>NC_084867.1:5488244-5807802 GCF_951802175.1 Populus nigra | reverse complement strand
TTTTAAATGGTCAGCATAGTTTTCTAGGAGAAAGGAGAAAGACGGAGGGAAAAACCTTTAGCCGAAGCTCTTTCGTGTGCCATCTCAGCACACGCGCCTCACCACCGTGATAGGGGTAGTGAGGCTTTTCAAACGCCGCCTTGGAAGGTAGTGTCCAGTGTTGTTTAGATGCCGCATGCACCATCCAAAGGGCGCGGGCGACGCCCCCTTGCTGGCGCCTTCTAAACACGCGCCGACCATTTTTATATATATAGACACACACATACACCCAACAAAACCATATTAAAAAGATGAAAACACCCTTGCCTGCAGCCTTAGTATTTTTCAAAACCCAAGGGTATTTTTGTAGTTTTACTATTCAAAAACGAATAGACAGAGAAGCCCCTCAATACATGTATATAAACCCCTCCTAAGGGCATGACCGTAACTTAACTATTTGTTTTTTTTTAAAGACAAAAGAACCCTCCACATATTTAAATTTTATGCCTTGAAGGGCAAATTAGTATTTATACTTGATGCAACCGTAATATTCGATAGAAGATGTGTTAGTTAAGATTAATAGTTCGGTTATTCCATGCGATTTTTATATTTTTGATATGGTACGTGATTCCTCAAACAACAACACTCCTATATTATAGTTTGGAAGACCATTCTTGAAAACTGCAAATACAAAAATTAATTGTGGTAAGGATACTTTGTCTATGGAAGTACTTAAAAATATGAGTGATTAGTATTTAAAAGTGCATTTTTATCAAGATTTTAAATCATCATTTTGCACTTTATTGGAGAAGTCAGAATCTGTCCTCCATCCCAAACATTGTTCAGTGTTCAACCCATATCTCGAGTTCTAGAAGTCCAAATACACCGATTCTTTTTTTTTTTTTTTGTTGGAAAGCTGAGACAATTTCCTAGAACTTTCATGCGGATAATCTGTTTAAATTCTGATGTTAGCAATGACGTTTTATTCAGACAAGAAGATAAAGATTGTCACCAAGTCAAGATGTGGCCACCCACTCAACAATTAGTCATCAAATCAATAGTTCCAAATTTTGGCCTATAAAAGGAGGCATTTGCCATTCATTTAGGCATCTTGGTTTCCTGATCAAGATCATGTTCTTGCTCTCTCTTTATATTTTTGTAATGCTTAAGTTTTGTTTATATTAATCTCTTGTTTATGCTTTTCATTTCCTTTCCTTTACTTAGTTAACTTATATTTTATTTATGTTTTTATCTTATTTATTTATCTTTCTCTCTTTCATTATGTTTAGCTAAGTTTATTATGTCAAGGTGAAAAGGTTATACTAATGGTGAAAGAATTAGGGTGAGAAAAAAACCAAGAAAACCGGAAAAAAATGATCGAAAAAACCAAACCGTTTTGTATTTGTTATCTTCCTCACTTTTAATACTTTGCTTGTTAAATGGTTAATCTAGATTTATGTTATAGCTCAACCGTATGGTATAACCGACACTTGTGCTATGAAAGCAACTTGATTTGTTGTTAACATAAGTTATAATCATGAATACCTGACAACATGTACAAATATTAGCATTATTCGAAGAGATAACTAATGTAATTATGTTAACAATTTATAATCCGATTGGAACCTCCTTTGTGTGTGGTTTCTAGTTGAGAAATAAAAAGAGTTTATATTATACTTGTTTGAAATACCATTAGTGGATCCTCTAACCTTGACAATTATTTTATCCCTGTTTAATCTTTATATCAATATCCCATCTCAAAGCTCTCTTCAACTCATCTTCTGTTATTATCTATTTCTTTATTTGTAGTTTATACAGTTAACCTCCATGTGGTTCGACCCCGGTCTTGCCGGGTTATTTATTACATCGACACTCCTACACTTGGGAGAAGACATCAACTCTTTGGTCGTGTCAGCGAGAATGGATTAAGTGTGGCTTTGTGATGCGAACCTCGTGATCACGTGGTCATACAACCCAACCCAAAGACACCAATTCCCGGAAAGCCAAGTAAATCAGATTTGATAGGAGTGTGACCCAAAAATAACTTGTACATACCTGGGCACCAGCACTACTGGAAATGGAAAACCCCCACCCAACGAATATTGATTCGTAAATGAGAAGTATAAGGATGATGCCACGAAGCCAGTTGTTCTTTAATAAGTCGTTTTCAATTCTTTAGAGAACAAAGGAAGGGAGATTATCTCACCAACACACAAACACACACAAAGTGCGGCAAACAAGAATTTTTATTAATCTGAATATTGCATAACTGTTTGGTTACGCCTTTATTTATACTAACTCTAGACTTAAAGAAACCCTAATGGACCCCTCTTAGGTGGACCTATATGAAGCCCACTTACAATTGACCCAAATAAGTAATAATAACCCAAAAACTAAGAAGAAAATAATAAAAATTAATAAAAATCAGAAAATTACCATCCTAAATATGTTAGAATCAGATTTGTCATCTTTAAGAAGTCACAAATAAACTAGGAGAAATCTGATTTGGAAAATTTGTGTTGCTGCCCCCTTTGATGTCCTTGATTGACTTTGATTTCCTTGTTTAACTTGAACAAATAAGAAAACAAATTTCCTTCTTTATTGCTGATTTAATTACTTTCCTTCCTAGGTTAGGAAAAACATTAAATAATCCTCCCCTCTTTAGGAATAAGATCTGGCCAACTTCCCTACTTAATTAGGAGAATAAATTGCTGACTTTCTATCCTTGTAGCATTAGGAAAATCAAGCCTACGAAGGCTGGTATTGGGCCGGACACATCAGCCCCTTGTTCCACACAAATAGGGCTCTTCTTGGACCTGAATTAGATGAATTAAAGGTTGTTCTTCATGCTGCTTAAATGTCCCAAGCCCTTTTAGGTCCATGTTGCTCATATGTTCTGAACAAGCTCATTCAATACTTCTTTAAGCTTGTTTGCCTTAGCTCTTGTAATTGGCCCAATTAGCACCTCCCATGGGTAGTTGGCATGATTACGCTTGGTGTTGGCCTAATCCTCATCACTTTGAGCTATGGTTGTGATTTTACTGAGATAGAAGAGATGGAAAGGCACATATGTGTTCCCTAAAATGTTCAAGAATCAGCCTTGGCTTTGCAAGCTTTGCAATCAGCCCCCTGCGGTATGTCTTTGTTGAACTAGTACTTTGACATAAAAAGCTTTCGCCATCTATATTTTACAGGCACCCGAGTTAAAATTGAAACCTTTACCCAATAATTTGAAGTATGTATTCATTGGCGACAACAATACACTTCTTGTTATCATAACAAAAGATTTGACAAGTGCGCAAGAGGAATAAAAACTTGTGAAGTTGTTGTGTGATCACAATACAACCATTGGATGAACTTTAGCCGACATCAAGGGCATTATCCCCTTGATGTGTATACATCACATACTATTGGAGGACAATGCGAAACCAACAAGGGAAATGCAAAAGAGGTTAACTCGCCTATGATGGAGATAGTGAAAGCTGGAATTTTAAAACTAATAGATTTAGGAGTCATTTACCTCATCACGGACAGTAAATGGGCAGCGCCAATCCATGTGATGCCCAAAAAGAATGGAATCACATTGGTAAAAAACAAAAATGATGAACTCATTCCTACTTGCATCTTGAATGGTTGGAGAATGTGTGTTGATTATAGAAAGCTTAATCTTTCTACACGCAAAAATCACTTTCCATTACCATTCATGGACCAAATGCTTGAATGTCTAGTAGGTAAGTCTTTTATTGCTTTCTTGATGGATATAGTGGATATAATCAGATTGTTATTAATCCCAAGGATCAAGAAAAGACTACATTTACATGTTTCCAATTGGTACATATGCACAAAGAATAATGTCCTTTGATCTCTGTTATGCACCCGCAACTTTTCAAAGATGCATGATGAGTATTTTTTCTGATATGTTGAAAGAATAATTGAGGTTTTCATGGATGATTTCATGGTGTATGCTGATTCTTTTGAGAAGTGTTTAAAAAGTTTATCTTTAGTTTTGAAAAGATGCATTGAAACTAATCTTGTCTTGAATTATGAAAAGTGTTATTTTATGGTAAAACAAGGAATAATTCTTGGGCATGTTGTGTCTTCGCGTAAATTAAAGGGTGATAAAGCTAAAATAGACGTTATCTCATCATTGCCTTACCCCTCATGCGTGAGGAAAGTTTTTTTTTCTTTGTCATGCAGATTTCTATCGATGCTTTAGCAAAGATTTCTCGAAGATTATATAGCATCCTTGTGCAAATTAGCCAAAGTACTGATTTTGCGTTTGATCAAGCATGTAAAGATGTCCATGATGAGCTTATGAGGCATGTCACATCTGCTCCTATCATACAACCACCAAATTATGATGAACTTTTTGAGATAATGTGTGATGCTAGTGACTATACGGTAGGGTTGTACTTAGGCAAAAAATAGGGAAGAATTTGCATGTTATCGCATATGCTTCCCGCATGTTGGACGGAGCGCAATGCAATTACCATACAACTGAAAATGAACCTTTTTGTAGTGGTGTTTGCTTTAGAAAAATTCAGGTCATATTTACTTGGTACAAAAGTCGTTGTTTTTACTGACCATGCAACTTTGAGGTATGTTTTGAAGAAAAATGAGTCCAAACCAATATTGATTAGGTGGATTCGATCTTGCTTTTACAAGAATTTGATACTGAGATCAAAGACAAAAGGCGTGTCGAAAACCATGTGGATGATCACTTAAGTCGACTGAGGACCAATGATACACAAATCGAAACAATAAGAGAGCCATTCCCTGACTAGCAGTTGTATATGTTACATTCCTCTACAAGACCATGGTATGTTGATTTGGTGAACTATTTAGTCACTAAAGAATTCCCTTGAGGTTTGTCTAAATCCTAAAAAAACAAGTTACGAGTTGATGCTAATTATTTTTTTTTGTAAGTTGATGTATGTATTAAAAGAAAAAGATACAAACATTATAAGGGCATACCCCAGATTTACAATGATAACAGAAACATAACACAACAGATGGCTACAGGCTAGCCACCGAACATAAAATTGAAACCTCACTAGATTCGTCAGGAAAACCAATAGAACCATCTAACTATCAAATTAAGAATCTATGTTATTCACCCTCCAAGCTCTTTGGATCCTTTTGTTTTCATTTGTTGGTAGGACATTCCTCATCAAATCAAGCTTATCGCGAATGATACATTCGATTTGATTAAAGACCAAATTCGAAGTTCTAGACATTCTAGCAAAGATCCTTGCATTCCGTTCTTGCCATACATGATACACTGTAGCTGCGAAACTCATTTTACGAGAAAAAATGACGAAACTCTTGCCATGCCAAGAGCCAGTGGCCCATCGAATCCATTCATCCCAGCCTTTTGTCATTCTTGGAATGTCGTATCTGTCACAAACATCCCACCATATCGCTTTAGTATAGGAGCATTCAAAGAACAAGTCGTTGTGATCCTCATTGTTGCGGAGACAGAGTGAGCATCTATTGGGACCATGTATACCAAACCGATGAAGTTTATCTTGAGTTGTGAGTTTCTGTTGGACAGCCATCCATAGAAGAAACGAATGTCTTGGAACAGCATTCATGAACCACACAATGGTATACCATTCAACCATCTGACGATGAAGTCTTAGTTGCTCCCAAGCTACTTTGATCGAGAATCTGTGATTTGGCTAATCCAACCAAACTATCTCATCCTTTTGCCCCATCTAGGATGAGTTGTGATCCTCATTGTTGCGGAGACAGAGTGAGCATCTACTGGGACCATGTATACCAAACCGATGAAGTTTATCTTGTGAGTTTCTGTTGGATAGCCATCCATAAAAGAAACGAATGTCTTGGAACAGCATTCATGAACCACACAATGTCATACCATTCAACCATCTGACGATGAAGTCTTAGTTGCTCCCAAGCTACTTTGATCGAGAATATGTGATTTGGCTAATCCAACCAAACTATCTCATACTTTTGCCCCATCTTAGGATTAGAATTGGAAGGAATAGCTTCTATAATGGGGTGTCAACCAATAGCTTGGGTGGTAGGAGTTTTACATTCTGAGTTATGAATTAGCACATTCACCTTCGCGTTCTTGGCCATACCTGAATCATAGATGAATCTTTCCCCGTAAGATTCCGCGAGTGGGCTGTGAGGATGCCAATTGTCAAACCATAAAGATGTTGTCATTCCATCTCCTATGATGTACTTCATCTTCAGCCATGCTAAGGATCTGAGCTTTAGAATCTTTCCCCAAGCCCACGAGTAATTCTCTGGCGTCTTGATTGTCCAGAAATTCCTACCTCGCAACAGATTGGATCTGATCCAAGTAAACCAGATTGAGCCATTTGAGTCATTGCACAGGTTCCAAATGTGTTTTAACAAAGCAATCTTGTTCCATTCTGTTATCCTTTATATTCCTAGACCCCCTCTCCTTTTTTGGAAGACATACCTGATCCTAAGCCACTTTAGCCCCAGTAGTTCTCAAATCTGAACCTGACCAAAGAAAGGATTTCATAATTTGCTCCACATTTTTAATTACTTGCCCAGGTACGAGGAAAATAAGACTGAATTAATCAGTTGTACCCGTCCTGCATACGAGAGTGTTCTACAAGTCCAATGTCGAACTTTAGAAGTGATTCAATCCACGAGGCCCTTATAATAAACAGCCTTTAGTCTGGACGAGAGAAGAGGTACTCCCAAATATTTTATAGGGAGCTCCCCCTCTCTAAACCCAAGAATATGAATAATTTGTTCCCTCTCAGCATTTAACACACCGCTCATGAAGATGCCACTTTTTTTTGGATTTGGATACAGACCTGATAGATCTTGAAACTTTGTGAGCACAGTTCTGATCATACGAATTGAGTTTACATCCCCTTTACTAAAAATCATCAAGTCGTCAACAACAACAAAGATGAGAAATTTTGTTCTTCTTGTAACTCCAATGGAACTTGAATTCTTGGTTGGCACTCATCTTGTAGAATAGCCCCGAAAGGATTTCCATACATAGGACAAACAAATATGGGGACAGTGGATCACCTTGTCTCAGCCCTCTTCCCCTTTGAAAGTAACTTGCACGCTCACCATTGACGTTGATATAGAATTGACATGATGTAACACAAACCATGATCCAATCAATGACTATTCTAGGGAATCCCATTTTTATTAACATAGTGTCAACGAAATCCCACCTCACCGAGTCATGAGCCTTCATCAGATCAAGTTTCATAGCACAACGAGCAGGTCCCGTAGATTTATGATAGCCTTTCATTAGTTCCTGAGACAGAAGAATGTTGTCGCTGATTCTCCGTCCTGAGATAAAAGCAGTCTGATACGGACCTAATAAGGATGGCAAAACAAATTTGATACTTCCAGCTAGAATCTTAGCGATGCATTTGTACACTGTATTGCAGCAAGATATAGGACGAAAATCTGTCAACCTCGTAGGATTAGCAACTTTAGGAATAAGGGAAATGGATGTAGCATTCATTTCTTTAAGCATTCTACGAGTCTGAAAGAAGGAGCTAACAACGTTGATTACATCTTCCCCAACTATGTGCCACATTCTTTTGAAGAAACCTGCGTTAAAGCCATCCGGACCAGGGGCTTTGTTGTTCTTCAGACTAAACATAGCATGCTTAATCTCATCCCTTGTTACATCTTGTGCGAGTACATGCTGTTGCGTTGAAGACAGTTTCAAGTTAATTGCCGATTCCACCACTTCCTTGTTCAGAACCCTAGGCATCTGATCCACTCCTAACACACGATGGAAGTACGCAATTACTTCTGATTTGACTGCCTCGTGTCCTTCGACAACCTCTCCATCCTCCCTTGTAAGTGATAGAAGCTTATTTCTATTCTGTCTTCCATTTATTGATTTGTGAAAGTAGCTAGTATTCTGATACCCCAAGCTAAGCCATTGTATCCTTGCCTTCTGTTTGAAAAAACTCTCTTCAGCCCTGACGGTTGAAACGTATTTACGAACAACATCCCTTTCTCGCATGCACAACGTTGGATTCTCATACGCTGTATGCAGAGCCTGTTGAGCCTTATCCATTTCATTTTTTGCATCTTTAACTCTATCTGAAATGTTGGAGAAGTGAGTCATATTGAAAAGTTTCAATTCCTGCTTTAGCTTTCTTAGTTTGCAACACAACTGATACATTGGACAACCCTTGAATTCTGATCCCATACCTTGTTCACCAAGGGCATGAACTTGTCATGATCCATCCACATATCGAAGAATCTGAATGGTTTCTTTATGTTCTGATTGCCAATAACCTTTACCACCATAGGAGAATGGTCTGACATACCCGAAGGCAAAAATCTCACTTCCGACAATGGGAAGTTCAGATTCCACTTCTCATTGACAAGCACTCTATCTAGTTTCCGCATAATCACATTCTCAGGACATTGGTTCAACCAAGTATAATGCATACCTGAATATCAAAAATCATCTACTTTCGCTTCTCGAATACATATATCCAATCTGTCCATAGTACCTTGTAAAAATTTTATTTGAAACCCTCCTTATCTGTCTCATTGACAGGCTAAATATTATTTTTGAAACCCTTCTTATTTGTAAAAAGTTTATGCGGATCAAATAGTTAGAAGATGAGTATCACAAGATGAATTCCATTCCACTCTCACCTTTTTGTCATTTTCATTCTTGTGGTGGGCATTTTGGAGCAAAACGAATGGCCTACAAGGTACTTGAAAGTGGTCTCTATTGGCCTTCTATTTTTAAGGATGCAAAGCAAATCATGTGAAAAATATCAAAGAACAGGTAATACCACTCATAAGAACCAAATGTCTTTATCGAATATTCTTGTAAGTGAAATTTTTTATATTTGAGGTATTGATTTTATGGGTCTATTTCCTTTTTTTTTTGGTAATCTTTATATCCTTCTTGATGTTGATTATGTGTTCACATGGATTGAGGTGAAAACCACATGAACTAATGATGCTAAGGTTGTTTTAGATTTTGCTAAGACTCAATATTTGATAGGTTTGGAATCCCCTAATTTTCATTAGCGATCGTGACACTTATTTTTGTAATCGTTCAACATAAACATTATTATGCAAATACCATGTGACTCATCGAACTTCCTGAACTTACCATCCTCAAATGAATGACCAAGTTGAAATTTCAAATCAAGAAATCAAGTTCATTTTGGAGAAAACAGTGCAACCTAACTGACAAGATTGGAGTCTATGACTTGGTGATGTACTTTGGGCTTATTAGACTGCTTACAAATCACCTATAGGAATGTCACCTTATAGGATGATTTATAAAAAAGCATTCCATCTACCATTTGAGCTTGAACACAAAGCTTTTTGGGCCATTAAACAATGTAACTTGGATTATGATGTTGCTAGGATTGTAAGAAAGTTGCAATTGCAAGAGTTGGAAGAAATACAAAATAATGCCTATGAGAATGCAAGGATTTACAAAGAAAAGACCAAGAATCTTCATAACCGAATGATTACAAGAAAGGAGTTTCATATTGGAGACAAAGTCCTTCTTTATCATTCATGTTTGAAACTTTTTCCTGGAAAGTTGCGCTTTTGTTAGATTGGATCCTTTGTTGTTTCTTTATCATTCATGTTTGAACCTCGTGATCACGTGGTCACGCAACCCACAATCAAGATTGAGATCTGATCCCAGAAATCTGAAATAGGTCTGATAGGAGTGTGACACAATGCAAATCTACCCCAAGGCATCAACACTATTGGATTGAGTAGAATGAGGCCATGAAGCCAGCTAATCTTTGATAAGTCAGATTCAGTTCTTTCAAGAACTGAAGAATGCAAGAATCACTCTCACACGTTAAAACTAAGAAATTTAGAAGTAATAATCATCAAAGTTGTCAAAATTTTGGCTTACATGAGTTTAAATAGTTCTTGAAAAATTAACCCTAATGGACTCTTGTGTGGACTTATATGAGGTCCCCTCAAAACTGACCCAAAACCCTAAACTGAAAAGCCCATAACTTAATCCAAACAAGCCTTGGATCCTAACTAAAAACAAAGTATTAATTAAGCCCAAACATGAAAGAAAATAATAAAAATAACTAACTTGTCATTAAATACCACCAGTCCTTATTTCCTTGTGTAGCTAAGATTAACAAGGAATCCTTGTAAGAAAAGGATTTTGAAACATTAATGAATCATTGCCACACTTGGAGATTATATTGCAGCTCATTAAAAATCCTTGTGGAACTAGGAAATTCCCAAAACAAGCTCCCACATCCTTGTAAGAAAAGGATCCTTGCCAAATAGAAAGTCCACAAGTCAAAAGGAAGTAAATAACAGAATTCATATAGCCTGTTCGGACCTATATTGCAAGTCCTTTCCAAAAATGGATTCTCCTGAAAATGTACCCTAACATAGACAAACACCTCTGGAATCTTCTGGTAAAGTTTTAGCTTGATCCAACGATTGAATTTGAAGTTCTGCTCAATAGCGTAAAACTGAATGGTAGAAAAGTTTACACCAAAATCTGAATCTGACCTTACTTGATTCGTATCACAAGGCTGAAACAGTATCACCAAGGTTTGTTCTCTTGATAGTTTTCTAATTTATTTAATTTAGCTTGATTGTTTTCTTCAACTATAGCATAGATAACCTCAAACCCTTCCCCCAAATTGCATATCATCTAGCATAAAAATCTGAACTAAACATTCCCTGTGGGATCGACCCCTTACTTGCTTTATACTATCTTGTTTATTTAAGCTAGGGTAAATAATTTGTGTGACTGTGACATCACAATAACACTGCAGCAAAAATAATTGAACGGTCCATTTTGTTCCCAATCATTTTTTCAATGGCAAATGTATCCCATAGAAAAGACAATTCTACCCTCAATTGCATGCTTAGTCAGATTTTTTAGCAAGGGCGAAATTGTCTTCATACTGTTCCAATCTACAATTATTTATCTCTTGATGAAGAGTAAAAAAATTAAGGACTTTTAATTTATGTTTTTTTGTTTTTTTTTGGGGGGGGTAACTATCTATACCCCTAACTAAGATTTGGTTGGTTTAGTTATTTATGAGTCATAAATATGTGACTTGTAACTATTTAAACAAAAATTATCAAAGATAATTTTAAAAGCTATTTTAAAATTTGAATTTAAATTCTAAATCAAATTTTATTTAATACAAACTCTACTAAGTATTTTATTTTTATATAAACTCTATAAGTAAAAAGATTTATGTTTTTGTTATAAAATTAAATGAATTTAGCATCAAATAGAATTAAAAATGTTTTGAAATGAGAAAAAATTATAGCGAAAAATTAAAAATCATGTTCATGAACGCATCTATATATTTTTAAAGAAAAATTAATTATTAATAATACATAAAATATTTTTTTTATAATTAAAACTTGTAATTTTTTCTCTTTCCAAAAATATTTTTAATCCTATCTTATTCAAACTTCTTTAATTTAACACCAAAAACATGACTTTTTTTACTTGTAAGTTTGTATAATAATAGAGCATTATTCTTGTATTGTAGAGTTTGTTGGAGAATAGAGCACTTATTCTTGTATAAAAATAAAGTTTGATTTACTTTTTAAATTCAAATATTTAAATTTTAAAATAGCATTTAAATTTAGCTATGCCAGTTCTTTTTTAGAGAGCCGTAGATATTATCTGCGATTTGCTAAAATATGCTTTTTACTATATAAATTTTGAATTGTGTTATTTTTCTTCTTCTAATATGCTACTTTCCTAGAAGAAAAAAAACTCAGTGTTTTCTTTAATTATCTAAGTTGAGTTGTATCTTTTAAATTTTATATTTGTTTAAAGTTTATCATTTTTTCTTTATCATAAGAGAGGTTAAAAAAATCAAATTTACCTAGTAATATGTAGGGATTATAATTTCACTTGTATGGATAGATACCAACCCGATCTAACATGAATAAATAGTAAATTTTATGGATGGTTTGGATTTGAGTAAAACCCAAAAATAAAAAATGGTTTAATTATAAATACTACCCTACCCTATCCAAAACCCAAGCCAAAAATACAACCATAACCTTAAAGTTTGAAAAAATCACATACATATCATATAGCTCTATAATAAAGAAAATTTAGTGCTTCAGACCGCCAGACTTCCCTTCCTCGAATTCACTCTCTTCCTCTGCCTCTCTTTTCTCCTATGCTAATTAAATTGTTGGTTGGCTTCATAGTTTTTTATAATAGAAAAATTAATCAATTGAATTTTGTCATGCTGTGACTTGATCGATTGAAGAGCATATTGGTTTGGTAAGTGGAATTTGCTTTGGGTATGACATCATCACATGTGTTTGGAGATTTTTCCAGTTTGTTCAGTACAGATGCGGAAGTTCTTGGAATTGTCTGGTCTGGCATTTGGGTGAGGATTGCTTTTCTATTACTTCTTTCCAGTTTGTTCAATACAGATCCAAAGAAAATGAAATCGACAATGAATTATAAATCAAACTTTGATTTTTTTATTTTTTTTATGTAGAGAGTCCAAAGAATCGAAGGAAACAGATCCAGTGCCTCTAGGATTTCTTTGTTGCAGGAAAAAAAATGACTGATGCCTAATGCTACAGTCATTTCAATCGCTGGTTAATAAAGAATATAAGATAATAGATATCCAGTAAACTTTACTTTTTGTGGCTTGATCTTTAATTAGACAATAGAAGGGAACTTGAAAATTCCGACATCTCATTACAATGGAACTTGCTAGTTGACCAAATAATGATATAATTGAAAACTTGTCAGAAATGGGAAATTGATTGGAAGTTGGGTATTCATGCCATGAATACCTGAATTTTAATCGGGTCAGGTTTGGATTTTCAAAATCAATACTCGCCGGGTTTTGGAATGAACATTGATGAGAATTTTGGGTTTGTTTGAACGTTTGGATATGCATAGTATCAAATTCGACTAACTGATACCAATTATTATCCCTAGTAATATGTTCGTTCTCATGTTAAGTTAAAAAAGACCAAAATTGTTAATCAGACTAGGAAACAAAGTCACGATCAAAATTGCAGGAAACGAAGAAAATGACAGCCATTTTAATTTTCAGTACGTTATGATTAAAGGCTTGCACGCATGTGACATGTGGCATGGAAAATAGTGACGGTGATTTGGATTTTGTGACGGAGGAGAAAGAGGAGGAGAATCTGGTGCTTTATCATCGAGTAAGGGGTTTTTTTAAAAAAAATTATTACTAATTACCAAATATACTAAAATGTCCAATTTGGTGCTCGAGTTGTCATAAAATTTTAAGAGAAAAAAAATTAAATGAAAAGAGGTCAAAGTGTAAAATAAAAAGAGATTTCATGGCCAATGTAAAATTGAGAAGGAGTTCTTTTTCATCCTCATATTTTTATTTGATCCAAAAGTTTTTCTTTTTATATTTTAGTCTTTTTGAATGAGAGACGAGAGAGTCACCGAATTCTTGTTAAAAAAATAGAAAATCATTGGTTAATACTCATTTTGACTATAAAAATCATCAATCTTGGGATCAATGGATTTCATTGGACAAGTGAAGTTTGATGGTGGTTCTTTTGGATCTTTCTTAGAAAAAAGATTTGGCTTGAGAGAGAAAAATCTTTTCCAATTTGATTTTGTATTTTTAAACTTTTTTAAGGGTTCTTAGTGTTGGTGAATGAGTTTTTAGAGGTTCTAAAAGTGTTTATCATGTGATTTTAAATGAAAATAAATTTAAAAAAATAGTTATTTAGTCTAAAAACATCAAGCCAAAATTCTTAGCCACCACAATGGTGATTGAATTCTAAAAAATCAGATAATACATTGTCGCTTATTGTTTTCCTTACAAACAATTAGGGTTGATGAATTAAAAAAAAAAGAAAAAAACCATGTGCATGGGTTTAGGCGTTTAGGCTGGAAAGTGCACACACCTTGGCTTTATTTTAAGAGCCTGGGTGTATTGGGCACCTAGGCTATATACATATGCCTGACTTGTTTATTTTTTTTTTATTTTTTTTATATGTTGGTTTTTTTTTTGTTTTTTTATAGGGTTTTCAAGCTTTTTAAAACTTAGGGTTTTCAAGCCTTTTAATTTTAAGTTTTATTTTTTAAAATTTTTTTTTTCTCTTTTGATTATTCTATGGATATTTTGATTAAAAAAATATAAATTTAAGAGGAAATGTGAATATATAAAAACAAAGAAGTTTAAAACAATTTTTTGAAAAAATAATTTCTTTAGATATTTGAATTGTTCAACAGGAATTGGTTTTTCTAGAAAAAAAAGCTATAATAAAATACACAACTTAATATAAATGGACAACAAAGTTAATAATTAAATATATAATCAATTTGTTAGAATATAAGTATCCTTTAAAAAATAATGTTAAAATACATTAATCAATATATTTACTACATAAGATATATGAGGCAAAAGACTGATCAAGGCATCATTTAATTAATTTTTATACTACTATGACAATTGTTTTAAGGAATTATAAAAAATAAATTATAAACAACACTTACATTCATATTACTTCAAAAAATAAAACTTTTCATAGTTCTTATTTGTATAATATATTATGATATTTGATGAATAATTAATTTTGTTTTGTTTCCATATGCGCAATAGGCCTGACTCCTCCTTTTTTTGTTTTGCTTGATTTCAATATTAAACATTGAGTTTTTGTTGATTTATTTTTAATTTTATTTTTTAATTTTTTTAATTTTAAATTAATCTTTATATTTATTTATCATATAACTAAATTGAAAAAAATTATTAAATTTATTAAAGTTTGATAAGAATTTTTTAAAAATGTCATTTTTTATGTTAAAATTTGTTTAACTCAACCAGTAACGTAGTAATCAAATCATAAAGGATGAAATTGAAAAAAAATTTCAATTAAAAAAATAATAAGAACAACTAAAAATAACAATTAAAAGAATGAGGACCATATTTGATATAAAATAAAAATGTCAAGGGATAAAATCTAAAGACAAATTAATTCAAGATAAAAAAACATCATAATTAAAAGAATAAGGACCAAATCTAATATAAAAATAAAGTGAAAAGGGATGTAATTGAAAAAACAATTAACTTAACAAATGATCCAAGACCAAATACATTGCAATTAAAAGAATGAGGAACAAACCTGATATAAAAATAAATTATCAAGGGATGAAATTGAAAAAATAAATTAACTCAATAAATGATTCAAGATCAAATACATTACAATCAAAAGAATTAGGATCTAATTTAACTTAACAAACAAATAGCTAGACTTTCTTCTTCTTCTTCTTCTTTGCAATGGTCAACGTGGTTTTCTAGATGGAGAGAGGAAAAAGAGGGAGGAAGAGAAAAACTCCTTGTCGGAGCTCCCCCATGTGTCGTCAGAGAACATGCGCCTCACCACTGTGATAGAGGTGGTGAGGTGCATCGAATGCTGCCCTAGACTGCGGTATCCGACGATGTGTGGGCGCCGCAGACACAACCCAAAGGGCACGGGCAACGCCCACTTGCTGGCGTGTGTTATGCACGCGCCACCAACCTTTGCAATTTAATATTAATTTATATATATTAAAATATCAAATCACCTCTATCCCCACATGAGAATTAAAAAACACCACAGCAAAAAACTTAAAATGACCTTGCATCCATAGTAAAGAGAGTTTATTTTTAGGGACATTTAAGTAATTGACCTACATAAAAAATAGAAAAAACTAAAAACCTCCTGAACTAAAGGGAATTTTTTAAGGGTTATTTGGTAATTATACTGTAGAAAAAAACATAGAATTAATAATTAACATCATTCCTTAATCTAATTACTAATAAGTCTTATGAAAAAGATTTTTATACCCTAAAGCCAACCTTGCCCACCAAAAGCAAAATCAGTCTTTCCCTGTAGATTCACACATTAAAATCCTGACCTCTTTATATATATATATATAGCAATTTATTAGCACTTAAAAGTGTATTTTTTATCAAGGATTTAATTCATCATTTTACACTAGAATTGAAAAGGAGTGGTCAATTAAAATCTGTTCAAGACATTCATTGTGTGTCAAATCTGTGAAACCAATGAACATTCAACCAATAACTGTCCAACTTTGCCTTCTTTTAAGGAATGTCTCCATGAACAAGCTCATGCTTTAAACAGTTTCTAAAGGCCCAATCATAACCCATACTCGTAAACATACAATCCTGGTTGGAGAAATCACCCAAATTTCAATTGGAGGAGTGATAACAATAATGCACAAACTTCACAGCCACCATTTCAAACACACCATAATTTCTAAAATTCTCATGGATATGCACCTCTTTATGCTCCACCTCCTAGAAAAAATCTTGAGGAAACATTGCATGCATTCATTAAAAAACAGGAGACAATCAACACTCAACTTGCTCAAAGCATGACAGATTTTAAAGATACTCTTGCAAAATTGACATCTGCTCTTATTTTTCAAGAGAAAGGTAAGTTTCCATCTCAACCACAGTAAAATCCAAATGGGCAATACAATGTGAATGCAAGTAGTTCCGGAAGCCAACACATGGATCAAGCTAAATCAATTATCACTCTTCGCAGTGGTAAGGTTATTGAAAAACCCATTCTTGAACCTTATGAGAAAGATAATGAGTCAATCTCTGAGGGTAAGGAAGGGGTTGAATCTGAACATTGCAAAGAAAAGACTGATTTCCCGCTAGCACTTCCATTTCCTCATGCCATGACCAAACAAAGAAAAGTCAATCACAACTCTGAAATTTATGAAACTTTCAAACAGGTAAGGATCAATATACCTTTGTTGGATGCTATTAAACAGGTACCTTTCTATGCTAAATTTTTGAAAGATCTGTACACCGTGAAGAGAAAACTGAATGTGAAAAAGAAAGCCTTTTTAGCTGAACAAGTAAGTGTCATTCTTCCGAACAATAATGCTTTGAAATATAAAAACCCTGGTTGTCTTACAATTTCTTACTTTAATGGAAAACGTAAAATTGAAATAGCCTTGATCTTGGAGCTAGTGTGAATTTACTTCCATATTCAGTTTTTCAAAGTCTCAATCTAGGTGAGTTAAAACCAACTTCTGTAACTCTTTTACATGCCGATAGATTTGTAAAAGTGCCTAGAGAAATAGTTGAGGATGTGTTAGTACAAGTCGATAAATTCATTTATCTTGTGGATTTATTGTCTTGGACATACAACCTATTGAAGCATAATTCATTTCCTATTATTTTAGGATGTCCGTTTCTTGCAACTTCTAATGCATTGATTAATTGTAGTAATGGATTGATGAAGCTATCATTTAGAAACATGACATTGGAGATGAATATTTTCAACATTTGCAAGCAACCTGGAGATGATAATGATTTACAAGAAGTAGATTTTATTGAAGAATTAGTTTATGATCAATTTGAATCTACCTTGAGTAAAACTGAGTTTGATGAATCTGAAGAATTGCAAATGATTTATTCTCAGAAGGAAATAACAGATGAAAAAGGCATTGAAAATGTTGTCGCAGATTATTTGTCAAGATTGACAACAGATTCGACATCTGACATCACAACAATCGATGATTACTTTCCTAACGAAATCTTACTTTCTCTTAGTTCAATGCCTTGGTTTGCTAAAAATATCAATTTTCATGCTTCAGGAGATTTGCCAGCTCATTAGAGCACCGAAGACAAAGGAAAGTGATGCGAACCTCATGATCACATGGTTACACAACCCACACGCAAAGACACCAATTCCCAGAAAGCCAAGTAAATCAGGTTTGATAGTAGCGTGACATAAATATAACTTGTACCTAGGCACCAACACTATTCGAAACGGAGACCCCCACCGAACGAATATTGATTTACGAACGAGAAGTATGTATAAGGAAATGACTCCATAAACTCCACCCATTTAGCATGTCTGCGATTCAGCTTGCTTTGGCCCTTAAGATACTTCAAGGATTCATGATCAGTATGTATAACAAATTCTGTAGGCAACAAGTAGTGCTGCCATAACTCTAGAGCCCGAATCAAAGCATAGAACTCCTTGTTGTAAATAGAGTAGTTCAAACGAGCTCCATTTAACTTTTCACTGCAATCGGCCTCTTTTCTTGCAGCAAGACAGCCCTAATTCCAACTACGGAAGCATCGCACTCTATTTCGAATGTTTTAGCAAAGTCTGGCAGTGCTAAAACGGGAGCAGTACACAACTTTTTCTTAATTAGCTCAAAAGCTTTCTGGGCATCTTCACTCCATCTAAAGTTGTTCCCTTTTTTCAAGCATTCTGTCATAGGAGCAACAATAAAGCTGAAGTCTTTCACAAATCGCCTATAGAAAGAAGCTAGACCATGGAAACTCCTCGCATCAGCAATACTAGCAGGTTTTGGCCAGTCCCGAATTGCCTCAATTTTCTCCTCATCAACCTTAACTCCCCTGCTAGAGATAATATATCCAAGAAACACGACACTTTCTTTACAGAAGTAACACTTTGTGAGTTTCCCATACAACTTAGAATCTCGCAAAGTTTCAAACACAACTCTAATATGCTTCACATGATCATCAAAGGTCTTGCTATACACCAGG
Source organism: Populus nigra (assembly GCF_951802175.1). Taxonomy (NCBI): domain Eukaryota; kingdom Viridiplantae; phylum Streptophyta; class Magnoliopsida; order Malpighiales; family Salicaceae; genus Populus; species Populus nigra. Next base: position 5,789,278 of record NC_084867.1, on the reverse strand, counting down.
ATATCATCAAAATATACTACAATAAACAGCCCAATATATTTCCTTAAAACATGATTCATCAGCCTCATAAATGTACTAGGTGCATTAGATAACCCAAACGGCATTACCATCCATTCATATAACCCCTGTTTAGTTTTAAATGCTGTTTTCCATTCATCTCCTTCTTTCATTCTAATTTGATGATAACCACTCATCAAATCGACTTTAGAAAACAATACAGCACCATGCAACTCATCAAGCAAATCATCAAGCCTGGGTATAGGAAATCGATACTTAACTGTTATTTTGTTGATAGCGCGGCTGTCCATACACATCCTCATGGTACCATCTTTCTTCGGTACAAGCAAAGTGGGTACGGAACATGGACTAAGTGATTCTCGCACATAGCCCTTCTCTAAGAGCTCACCAACTTGCCTTTGAATCTCTTTTGCTTCCTCTGGATTACATCTGTATGCTGGTCTGTTAGGAAGTGAAGCTCCCGGCACCAAATCAATTTGATGCTCAATTCCACGAATAGGTGGTAACCCTTTAGGTAATTCATCTCGAAACACATCTTTAAATTCTTCAAGCAATTCCTTAATCTGTATTGGTAAGTCCAATCCTTCTACTTGTAGTAATTGCTTTGCCCAGATCATAAAAACAGCCCCTGCCAAAGCTAATGCTTGTTTGATGTTTCTTTTTTTGGCTAACAACAACCCCTTACGTGATTTCACCTCCTTTTGTTGGCTTCGTATCTGATCCTCCCTAACCTGTTGAGAACTCAATGGTAACAAGTTCACCTTCTTTCCATTCAGCATAAAAGAATAAGTGTTCTTTCGTCCATTGTAGGTCACATCCTTATCAAACTGCCATGGACGACCCAGTAACAAATGGCTAGCTGACATTGGCGCAACGTCACACAAAACCTCGTCATGATAGGTTTTAATGGAAAAAGGTACACGGACTTGCTTTGTCACCCGAATCTCCCCATTCTCATTCAGCCATCGCAAACTGTATGGCCTGGGATGCGGAAGGGTAGTTAAACCCAATTTCTCCACTAAGGTAGTTGACGCAACATTGGTGCAACTTCCGTTGTCAATGATCATTCCACACACCTTATCTCGAATCTGACATCGAGTATGAAAGATGTTCTCACGTTACTCATCACTAACGTCAATTTGTGCATTCAGAACCCGTTGTACAACCAACAAATCTCCCTTCACTGGTTCGAAATCCTCCTCTTGTTCAGCCACTTGTTCCCCTATCGTCCGCCTCATCATCCCCATTTGGATCTTCATCAGCTCCTATAATATCATTTCGTGGCACCCTAAGTGCCTGCCTTTGTTGGGGTTGCAAATTATTTCTTTGCATCATTTGCATAAGGGTATTCAACTATTCACGAATTCCAGTCATTTCATCCCTAATCTTAGCATAAGATCGTTGTAAGCCCATAACCTGTGCCTGTTCCAAACTTAACCCTCTTGGCAAATCTTCTTTATCTCCAGCCATAATTAAGTTTATCAACCTTAATTCCAACAAGCCTTTCTTCTGTTTTTGGCTCCTGCCTTAGATCGCAACTAATGCTTTGATACCAGATGATGTGCCGTGAATGATTCAAAAATCGGCAACAATGAATCTGACGAAAATGGATGAAGGATGGGTCTGGTTGTGTTGTCTTTCTTTTGGTGTTTAGGCTGGATTCTAGTGATTTCAAGGTAAGTAAGATGGAGGATATACTAGAATGATACTTTAATAAGTCGATCTGGACGCCACAAAGATCAATCTAGGATTTCAATGCCACACTCTTTGTGATTGAAGAGTGATAAGTCAGGTAGGGTTCTTCACAAAATCAATCTGGAGGAACAACTCTTAATTCTGGAATTAAATTTCAAATCTTGGCCAAAAGTGCTTTATTATATGAATATTCTGATACTATAATTATAATTGGAACATCCCTCTAAAGTTAGGAAAAATTCAACATGGTAGAAGTCAAGCCCAAAAAACAGACTTTGACAAAATAACACTAGCACACGTTTTTTGACCTTTCTAACATAAACAGACCAAATTTAAAACAACCATATCTTCTTACACAAAAGTCCAATGCAGTCATGGTTGGACAATCTAGAAAGAGCACGTTCTGAACTTGAAATCCACCTAAATTAGTCTTGTTTTCACATGCAATGGATGACTTCAAATTCAGGTTCAAAATCATTTGTTGTTCTGAACATAAACAGCATCAATTCCTTCACTTATTTGCATATCAACCCAAATTCAAGTAGCCCAGCATCAAAAGAACCATTAAGGGCTTTTCCCATCTCCAAGTTCCAATTGTAGGCAAATAAACATCCTTGAACCAATTTCAAACTGATTGTTAATTTTTAACTTCGATGCAGCTTCAATTATTCCAATTTGACTCATCAAGGCCCTTTGCAGTTGTTTCGATCTCGCTCTTGTCATTGGACCATCTGAATCCTCTTTCATATTAGATTTAGCTTTACAAGATGGATTATAATTCTCATGATGCACATCATCTAACGGTTGGATTGAGAATTAATGACTGTTGCTGTAAAACTGGATAGTTGCACTTTTTACGTCAAAATCTGAATTTGAATTTACTTGGACCATATCATTATTCATGAAATCCGGATTTTACGTTGTTTTGAACTGACATGATGATACCTGCAAAAATTAGTTAGTGGAAAACAATCCTCATATTGCTCGTGCTTCGCTCAAACACTCTTAATATCCTCACAATCTCACCTCTCGTCTTACCTTCTTGCTGTTCTTGCGAAACTGAAACCAACACCAAATAAAACCAACTTGGAAGCGCAATCCAAATATATATGACTCAAGAAGCAATAAAAACCAGAAAATAAGCAAAACAAAACTGTGATGATAGTCTCGCGAGTAGCAAGCGAGTCTATCCGAAATATGAATGAAACTGAAGACTCGATTAAAAAAACAGAAACAAAATATGAAAAACAATGAAACAACACCCAAATATGTTGGTTATGATGAAAATAAACTGCAAGAAATGAAAACAACAGAAAGAATCTGAATTTTAAAAGTTGACGCAAAACAGACTCGTTTACGATGAGTTAAGTCGGAATCTAGAACCTAAAGTAAATGATGTCCAATTGAGTTAAAATTTAAGATATAGTGCAATATCAACCCAAATAGACAGAATATAAAATTTGATCAATTTACAATAAGGTTTGATATACTGACGCAAAAATTCGTTATGAATGAGACCTGATTAGACCCGAATTTGAAACCCAAATCAAACGATATCCAATTGACCCTAAAGTTAATATGTGGTGCGATTAGAGTCCCAGTAATAACAGAATCAAATTTGAGCTCATTCTGAGTTGATTTGGTCAAATTTTCCTTTGTTTAGTTTTCTGCGACAGAAACAAATCAATGCCTTTTTGAACAATGTTTTTTTTTCTTTGTTCTTTTTTTCTCTTTTTTTTATGCCACTGATATATTTTGGTCAGGAACCAGATGAAATAACTATTTTTTTCTGATATGTTGCAAAAATTAAGAGAAGAAGAAATTGGACACTAAGGAATTTTTGCGGAAACAACAAGAAACGAATATTTTCAGAAGAATATAACCTGATTAATGGAGCCAAGCTCTAATATCAAATGATGCGAACCTCTTGATCACGTGGTCACACAACCAACACGCAAAGAAGATTCCCAGAAAGCCAAGTAAATCAGGTTCTTCGATAAGTCAGTTTTCAGTTCTTTAGAGAACCATGGAAGGGAGATTATCTCACCAACACTTACACACACAAAGTGTGGCAAACAAGAAGTTTTATTAATATGAAATGTTTGACTTACATGTCTGCTTATGTCCTTATTTATAGTGACTCCAAACTAAAATAAACCCTAATGGACCCCTTATGTGGACTTATATGATGCCCACTTACAATTAAACCCAAATAATATAAATAAACCCTAAACTAAGAAGAAAATAATAGTAAGAATAAGAAATCCGAAATTAATATCCTAAATATGCTAGAATCAGATTTGTCACCATTAAGATATCCCAAATAGACTAGGAAATCTGATCTGAATGTAGAATTTATTCTGAAGTCTTCTTTTCTTTTTGTAGCTAGGATGAATAAGGAATGCTTGTAAGAAAAGGATTCTGAAATATTTATGAATCCTTAACACACATGGAAACTATGTTGCAGCCCATTAAAGATCTTTGTAGAATTAGGAGATTACCAAATAAGCTGCCACATCCTTTTAGGAAAAGAATCCTAGCCAAATAGGAAGTCCACAAGTCAAAAGGAAGTAAATAACAAAATTCATACAGCCTCTGTTGACCCTTATTGAGATGCCTTCCCAAACTCTGATTGACCTGAAATTTTAACCCAAGGTAGGACAACATGTCCGAAACTTCCACATAAATGTTCAGCCCGATCTAACGGTTGGATTGAGAATTATGACTGTTGCTGTAAAACTGGATAGTTGCACTTTTTACGTCAAAATCCGAATTTGACCTTATTTGGATCATATCATTATTGACATAAAGTTTTTGAACGAAGTGAAGAACTTTTATTGGGATGACCCCTACTTATTCAAATATTGTCCGATAAAATATTTCAAAGATGCATTGCGGACAATGAGGTAAGTGGTGTCATTAAACTTTGTCATTCTGAGGTATGTGGGAGTCCTTTCTCGTCAAAAAAGACGACTGCAAAAATCTTACAAAATGAATTTTATTGGCCCACCATGTTTAAGGACACATATGCTGATACGGATCAGCCGAACACCAAGCGTAATCATGCCAACGACCCATTGGAGGTGCCAATTGGGCCAATCACAAGAGCTAGGGCAAAGAAGCTTAAAGAAGCATTGAATGGGCTTGTTCAGAACATATGGACCAAAATGGACCAAGATGAGCTTGAGACATTTAAGGAGCATGAAGGGCAGCCTTTAATCCATCTAGTTCAGGTCCAAGAAGAGCCCAATTCGTGTGGAACATGGGGTTGATGTGTCCGGCCCAATACCAGCCTTGGTGGGCTTGTTTTCCTAATGCTACAAGGATAAAAAGTCAGCAATTGATTCTCCTAATTAAGTAAGGAAGTTGGCCATATTTTATTCCTAAAGAGAGGAGGACTATTTAATGCTTTTCCTTAACTTAGGAAGGAAAGTAATTAAATCAGCAACAAAGGAGGAAATTTGTTTTCTTATTTGTGAAAGTTAAACAAGGAAATCCAAGCTAATCAAGGACATCAAGTGGGGGCAACAACACAAATTTTCCAAATCAGATTTGTCCTAGTTTATTTGGGACTTCTTAAGAGTGACAAATCTGATTCTAGCATATTTAGCATGATAATTTTCGGAATTTTATTATTTTATTATTTTCTTCTTAGGTTTTTGGGTTATTATTACTTATTTGGGTCAATTGTAAGTGGGCTTCATATAAGTCCACCTAAGGAGGGTCCATTAGGGTTTTCTTAAGTCTAGAGTCAGTATAAATAAAGGCATTACCAAACATGTAAGGGTACACAATTTTTAGATCAATAAACTTCTTTGCTGCACTTATTGTGTGTTGGTGGGATAATCTCCCTTCCTTGGTTCTCTAAAGAACTGAAAACGACTTATCGAAGAACAACTGTCTTCGTGGCGTCATCCTTATACTTCTCGTTCACGAATCAATATTCGTTGGGTGGGGGTCTCCGTTTTCAATAGTGCTGGTGCCTAGGTACAAGTTATCTTTGTGTCACACTCCTATCAAACCTGATTTACTTGGCTTTCCGGGAATTGGTGTCTTTGCGTGTGGGTTGGGTGACCACGTGATCACGAGGTTTGCATCATTTGGTATCAGAGCTTGGCTCCATTGATCAGGTTATATCCTTCTGAAATTTTTGTTTCTTGTTGATTCCGCAAAAAAAAAAAAATTCCTTAGTATCCAATTTCTTCTTCTCCTTGAATTTGTGGCATATAAAAAAAAATTCTTATTTCATTCTGTTATTGTTCAAAATATATCAGTAGCATCAAAAACAAAAAAAAAAGAGAAAAGAGAAAAGAGAAAAGCAAAAAAAAAAAATCGTTCAGAAAAGATGTTATTGGATTCTGCCGCAGAAAACTAAACAAGAGAAAATTGGATCAAATCAATTCGGAATTGGCTCAAATTTTATAATCTGATTACTGGGCTCCTAATCGCACCACATATCAAATTTGGGGTCAATTGGATATCGTTTGCTTTGGGTTTCAAATTCGGGTCTAATCAGGTCTCATTCATAACGTTTTTGCGTCAGTATATCAAACCTTATCGTAAATTGCTCAAACTTTATATTCTGTCTATTTGGGTTGATATCACACTATATCTGAAATTTTAACTCAATTGGACGTCATTTACTTTAGGTTCCAGATTCGAACTTAACTCTTCGTAAACGAGTCTGTTTTGCGTCAACTTTTGAAATTCGCTTGCTTTCTGTTGTTTTCGTTTCTTGCAGTTTATCTTCATCATATACAACATATTTGGGTGTTGTTTCATCATTTTGCATATTTTTTGTTTCTGTTTTTTTGTTCGAGTCTTCAGTTTCGTTCATATTTCGGATAGACTCGCTTGCTACTTGCGAGACTATCATTGCAGTTTTGTTTTGCTTGTTTTCTAGTTTTTATTGCTTCTTGAGTCATATATATATTTGGATTGCGCTGCCAAGTTGGTTCTATTTGGTGTTGGTTTCATTTTCGCAAGAACCGCTGAAGGTGAGACGAGAGGTGTGAGCGTGTGAGGATATTAAGAGTGTTTGAGCGAAACACGAGCGACGTGAGGATAATTTTTTTTTTACCACTAACCAATTTTTGCAGGTACTATCATGTCAGATCAAAACAACACACCACCCCATCCCAAGGGAGAACTTACGTTCCAAATGCAAGCCATGACGCAGATGATGGAGAGTATGAATTTTGTGATGGGAAATGTGTGTGACAGACTTGATAGGGTAGAGAAATGTGGTAACGAGGCTGGTACAAGCACCCAAAATATGAGGAAGCTTGGGGCTGAACCGAAAGCAAACAATGGCGGTAGGGCCGAAAGGCCAAGGTGGGTTGATTATGAGGATTTTGAGGAGGCCGTTGATGATATTGGTGATGGTGGTTTTGAGGATGAGGCCATAGGCCATCGGGAAGGTTTTCGGCAGCCTAGAAACCGAAGGGATTATGGGAATAGAACTAGGGGCCAATTCGGCCAAAGGGAAAATTTCCATAGTGTTGGGGGACATGCTGATTTAGATGGTGATTTGGATGCCATCAAACTGAAAATACCTTCTTTTCAAGGTAAAAACGATCCCGAGGCATATTTGGAGTGGGAGAAAAAGGTGGATTGGATTTTTGATTGCCATAACTATTCGAAGGTGAAGAAAGTAAAATTAGTAGTCATCGAATTCACAGATTATGCACTGATATGGTGGGATCAAAATTTTATTAGTAGAAGGAGGAGTGGAGAGAGGCCGGTAGCGTCGTGGGAGGAGATGAAAGTGTTGATAAGAAGGCGATTTGTGCCTAACCACTATTATAGAGATTTTGTATTTGAAATTGCAAGGTTTGAATCAGGGTTCTAGGTCCGTGGATGAGTATTTCAAGGAGATGGAGATTGCCATGATTCGGGCCAATGTGATTGAGGATCGGGAAGCTACCATGGCTAGATTTCTAAATGGGCTGAATAGGGACATTGCGAATGTTGTAGAATTACAACATTGTGTGGAATTGGAGGACATGGTCCTTATGGGAAGGTGGAGAGGCAAATAAAAAGAAGGGGCAGTACACGTTTTCAGACCAATTCGGCTTCATCTTCCTCAACATGGAGGCCGAATTTGAAAAGAGAGGGGGCTGTCCAACCAAAGCCTTATGCAAAGGTCGAACCATCTAAGGCCAAAAAGGATACTCATACGGATGGGAAAGGTAAATCTGTATCTCAACCTACTCGTGATAGAGATATTAAATGCTTTAAATGTTTAGGGAAGGGGCACATTGCATCTCAGTGTCCAAACCTAAGAGTTATGGTTACAAGAGACAATGGGGAGGTTGAATCTGAAAGTGACAAATCTGAAAGTGAAGAGATGCCACCTTTGGTGGATTGTAGTGATGAGGAGATTGCATATCCTGTTAAGGGGGAGGCCTTGGTTATAAGGTGTGCGCTGAACATGCAGATCAAAGAAGATATAGATCAGCAACGGGAAAATATATTTCACACTCGATGTCACATCCAAAAGAAGGTATGTAGCATGATAATTGATGGAGGTAGTTGTGCTAATGTTGCTAGTGATACTCTTGTGAAGAGATTGAATCTGAGTTGTGTTAAGCATCCGAGGCCTTATAGATTGCAATGGTTGAATGAATGTGGTGAAGTGAGGGTTACTAAGCAGGTTGTGATTGCGTTTGCTATTGGGAAGTATTCCGATGAGATTTTGTGTGATGTAGTCCCAATCCTTGCTAGTCACTTACTTTTGGGGCGTCCATGGCAGTTTGATCGGGAAGCGATTCATGATGGGTTTAGAAATAGGTTCACTATTGTAAAGGACGGTAAAACCATCACTCTTGTACCTCTTTCTCCAAAACAAGTGTATGATGATCAAATGAAATTAAAAAAGGAATGTGAGGATGGGAAGAGTGAAAATTCACGTGAGGACAATGGTGAGAGAAAACCATCAGATTCGGCTAAACCTAAATCATTAATTAAACCGGTTGAGAGTGGAGGTAAAAACCGAGGAGTGAAGAAAGTAAGCTTGTGTGATGATAATACTGTGGAAAAATTAAAGAAACAACCCAATTTTTATGCAAAGGGATCTTAAATCAGATCTGCATTTTTCACTAATAAGCCAATGATCTTACTTGTGTATAAGGAGGCTTATTTTAACACTAACGATCTTGATTATGCTATTCCTAGTGTGGCTGTTTCTTTGATGCAGGAGTTTGATGATGTATTCCCCGAAGACATCCCTAATGGATTACCACCATTAAGGGGGATTGAACATCAAATTGATCTTGTGCCCGGAGCTTCAATTCCTAACCGTCCAGCCTATAGAAGCAACCCCGAGGAGACGAAGGAGCTTCAAAGGCAAGTAGATGAGTTGATGATGAAGGGGTATATTTGTGAGAGTATGAGTCCTTGTGCTGTGCCAGTGCTACTTGTGCCTAAAAAGGATGGTACATGGAGGATGTGTGTCGATTGTCGTGCCGTCAATAACATAAAGGTAAAGTATCGACATCCTATTCCTAGGCTTGATGACATGTTAGATGAGTTACATGGATCATGTATTTTCTCTAAGATTGACTTAAAAAGTGGGTACCATCAAATTAGGATGAAAGAGGGTGATGAGTGGAAAACTGCATTTAAGACTAAGCATGGTTTGTATGAATGGTTAGTCATGCCGTTTGGACTTACAAATGCACCTAGCACGTTTATGCGTTTAATGAATCATGTATTGCGTACGTTTATAGGTAAGTTTGTTGTTGTGTATTTTGATGACATTTTGATCTATAGCAAGAACTTAAATGAGCATCTTGATCATTTGTGTAATGTACTTAGTGTGTTGCGTAGTGAGCAATTATATGCTAATCTTAAGAAGTGTACCTTTTGAATGGAAAAAATTATGTTTCTTGGCTATGTCATAACTACGTAGGGTATCGAGATGGACGAAGAGAAAGTTAAGGCCATCCGGGATTGGCCTACACCAAAATCGGTAAGTGAGGTAAGGAGTTTTCATGGACTTGCTAGTTTTTATAGAAGGTTTGTGAAGGATTTTAGTACTATTGCTGCACCTTTAACTGAAATTGTGAAAAAATCTATTGGATTCAAATGGAATGATGAACAGGATGAGGCTTTTAATTTGTTTAAAGATAAACTTTGTTCGGCACCTGTTTTAGCTTTGCCAGACTTTACGAGAGCTTTTGAAGTTGAATGTGATGCGTCAGGTATTGGTATAGGAGCTGTGTTAATGCAGGATAGGAGGCCCATTGCGTATTTCAGCGAAAAACTTAATGGGGCAGCCTTGAATTACCCTACATATGACAAGGAGCTCTATGCCTTGGTAAGAACTTTAGAGACGTGACAACATTACCTGTGGCCCAAGGAGTTTGTGATACATTCTGATCATGAATCATTGAAGCACTTGAAAGGGCAAGGTAAGTTGAGTAGGAGACATGCCAAATGGGTTGAATTTATTGAAACCTTTCCGTATGTGATCAAGTATAAGCAAGGGAAAGAAAACATTGTGGCTGATGCACTTTCACGCAGGTATGTTCTTTTATCTACTTTGGGTGCTAGATTTCTAGGATTTGAACACATAAAAGAATTGTATAAGGATGATAGTGATTTTGCAAATGTTTACGATGCTTGCGAAACTTTGGCTTTTGGAAAGTTTATAGACTTGATGGATATTTGTTTAAAGAGAATCGTTTGTGTGTTCCATTAAGTTCTATGCGTGAATTGCTTGTACGTGAAGCACATGGAGGCGGGTTGATGGGGCATTTTGGTGTTGTTAAGACTTTGGATGTGTTGCATGAGCATTTTTATTGGCCTAAAATGAAAAAAAATGTGCAACGCATATGTGATAAATGCATAACGTGTAGAAAAGCAAAGTCTAGGACTCAACCACATGGCTTGTATACCCCTTTGCCTGTACCGAAAGAACCATGGGTAGACATTTCAATGGACTTCGTCTTAGGTTTACCTAGGTCAAAACGGGGTAGGGATTCCATCTTTGTAGTTGTTGATAGGTTTTCAAAGATGGCACACTTCATTCCATGTCATAAAACTAATGATGCAACAAACATTGCTGATTTGTTCTTTAGGGAGATAGTACGGCTTCACGGGGTCCCTAAGAGCATTGTTTCTGATAGAGATGTTAAGTTCCTTAGCTATTTTTGGAAGGTGTTATGGGGAAAATTGGGTACTAAACTGTTGTTTTCAACTACTTGTCACCCCCAAACAGATGGACAAACCGAAGTAGTGAATAGGACCTTAACACAACTTCTGCGTGCTGTCATTCAAAAGAACTTAAAGAATTGAGAAGATTGTTTGCCATTTATAGAGTTTGCATATAATCGTAGTGTGCACTCTACTACTGAATTTTCACCATTTGAAATTGTGTATGGATTTAACCCTTTAACTCCAATGGATTTGATTTCTTTGCCAATTGATGAAAGGGTTAGTCTGGATGGTAATCGTAAAGCACAGGTGGTGAAAACACTTCATGAGAGTGTGCGGCAACAGATTGAAAAGAGGAATCGTGTGTATGCGACCAAAGCCATTAAGGGGCGCAAACATGTTGTCTTTCAGCCCGGCGATTGGGTTTGGGTGCATATGCGCAAGGAGAGATTTCTGGCCCATAGGAAATCAAAGCTACAACCACGAGGAGATGGGCCATTTCAGATCCTTGAGAGGATCAATGACAATGCTTATAAAGTTGATTTGCCAGGTGAGTATGGTGTTAGTGCTACCTTTAATGTTTCTGATCTTACTCTGTTTGATGTAAGTGATGATTCGAGGTAGAATCCTTTTGAAGAGCGAGGGGATGATACGGATCAGCCCAACACCAAGCGTAATCATGCCAACGACCCATTGGAGGTGCCAATTGGGCCAATCACAAGAGCTAGGGCAAAGAAGCTTAAAGAAGCATTGAATGGGCTTGTTCAGAACATATGGAGCAAAATGGACCTAGATGGGCTTAAGACATTTAAGGAGCATGAAGGGCAGCCTTTAATCCATCTAGTTCAGGTCCAAGAAGAGCCCAATTCGTGTGGAACATGGAGTTGATGTGTCTGACCCAATACCAGCCTTGTTAGGCTTGTTTTTCCTAATGCTACAAGGATAAAAAGTCAGCAATTGATTCTCCTAATTAAGTAAGGAAGTTGGCCATATCTTATTCCTAAAGAGAGGAGGACTATTTAATGCTTTTCCTAACTTAGGAAGGAAAGTAATTAAATCAGCAACAAAGGAGGAAATTTGTTTTTCTTATTTGTGAAAGTTAAACAAGGAAATCCAAGCTAATCAAGGACATCAAGGGGGGGCCGCAACACAAATTTTCCAAATCAGATTTGTCATAGTTTATTTGGGACTTCTTAAGGGTGACAAAACTGATTCTAGCATATTTAGCATGATAATTTTCGGAATTTTATTATTTTTATTATTTTCTTCTTATTTTTTGGGTTATTATTACTTATTTGGGTCAATTGTAAGTGGGCTTCATATAAGTCCACCTAAGGGGGGTCCATTAGGGTTTTCTTAAGTCTAGAGTCAGTATAAATAAAGGCATAAACAAACATGTAAGGTTACGCAATTTTCAGATCAATAAACTTCTTTGCTGCACTTATTGTGTGTTGGTGGGATAATCTCCCTTCCTTGGTTCTTTAAATAACTGAAAACGACTTATCGAAGAACAACTATCTTTGTGGCATCATCCTTATACTTCTCGTTCGCGAATCAATATTCGTTGGGTGGGGGTCTCCGTTTTTCAATAATGCTGGTGCCTAGGTACAAGTTATCTTTGTGTCACACTCCTATCAAACCTGATTTACTTGGCTTTCCGGGAATTGGTGTCTTTGCGTGTGGGTTGCGTGACCACGTGATCACGAGGTTCGCATCAGGTCCATTTATTGTGAAACATCTGTATCCTTATAGGGCCTTTGATATTGAGAATCCAAAGAATGACAATGTTTTTAAGGTAAATGGATATCGTTTGAAAGCTTACTTTGATAATTTTCCTAGTGAAAATGAATCTATTGGTTTGAATGATCCTGTAGATAAAGGTTGCTTATTTTGTTTTTCTCACATTGTTTTTGTGTTTCTTTTTGGTGTGACTCTTGTTTTGCTAGTCTCTCTCAATCTGGTCAAATGGCGGATAACGGTACTCCGTGACTCTTAAGTCAGTTCTTTCGGTTTCCCATGATAACTGATATTTGTGTATATGTTTGTTCAATTTCTTGTTCCATCTCTTTGCATTTCTTTCCACTTCTCATCTAAAAAATAGACACCACTCTTGAAAAATTGAAAAAGTATTTTCCCGCTTTGCCTCAAAATGCGATTATAAAAATTTACCGAGCTTGGTGTACAAGGTTGAGGTTGTTAATGAATCATGGAATTCCTGAAGATATTCGCTGGCAGATTGAAGCAAAGGTTTGATTATCAAGTGAGTTTTCCAATTCTTTCATTTCATACATGTCTGGAATAGGTAAAAGCACCTCTTTTTTTTGGTAAGTTGACGTATGTATTAAAAGAAGAAGATACAAACATTATAAGGGGCATACCCCAGATTTACAATGATAACAGAAACATAAAACAACAGATGGCTACAGGCTAGCCACCGACCATAAAACTAAAACTTCACTAGATTCGTTAGGGAAACCAATACAACCAGCTAACTAACAAATTAAGAATCTATGTTATTCACCCTCCAAGCTCGTTGGATCCTTCTGTTGTCTTTTGTTGGTACGACATTCCTCATCAAATCAAGCTTATCACGAATGATACATTCGATTTGATTAAAGACCAAATTCGAAGTTCTAGACATTCCAGCAAAGATCCTTGCATTCCGTTCTTGCCATACATGATACACTGTAGTTGCAAAACTCAGTTTACGAGAAAAATTGATGAAACTCTTGCCATGCTAAGAGGTAGTGGCCCATCGAATCCATTCATCCCAGCCTTTTGTCATTCTTGGAATGTCGTATCTATCACAAACATCCCACCAGATCGCTTTAGTATAGGAGCATTCAAAGAACAAGTGGTTGTGATCCTCATTGTTGCGGAGACAGAGTGAGCATCTATTGGGACCATGTATACCAAACCGATGAAGTTTATCTTGAGTTGTGAGTTTCTGTTGGACAGCCATCCATAGAAGAAATGAATGTCTTGGAACAGCATTCTTGAACCACACAATGTCATGCCATTCAACCATCTGACGATGAAGTCTTAGTTGCTCCTAAGCTACTTTGATCGAGAATCTGTGATTTGGCGAATCCAACCACACTATTTTCATCCTTTTGCCCCATCTTAGGATTAGAATTGAAAGGAATAGCTTCTATAATGGGGTGCCAGCCAATAGCTCGGGTGGTAGGAATTTTTCATTCCAAGTTATGAATTAGCACATTCACTTTCGCGTTCTTTTCCATACAATAACATAGATTCTTAATTTGTAAGTTAGCTGGTTTCCCTAACGAATCTAGTGAGGTTTCAGTTTTATGATCGGTGGCTAGCCTGTAGCCATATGTTGTTTTATGTTTCTATTATCATTGTAAATCTGGGGTATGCCCCTTATAATGTTTGTATCTTCTTCTTTTAATACATACGTCAACTTACCAAAAAAAAGAATCATAGATGAATCTATCCCCGTAAGAATCCGCGAGTGGGCTGTGAGGATGCCAATTGTCAAACCATAGAGAGGTTGTCATTCCATCTCCTATGATGTAGTAAACAGCCTTTAGTCTGGACGAGAGAAGAGGTACTCCCAAATATTTCATAGGGAGCTCCCCCTCTCTAAACCCAAGAATATGAATAATTTGTTCCCTCTCAGCATTTAACACACCGCTCAAGAAGATGCCACTTTTGTTTGGATTTGGATACAGACCTGATAGATCTTGAAAGTTTGTGAGCACAGTTCTGATCATACGAATTGAGTTCACATCCCCTTTGCTAAAAATCATCAAGTCGTCAGCAACAACAAAGATGAGAAATTTTGTCCTTCTTGCATCTCCAGTCGAACTTGAATTCTTGGTTGGCACTCATCTTGCAGAATAGTCCCGAAAGGATTTCCATACATAGACAAACAAATATGGGGACAGTGGATCCCCTTGTCTCAACCCTTTTTCCCCTTGAAAGTAACCTGCAAGCTCACCATTGACGTTGATAGAGAATTGACATGATGTAACACAAACCATGATCCAATCAACGACTGTTCTAGGGAACCCATTTTTATTAACATAGCGTCAACGAAATCCCACCGCACCGAGTCATAAGCCTTCATCAGATCAACTTTCATAGCACAACAAGCAGGTCCCGTAGATTTATGATAGCCTTTCATTAGTTCCTGAGACAGAAGAATGTTGTCGCTGATTCTCCGTCCTTAGATAAAAGCAGTCTGATACGGACCTACTAAGGATGGCAAAACAACTTTGATTCTCCCAGCTAGAATCTTAGCGATGCATTTGTACACTGTATTGCAGCAAGATATAGGACGAAAATCTGTCAACCTCGTAGGATTAGCAACTTTAGGAATAAGGGGAATGGATGTAGCATTCATTTCTTTAAGCATTCTACGAGTCTGAAAGAAGGAGCGAACAACGTTGATTACATCTTCCCCAACTATGTTCCACATTCTTTTGAAGAAACCTGTGTTAAAGCCATCCGGACCAGGGGCTTTCTTGTTCTTCAAACAAAACATAGCATGCTTAATCTCCTCCCTTGTTACATCTTGTGCGAGTACATGTTGTTGCGTTGAAGACAGTTTCAAGTTAATTGTTGATTCCACCACTTCCTCGTTCAGAACCCTAGGCATCTGATCCACTCCTAACACACGATGTAAGTATGCAATTGCTTCTAATTTGACTGCCCCGTGTCCTTCGACAACCTCTCCATCCTCCCTTGTAAGTGATAGAAGCTTATTTCTATTCTGTCTTCCATTTACTGATTTGTGAATGTAGCTAGTATTCTGATCCCCCAAGCTAAGCCATTGTATCCTTGCCTTCTGTTTGAAAAAACTCTCTTCAGCCCTGACTGTAGAAGCATATTTACGAACAACATCCCTTTCTTGCATGCACAACGTTGGATTCTCATGCACTGTATGCAAAGCCTGTTGAGCCTTATCCATTTTATTTTTTGCATCTTTAACTCTGTCTGAAATGTTGGAGAAGTGAGTCATATTGAAAAGTTTCAATTCCTAAAGCTTTCTTAGTTTGCAACACAGCTGATACATTGGACAACCCCCCGAATTCTGATCCCATACCTTCTTCACCAAGGGCATGAACTCGTCATGATCCATCCACATATCGAAGAATCTGAATAGTTTCTTTATGTTCTGATCATTGCCAATAACCTTTACCACCATAGGAGAATGGTCTGACATACCCGAAGGCAAAAATCTCGTTTCCGATAATGGGAAGTTCAGATTCCACTTCTCATTGACAAGCACTCTATCTTGTTTCCGCATAATCAGATTCTCAGGACATTGGTTCGACCAAGTATAATGCATACCTGAATACCGAAGATCATCTACTTTCGCTTCTCAAATACATGTATCCAACCTATCCATAGTACCCATAAGAATCCACGGGGTTGACTCCCATCCATCACTACGACTCACTATATCAGACCATAATGCCTCACGTAAGGAAGCATTATTGTCTCCATGAATAATTGAAGTATTGAAACTGATATTGGTAGCTAATATAGTGACAGAAACATGAATAGCTTGGTCTGACATACCGAAAACATCCACCTTCACCGTATCAGCATTCCAACAAACCCAAATACGACCACGACAAGATAAATCATAATTATACAAGAAGGACCAAGAACGTAGAAGAAGTTGAGAAACATTATCTTTATTCTTGTCTTTAACTCGAGTTTCAACCAAACCAAAAGGAGATATCCTCTCTTGATGGATGAGCCGACGCAATGCTGAATGCTTTATAGGATAAACCTCTAACATTCCAACATCCAATAATCATAGGAAAATAGAGAGGATTATAAACATCAACACAAAGATTACCTTGACGTGCCTCCCGGAGAGGAGCCAGATTTCTTATTCTTCTTTGAAGAGGCTTTTCAACCCTTTTTCTTTTTCTCTAGCCTTAATAGCTAACTGATTAATAGTTTCCGTTTCGGTGGAATTCAGGGTTTGAGGAATTGTCAGGATTGTTGATGTCAACTCCTTATCGGTTCGTTCCCCATCTCTATCACCTCTCATTGCGTCCATATCTTGATCTAAAGCAGTACTTGGAGCCCCTTGCTCCTGTTTCATGTCTTCTCGTAAACTCTTCAAGACAATAGGAGAGGAAGGATTTTCATCTTCATAACAATCAGCATTGCGCACATCTGATGCCGCATGATCATTTATATTACAATCAGACATATGTATACCTGATGTTGAACAACCATTCTCATTACAATTACCCACTTTAGATGCCAAGGGATCATTCTCCCCACTCACAGAACCCCTATTTCATTTACCAACTACCTGCCAGTGAAACTGATTCTGCTTATTATCCGCAGATTTAGAGTTCATAGCTCCTATATCCTCTTACCCTCTGCCACCACTTTAAGATTATCAATGTTATTAGTTGCACATAGCGTTGTGGTGTGTCCAAAGACATGGCAATTACTACACTTCGACGGTATCCGTTCGTACTCAACTGAAATTGTTATGAATAACCCATTTGGACAGCGAAGGTCATATTCCTTAACCAGCGTCCTCGAAGCATCTATCTCAACGCAAACTCTTGCGTAACTAAGCCTTTTATGCAACAATGTAGTATGATCCGCATGAAGGGGGACTCCAATAGCACTCGCTACACAGCTCAACCCCTTAATAGTCCAATACTCGAGAGGGATATTATACTGCCTAACCCATACCGGAACTCTGGCCAAATCATCTTTCAAAAATTGCATGTTCGGTTGCCAACGTTTAAGCACCAAAGGCCTGTTTGCCATGTGCCATGGGGCTCTTTCCAGTACATTAATGGCATGATCGACAGAATAAAAAGTGAAGAGGAAGAAACCATTATCCAAAGATTAAACTTCTGATAGACTGTAGGAGGCCCCATATTGTTTTGGCAATAGAATTAACCACTGGATACGATAATTTCTGCCCCACAAAATTACTAACTAGGGTGGATTTCCAAAGTTCGCAGCCATCTTCAAACACATCAAGTGGCGGAGCTACTGTCACACGACCATCAATCATAGCGGGGGGAGCAAAGTGCAGATTACGGACTAAACTAATGCCAAGGGTCTTGCTACCCTCATTGTCATCAACATCAAAACCCTTCAAAGCATTTAAAAAATTCAATTTGGGTCTAAGGTGTAGATGTTCTTGTTGATGAGACCCTACCTTCACCTCATTAACCTTAGAACCCAACACATGGTTCATTTCTGGAACAACATTAGAAGCTTGGACATTAGAGTGTTTCTCTATGCTAACATCAGAATCAGCTTGAAACTGAGAAATCCTCATCCCATGGCTATTCAACATATCTTGCAGTTCTAATCTTAATATATGTCCAGACTTAACTTGGTTGTGTTGTTCAACGTTAGAACTAACCATTGAAACATTTTCCACAGAAAAACATAGAGATATTATGGCAGCATACAAATACTAGAGAGAACAAAATTCTAAGAAGAGAAACTGAGTCCAAGAAGCAACCTAAGCTGAGAAATAACAGCAACCTAATCTCATAAACAACAAGATGCATATTAGTTCATGAAGGAAGAAGAGAATTACAGAATTACGAGGCCAATATCTCCCAGCACACTAATTGTAATGATGATCCGTTCGGTCAAGATGTAGAGCAGGTTCCGAAGAACAACATACTCAAATATGGTAACGATCCAACGGTGAACAAAGGAGATCAAGCTACGACAACACCACTTTGAAACTAGCAAGAAAAAAATGAAACTTTCCAAAGAGCTGTGATTTAATCTTCAAGTATGGCAAAGGCCTTCATGTCTATGACAGCCATAAGAGAAACCATGAAGAAAATCCATTCGCTATGCTGCAACTTCACCACTTCACTATAGTTCCAGAACTGAAAATGCAGAATAGTAGAAATATTGCGAGATCAATATCTCTTACCTTGTTGGTTGGAACACAGATCCGTTCGGTCAATGTTGAGAGAAGGTTGGAAGGAACAACATAGTCAGAAATGAGAACGATCCAATGGTGGACGGACTAGATGTAGCTCCGACAGCACCACACACTCTCTCTCTCTCTCTCTTTCTCTCTCTCTCTCTTAAAAAAGCAAGGTGGATGATCCTTTGAGCCGAACCATTATCAAAGATGATGTAGATCAACAACATTAAAACATATTTCACACTTGATGTCACATCCAAAACAAGGTATATAACATGATAATTGATGGATGTAGTTGCGCTAATGTAGCTAGTGATACTCTTGTGAATTAATTGAAATTGAATTGCATTAAGCATCTTAGGCCATATAAATCTTAGGCCATGTGTGTTCAAAGCTATTGGGAAGTATTCTAATGAGGTTATGTGTGATGTAGTTTCAATGCATGCTAGTTACTTACTTTTAGGGCGTCTATGGCAATTCAATCGGAAGACAATTCATGATAGGTTTAGAAATAGGTTCACTATTGTAAGAAATGGTAAAACCATGACTCTTATACCTCTTTTTCTGAAACAAATGTATGATGATCACATAAAATTGAAAAAGGAATGTGAAGATGGGAATAATGAAAATTCACGCGAGGAAAATGGTAAGAGAAGACCATCAGATTCAGCTAAATCTAAATCATTACTTAAATCGGTTGGGAGTGGAGGTAAAACTCGAGAAGTGAAGAAAGTAAGGTTGTGTGATGATAATAATGTGGAAAAATTAAAGAAACAACCTAATTTTTATGCAAAAGAAGCTTAAATCAGTTTTGTGTTTTTCACTAACAAGCCGATGATCTTATTTGTGTATAAGGAGGCTTATTTTAACACTAACAATCTTGAATCTGCTATTTCTAGTGTGGCTGTTTCTTTATTGTAGGAGTTTAATGATGTGTTCCCTAAAGACACCTCTAGTAGATTACCACCATTATGGGGAATTGAACATCAAATCGACCTTATACCTGAAGCTTTGGTTCTTAATCGTCCAGCTTACAGAAGCAATCCCAAGGAGATGAAAGAGCTTCAAAGGCAAGTAAATGAGTTGATGATGAAGAGATGCATTCATTAGAGTATGAGCCCTTGTGTTGTACTAGTGTTACTTATGCCAAAAAATGATGGAACTTGGAGGATGTGTGTTGACTATCGCGTTGTCAACAACATAACAATAAAGTATTTACATCTTATCCCTAGGCTTGATGACATGTTGGATGAATTGTATGGAGCAAGTGTTTTCTCTAAAATTAACTTAAAAAATGGATACCATCAGATTAGGATGAAATAAGGTGATGAATGGAAAGCAATATTTAAGACTAAACATGGTTTGTATGAATGGTTAGTCATGTCATATGGGCTTACAAATACACCTAGCACGTTTACGAGATTGATAAATCTTGTTTTGTGTGCATTTAATTGTGTATTACGTGGTGAGAAACTACATGCTAATGTTAGTAAGTGTACATGCTAATGTTATAGTAAGAACTTGAAGTATTGCGTCTGACACGACCAAAAGATTGATGTCTTTTCCCAAGTGCAGGAGTGTCGAAGTAATAAATAACCCGGCAAGACCAGGATCGAACCAAAAGGAGGTTACTTGTATAAATTATAAGCAACAATAATATAACAACAATAGTAACAACAACAACAATAATAGTAGTAGTAGTAGTAGTAGTAGTAGTAGTAGTAGTAGTAGTAGTAGCAGTAGTAGTAGCAGTAGTAGTAGTAGCAGTAGTAGTAGCAGTAGTAGTAGCAGTAGTAGTAGCAGTAGTAGTAGCAGTAGTAGTAGCAGTAGTAGTAGCAGTAGTAGTAGTAGTAGTAGTAGTAGCAGTAGTAGTAGCAGTAGTAGTAGCAGTAGTAGTAGCAGTAGTAGTAGCAGTAGTAGTAGTAGCAGTAGTAGTAGCAGTAGTAGTAGCAGTAGTAGCAGTAGTAGTAGCAGTAGCAGTAGCAGTAGCAGTAGCAGTAGCAGTAGTAGTAGCAGTAGTAGTAGCAGTAGCAGTAGCAGTAGCAGTAGTAGGAGTAGCAGTAGGAGTAGCAGTAGCAGTAGCAGTAGCAGTAGCAGTAGCAGTAGCAGTAGCAGTAGCAGTAGCAGTAGCAGTAGCAGTAGCAGTAGCAGTAGCAGTAGCAGTAGCAGTAGCAGTAGCAGTAGCAGTAGCAGTAGCAGTAGCAGTAGCAGTAGCAGTAGCAGTAGCAGTAGCAGTAGCAGTAGTAGTAGTAGTAGTAGTAGGAGTAGTAGTAGTAGTAGTAGTAGTAGTAGTAGTAGTAGTAGTAGTAGTAGTAGTAGTAGTAGTAGTAGTAGTAGTAGTAGTAGTAGTAGTAGTAGTAGTAGTAGTAGTAGTAGTAGTAGTAGTAGTAGTAGTAGTAGTAGTAGTAGTAGTAGTAGTAGTAGTAGTAGTAGTAGTAGTAGTAGTAGTAGTAGTAGTAGTAGTAGTAGTAGTAGTAGTAGTAGTAGTAGTAGTAGTAGTAGTAGTAGTAGTAGTAGTAGTAGTAGTAGTAGTAGTAGTAGTAGTAGTAGTAGTAGTAGTAGTAGTAGTAGTAGTAGTAGTAGTAGTAGTAGTAGTAGTAGTAGTAGTAGTAGTAGTAGTAGTAGTAGTAGTAGTAGTAGTAGTAGTAGTAGTAGTAGTAGTAGTAGTAGTAGTAGTAGTAGTAGTAGTAGTAGTAGTAGTAGTAGTAGTAGTAGTAGTAGTAGTAGTAGTAGTAGTAGTAGTAGTAGTAGTAGTAGTAGTAGTAGTAGTAGTAGTAGTAGTAGTAGTAGTAGTAGTAGTAGTAGTAGTAGTAGTAGTAGTAGTAGTAGTAGTAGTAGTAGTAGTAGTAGTAGTAGTAGTAGTAGTAGTAGTAGTAGTAGTAGTAGTAGTAGTAGTAGTAGTAGTAGTAGTAGTAGTAGTAGTAGTAGTAGTAGTAGTAGTAGTAGTAGTAGTAGTAGTAGTAGTAGTAGTAGTAGTAGTAGTAGTAGTAGTAGTAGTAGTAGTAGTAGTAGTAGTAGTAGTAGTAGTGGTGGTAGTAGTGGTGGTAGTAGTGGTGGTAGTAGTGGTGGTAGTAGTGGTGGTAGTAGTGGTGGTAGTAGTGGTGGTAGTAGTGGTGGTAGTAGTAGTGGTAGTAGTAGTGGTAGTAGTAGTGGTAGTAGTAGTGGTAGTAGTAGTGGTAGTAGTAGTGGTAGTAGTAGTGGTAGTAGTAGTGGTAGTAGTAGTGGTAGTAGTAGTGGTAGTAGTAGTAGTAGTAGTAGTAGTAGTAGTAGTAGTAGTAGTACTACTAATAACACCAATAATACTATTAATAATGATAATAATAAAGATGATGAAGAAGAAGTTGATGAGAACTTTGAGATGGAAGATTAACGTAAGGATTAAACAATGATAACAACAAATGTCAAGGTTAGAGGATCCACTAATGGTACTTCAAACAAGTATAGTATAAACTCTTATTATTCAATTGGAAACCACACACAAAGGAGGTTCCAATTAGATTATAAATTGTTAACATGATTACATTTGTTATCTTATTCGAATAATGCTAATACTTGTAAATGTTGTCAGGCATTCATGATTATAACTTATGTTAACAACAAAACAAGTTCCTTTCATAGCTCAGGTGTCGGTTATACCATACAGTATGGGCTATGAAAGTGCCAAGTATTTGTTGTACCAAGTGTTATACAACATAAATCTAGATTAACCATTTAACAAGCAAAGTATTAAAAGTGAACAAGATAACAAATATAAAGCATGTTAGTATCCAACATTAAGGTCCATGTTCAGTTTATGTTATACTTATTCTTACACCATTAGTGTACCCTTTTCATCTTGACATAATTAATTTAGCTAGACATAATGAAAGAAAGAAACATAAATAAACAAGATAAGAACATAAATGAGAAAGAAGTTAACTAAGTAAAGAAAAGGAAATGAAAGGCATAAATAAGAGATTAATATAAAACTTAAGTATTACAAAAGAGAGAGCAAGAGCATGATCTTGATCTGAACACCAAGATGCCTAAATACATGGCAAATGCCTCCTTTTATAGGCCAAAATTCGGAACTATTGATTTGTTAACTAGTTGATGAGTGGTGGCCACATCTTGACTTGGTGACAATTCTTATCTTCTTGTCTGCCAAAAACGTCATTAATGACGTCATAATTTGAACAAACTTAAATCATGAAAGTTATAGTAAATTGTCTCATCTTTTCAGGGTAAAAATTTGAGATCATTTAAACTTCTAGAACTCGAGATATGGGCTGAACACTGAACAGTGTCTGGGCTGTAGGACAGATTCGGACTTCTTCGTTATTGCTATAATTTGGACTTGAAAACGGCCTTTTTAAATCTTGGGCTCCACATGAAAGTTGTAGGCCTATGTCTTATCTTTCCATCCATATAAAATGGACCTAAATCCAAGATCTACAGCTCCAGATATGACCCAATTACCGAACAGTGTTCCAGTTTGGACTGCACCAGCATCTCTTTTCTAAGTTTGGCCATCTCTTTGTCCTTCCAATTTCATTACTTCAACTCATCAATCAATTCTTTCATTTATGTGATAGGCCTGTATTTAAGATGAACATTTACCATAAATTAAAGGTATCTTATATAATTAGATATGTTATTATAAAACATGCTTTAGTTAAGGAGTTATTGATACTTCAAGTGCAAAATGATGATATAAAAACTTGATAAAAATGCACTTTTAAGTACTAATCAGCGTGATGAGAAACTATATGCTAATGTTAGTATGTGTACTCTTTGCATGGAGAAAATTGTGTTTCTTGAATATGTAGTAATTGCGTAGGGTATTGAGATGGATGAAAGGAAGTTTAAGGCCATCCGAAATTGGCCTACACCTAAGTTTGTGATTGAGGTAAGGAGTTTTCATGGACTTGCTAGCTTTTATAGAAGGTTTGTGAAGGACTTTAGTACTATTGCAGCACCTTCAACTAAAATTGTGAAAAAGACTGTTGGATTTAAATGGAATGATGAAGAAGATAAAACTTTTAATTTATTGAATGAAAAACTTTGTTTGGCATCTATTTTAGCTTTGCCAAACTTTACAAAAGCTTTTGAAGTTGAATGTGATGCTTCAGATATAGGTATAGGAGTTATGTTAATGTAGGATAAGAGGCCCATTGTATAATTCATGTTGAAACTTAATAGGGTAGCCTTGAATTCTCTACATATGACAATGAGCTCTATGCCTTGGTAAGAACTTTAGAGACGTGATAACATTACCCTTGGCCCAAGGAGTTCATGATACATTCAGATCATGAATCATTGAAGCACTTGAAAGGACAAGGTAAGTTGAATCGGAGACATGCTAAATAGGATGAATTTATGGAAACATTTCCGCATGTGATCAAGTATATGCAAGATAAGGAAAACATTGTGGTTGATGCACTGTCATGCATGTATGTTTTTTTTTTATCTACTTTAGATGCTAGATTTCTAGGATTTGAACACATATAAGAATTGTACAAGGATGATAGTGATTTTGCTAATGTGCACAATGCTTGTGAAACTTCGACTTTTGGTAAGTTCTATAGACTTGATGAGTATTTGTTTAAAGAGAATCATTTGTGTGTTCCATTAAGCTCTACGCATGAATGATACGATCCCAGCAATGAAAAACAATCAGATTTGGATTCTGATATAAAATGCGCAATTGTCTAGTTTCACGGCAGCAACCATAATTCCCTCTCTCTTCAAGATGATTCGTCCTCGAATCACCAATAAGTTTGATGGACAATTTCTTAGCCTCTTGTTTCAGCTGTTTGAGTTCTTTTCTTGCACGCAATTGCCTGTAACTTTTTTTTTTGGGTAAGTTGATGTATGTATTAAAAGAAGAAGACACAAACATTATAAGGGGCGTACCCCAGATTTACAATGATAACAGAAACATAAAACAACAGATGGCTACAGGCTAGCCACCGACCATAAAACTGAAACCTCAATAGATTCGTTAGGGAAACCAAACAACCAGCTCACTATCAAATTAAGAATCTATGTTATTCAACCTCCAAGCTTCTTGGATCTTTTTGTTTTATTTGTTGGTACGACATTCCTCATCAAATCAAGCTTATCACAAATGATACATTTGATTTGATTAAAGACCAAATTCGAAGTTCTAGACATTCCAGCAAAGATCCTTGCATTCCGTTCTTGCCATACATGATACACTGTAGCTGCGAAACTCAGTTTACGAGAAAAATTGACGACACTCTTGCCATGCCAAGAGACAGTGGCCCATCGAATCCATTCATCCCAGCCTTTTGTTGTTCTTGGAATGTCGCATATGTCACAAACATCCCACCAGATCGCTTTGGTATAAGAGCATTCAAATAACAAGTGGTTGTGATCCTCATTGTTGTGGAGACAGAGCGAGCATCTATTGGGACCATGTATACCAAACCGATGAAGTTTATCTTGAGTTGTGAGTTTCTGTTGGACAGCCATCCATAGAAGAAACGAATGTCTTGGAACAACATTCTTGAACCACACAATGTCATGCCATTCAACCATCTGACGATGAAGTCTTAGTTGCTCCCAAGCTACTTTGACCGAGAGTCTGTGATTTGGCGAATCCAACCACACTATCTCATCCTTTTGCCCCATCTTAGGATTAGAATTGGAAGGAATAGCTTCTATAATGGGGTGTCAGCCAATAGCTTGGGTGGTAGGAGTTTTCCATTCGAAGTTATGAATTAGCACATTCACTTTAGAGGTGATTCGATCCATGAGGCCCTTACAATAAACAGCCTTTAGTCTGGATGAGAGAAGAGGAACTCCTAAAATTTCAAATAATTGCCTGTAACAACATTGTATAAATGTAATTGCCGATAATAATTTCAAATAAACACGTCTTTTCATCCACTTGCGTGTATATTTTTTAATGATAACCACAACATTGTATAAATGTAATTGCCGATAATAATTTCAAATAAACAAGTCTTGTCATCCACTTGCGTGTATATTTTTTAATGATAACCACTGTTGTCCTCTTTTTTTCATCCCTTTAGCACTGACTCTCCATTCTTCAAGTTCTTTATTTGTTTTTTTATAAACCTTTGTAAGTCGTTTTGCCTCGTGCTCTTTATCTAACATCATAAATGCATTATGAGCTTAAATATTTGAAACTCGAAACCTTGGTTTCTCCTCCTTACTCATAGTGAATCTTCTCTGATCAACCCCACTAATCTGTTGCCTTATTAAATCTATATCATCTTCCATCGTTTTTGCCTCCAAAAATCTATCATCATGTCCCCTAACACAACGTAAATCTCCCCATTGGCCGAATGGACAAACCGAAGTAGTTAATAGGACCTTAACACAACTTTTGCAATCTGTCATTCAAAATAACTTAAAGAATTGGTAAGATTGTTTGCGATTCATAAAGTTGGCATATAATCTCGTAGTGTGCATTTTACTACTGAATTTTCACCATTCAAAAATATCATAACACTCTACTTGGTGATAACGCTTTTACTGGGTCAATGACGTAGTGAGAGGATCTACAAGATTCTCTTCAGTACGTACTACTTTATCTTTATATCTTTCATTTCTATGATTCTCTAATACAAGGGAACTGTCTAAGGTTTCTTTGCTTGTGCAATGGTTGTATGGTTATCAGAGTACATGGCTACTAGATCAACAATGCTAGAAACCATATCTAGTTCAATAATGAACTTCTTAATCCAAACAACTTCTTTTATCTCTTCAAATGTTGAGGTCTACTCAACTTTAGTTGTATAATTTACTTTGGTTTCTTATTTTGAATTCTTCAAACTCGTATCACCATTATATAAAATTAAATATAACCAAATTAGATTTTTTATTTTTAATATTTGATTGAAAATAAACATCTAAATAACCATGAACTACTAGTTCATTTTCTTTATAGACTAGAAAAATATTCCTAGTTTTTTTTAAGTTCTTAAGAATTATTTTAACTATCTATTAGTGACATTCACTTGAATTAGTTTGAAATTTACTCGTTATGCTCAAATAATAATATACATCTAATCTCTTGTACAAAACATCACATACATATTATGGATCCTATATCCAAAGTATATGGAATCATTTCGATCTCATCTCTTTTAATTTATGTTTTAGAACACATATCCTTGGAGAGATGTATCTTATGTAAAATAGATAAATATCATCTTTTGGATTCTTCCATGTTAAACCATTTTAGTATCTTGTCTATATATATGGATTGAGATAATCTAAGAAACGTTTTTTTTTTATCTATCTCTATAGATTTTATTCCCAGTATATAAGTTATTTCTCTCATATTCTTTATGGAGAGATTTTTGAACAACTAGATCTTTACTAATTAGAGTAAAGAAATGTCGTTTCCTATTAATAATATGTCATCTACATATAATATTAAGAAAATAACTCTGCTTCCACTAACCTTTTTATAAACATAAGGCTCATCCATATTTTTTTATGAAAACTAATTGTTTATTATCTCATATTAGGAAAATATTCCAACTCTTTGAAGCTTGTTTAATTCCATAAATAGATTTTTATAGCTTGCATACTTTATTGTCAAATTCATTAGATTCAAAACTTTCAACTTGTGTCACATACACATCTTCAAGATTCTCATTCAGGAATATAGTTTCGACATCTATTTGCCAAATATTATAATGATAGTATACAATTATATCAAGCAAAATATTTATTGATTTTAACATAAATACCGGTAATAAGGTTTCATCAAATAAAACCTATTTGTGTTTTTAAGTAACGTTTGACAACCAGTCTAGCCTTCTATGTTTGTATATTGCCATCTATATCAGCCTTTCTATTAAAGACACACCTACATCCAATGAGTTTTATCCTTTCATATGGACAAACTAATATCCATACATAGTTGATGTACATAGAATTCATTTTAGATTTTATGGCCTCAAGCCATTTGTTTGAATCAATATCGAATATTGGTTACATGTAATTATTAGGATCGTCAAGATGAGCAACTCGTTATTTTACAGTTTTCATGAAAAGTTCATATCTCATTAGTGCCTGAAAAGTCCTACCAAATTTACAAAGTTCATTTCAATGTTAATTTATGGTTCTTGAACTTTCTCAAATTCTATTTTCCTTCCATTACTTATTTCAAGAACAAATTCTTGCTTAAAAAATGTAGCATGTTTTGAGACAAAAACTTTTGCTCAACAGGATGATATTTCAATTATTTCTTTTAGATATCTCATAAACTTATATTTATCTAACTTAGCTCCAAGCTTTTCATATATGAAACGCTTCACTAAGCGTCACATCTCAAATCTTTAAGTTTGATAAGATTTTAATGGAGCCCTTTTTAAAAGGTAAGCAATAATTTGTAAAGCATAACCCAAGAAGAAATATGGAGGGTCTGAATGACTCATCAGATACTGTTCCATATCCAACAGAGTGTAATTTCTCCTTTCAGAAACTATATTATGTTGTGGTGTTTCAGGAGGTGTCCATTATGAGAGAATCTTATTTTTTAGATAATCTTGAAAATCTTGCCTGAAGTATTCATCACCGTGATCCCATCGAAGTATCTTAATACTCTTTGTAATTTATGTTATGGTCTGTAGAAACTTTATATGGTCTTCAAAGATCTATGGTAATGGACAAATTATACTCAAAGGAATAGGTTATCACCCTTAAAGAACCTGAGATAGGTTGCATTGTCGATCTTATCTTGAATTTGTCAATAATTAGTTGTGTTATATTATGGTGGTTAATTTACAGAGTGATAATGAGTTTATCACAATGGATTAAACTCTTAGCCCAACCATTTAGGGTTTGGTTGGCTTTGTGACACTACCAAAGAGTTAATGTCTTCTACCAAGTGTGGGAGTGTCGAAGTAATAAATAACCCGGCAAGACCGGGGTCGAACCATAGGGAGGTTAACTGTATAAATTACAAATAAAGAAATAGATAATAACATAAAAGGAGTTAAAGAGAGCTTTGAGATGCGATATTGATATAAGGATTAAACAAGGATAAAATAATTGTCAAGGTTAGAGGATCCATTAATGGTATTTCAAACAAATATAGTATAAACTCTTTTTATTACTCAACTAGAAACCACACACAAAGGACTGTCCAATTGGATTATAAATTGTTGACATGATTATAACTTATGCTAACAACAAATCAAGTTCCTTTCATAGCACAAGTGTCGGTTATACCATACGGTTGGGCTATGAAAGTGCCAAGTATTTGTTGTCCAAAGAGTTATACAACATAAATCTAGATTAACCATTTAACAAGCAAAGTATTAAAAGTGAACAAGATAAAAAATACAAAACATGTTAGTATCAAACATTAAAGTCCATGTTGAATTTATACTAAACTTATTCTTACACCATCAGTGTAACCTTTTAACCTTGGCATAATAAACTTAGCTAAACATAATGAAAGAGAAAAACATAAATAAACAATATAAGAACATAAATAAGATATAAGTTAACTAAGTAAAGGAAAGGAAATGAAAAGCATAAACAAGAGATTAATATAAACAAAACTTAAGCATTATAAAAATATAAAGAGAGAGAGCAAGAACATGATCTTGATCTGAAAACCAAGATGCCTAAATGCATGGCAAATGCTTCCTTTTATAGGCTAAAATTTGGAACTATTGATTTGATGATCAATTGTTGAGCGGGGTGGCCATATCTTGACTTGGTGACAATCCTTATCTTCTTATTTGAACAAAATGTCATTTCTAACGTCAGAATTTGAATAGATTGTCCCCATGAAAGTTCTAGGACATTGTCTCAGCTTTCCAACAAAAAAAGAATCGGTGCTTTGGACTTCTAAAACTCGAGATATGGGTTGAACACTGAATAGTGTCTGGGCTACAGGACAGATTCTGACTTCTCCGTTGTTGCTACGATTTGGAATTCCAAACGGTAAAAAAAGTGGGTGGCCACATCTTCATTTGATGACAATCCTTATCTTCTTGCCTGAACAAAACATCATTTTTAACGTCAGAATTTGATGAATGTTTAAGGCCTATGTCTTAGCTTTCTAGCCATATAAACCAAATTGAAATTCAAGATCTACAGCTCCAGTATGACCCAATGACTGAACACTGTTCCAGTTTGGATTGAACCAACATGTCCTTTCTAAGCTTAACCCTCTCTTTGTCTTCTCAATTTCAGTAGTTGAACTCATCAATCAATCCTTTGATTTTACGTGATAGGCCTGCATTTAAAATGAGCATTTACCATAAATTTTGCTATCTTATATTATCAGACTTGTTATTAAAAAACATGCTTAAGTTAGGGAATTTAATGATACTTTATGTGCAATATGATGATATAAAGCCTTAGTGAGAATGCACTTTTAAATACTAATCACTTTGTCACTCCCAATTACTTTTGAGCTTATGGAACCTAGCCTGAATCCTAAGGAAAGTCCATGGAAGAGACTTGATCAGGTTCACATGTCCTATAATAGCTCAATACTTCTAACTCTAGTGTCAGTAAATATTGAACTAAAAATAAAACTTTGATGCGAACCTAGTGATCACGTGGTCACGCAACCCACACGCAAAGACACCAATTCCTGGAAAGCCAAGTAAATCAGGTTTGATAGGAGTGTGACACAAAGATGTACCTAGGCACCAGTACTATTGAAAACGGAGACCCCCACCCAACGAATATTGATTCGCGAACAAGAAGTATAAGGATGACGCCACGAAGACAGTTGTTCTTCGATAAGTCGTTTTCAGTTCTTTAGAGAACCAAGGAAGGGAGATTATCCCACCAACACACAATAAGTGCAGCAAAGAAGTTTATTGATCTGAAAATTGCATCCTTACATGTTTGGTTATGCCTTTATTTATACTGACTCTAGACTTAAAAAAACCCTAATGGACCCCCCTTAGGTGGACTTATATGAAGCCCACTTACAATTGACCCAAATAAGTAATAATAACCCAAAAACTAAGAAGAAAATAATAAAAATAATAAAATTCCGAAAATTATCATGCTAAATATGCTAGAATCAGATTTGTCACCCTTAAGAAGTCCCAAATAAACTAGGACAAATCTGATTTGGAAAATTTGTGTTGCTGCCCCCCTTGATGTCCTTGATTAGCTTGGATTTCCTTGTTTAACTTTGACAGATAAGAAAACAAATTTCCTCCTTTGTTGCTGATTTAATTACTTTCCTTCCTAAGTTAGGAAAAACATTAAATAGTCCTCCTCTCTTTAGGAATAAGATATGGCTAACTTCCTTACTTAATTAGGAGAATCAATTGCTGACTTTTTATCCTTGTAGCATTAGGAAAAACAAGCCTAACAAGGCTGGTATTGGGCCGGACACGTCAACCCCATATTCCACACGAATTGGGCTCTTCTTGGACCTGAACTAGATGGATTAAAGGCTGCCCTTCATGCTCCTTAAATGTCTCAAGCCCATCTAGGTCCATTTTGCTCCATATGTTCTGAACAAGCTCATTCAATGCTTCTTTAAGCTTCTTTGCCCTAGCTCTTGTGATTGGCCAAATTGGCACCTCCAATGGGTCGTTGGCATGATTACGCTTGGTGTTGGACTGATCCGTATCAAACTCCCAACTCTAGCATTGGTGAATACCATAAAAAAAAACCTTAATACTTCTGATTCTATCATTGGTGAATATTAAACTGGAAATTTCATTTTTTTTTAGTTTTTGGAATGAGTCATTTAATTTTGGACAAGTCCTTATAGGATTCACAAACATGTTACAAAAATCCAAAATACATGCAAATACCTTTTTATATTTTCTAATTTTTTTTCTTTATGAAAATGCTAAAATGTGAAAAATATTTTTGACATTTTATTTTATTCTATTTGTTTTTTTATAAACAAACTAGAAATATAAATGCATTTTTTTTACAATAAAAAAAATAATTTTTTGGAAGGGTTTTATGTGATAGGCCTGCATTTAAAATGAGCATTTACCATAAATTTTGCTATCTTATATTATCAGACTTGTTATTATAAAACATGCTTAAATTAGGGAATTCAATGATACTTTATGTGCAATATGATGATATAAAGCCTTAGTGAGAATGCACTTTTAAATACTAATCACTTTGTCACTCCCAATTACTTTTGAGCCCAAATATAAATGCATTTTTTTTACAATAAAAAAAATAATTTTTTGGAAGGGTTTTATGTGATAGGCCTGCATTTAAAATGAGCATTTACCATAAATTTTGCTATCTTATATTATCAGACTTGTTATTATAAAACATGCTTAAATTAGGGAATTTAATGATACTTTATGTGCAATATGATGATATAAAGCCTTAGTGAGAATGCACTTTTAAATACTAATCACTTTGTCACTCCCAATTACTTTTGAGCCCATGGAACCTAGCCTGAATCCTAAGGAAAGTCCATGGAAGAGACTTGATCAGGTTCACATGTCCTATAATAGCTCAATACTTCTAACTCTAGTGTCAGTAAATATTGAACTAAAAATAAAACTCCCAACTCTAGCATTGGTGAATACCATAAAAAAAAAAACCTTAATACTTCTGATTCTATCATTGGTGAATATTAAACTGGAAATTTCATTTTTTTTTAGTTTTTGGAATGAGTCATTTGATTTTGGACAAGTCCTTATGGGATTCACAAACATGTTACAAAATCCAAAATACATGCAAATACCTTTTTATATTTTCTAATTTTTTTTCTTTATGAAAATGCTAAAATATTTTATCAAATGCTAAAATGTGAAAAATATTTTTGACATTTTATTTTATTCTGTTTGTTTTTTTATAAACAAACTAGAAATATAAATGCCTTTTTTTACAATGAAAAAAAATAATTTTTTGGAAGGATTTGGCCATAATGTGAATTTAAAAAAAAATTATGGCATCCTTTTTTTATTTAAAAATTTATCTATCGCATACCAAAAAAACTTGAGTCATACCCACACACACACAATGTCATTTTGCTAATCATAACCCTTACATACACAATATCACTTTACTAAACCAATTGCATAATATTCTCACACTCACACAATTTCAACTCCTAATAAAAAAATGATTACCATAAACACATAAAATTATTCAAAATTCAAAGTAGGCCTTTTGAAAGCGGCCCCGAAAAGGATTTGAATGGTCAGAACAAGGTGGGATATCTGTCAGAATTGAAGCAAACCATGGTAATACGTGCACCCACGCACCAAACCGAATTCCAGTTCAAACCGAACCGGTTCAATTCGGTTAAATTCGATTTTTTTTGCTATAAAACAGGAAAATCTAATCATACCATTAAATGGGCTTTTAAATTGTCTTGTTGCGCTAAGTTTATAGGCTTTTTAATCAAAACTCTTTAAA
This sequence comes from Populus nigra, assembly GCF_951802175.1. Taxonomy (NCBI): domain Eukaryota; kingdom Viridiplantae; phylum Streptophyta; class Magnoliopsida; order Malpighiales; family Salicaceae; genus Populus; species Populus nigra. Next base: position 5,756,121 of record NC_084867.1, on the reverse strand, counting down.
AATTTCTAATTTGGTTTAGTTTGTTACAAGCTTTTTAATCAAATTAGAAGATTGATATTTTTTTAATTTAACTTTCCTTGTTAACCTTAAATATATATCAGTATAGTAACAATAAATTTGAAATGCTTCACATCTTGCTATATTTAATATGCAAAGAAATAGGCTATGAAAATTCAAATCAATGCAATATGCAAGATGCATGATCAAATTTGAGCACCTCAAATTAAAAGAGATGTTCACACTAAAAACGTTTCTATTAGCTAACAAATACATTAGCAACCAATAATAAATTATTATAAACATCTAGTATAACTTGAAGAAAAAAAATCCAGTAGTCAACAACATCCAAAACTTCTAAAAACAGTAAAAGACAAAAGATCCAGCAAGATAATGCTATAAAGAAACACTAGCACATTAGCAACATATTAGAGTTCGACTATTAAAAGAATTAACAATGCAAAATTTTAAGGGGAATTAACAAGGTAAAGTAAATAAATTACCCAAAATAATTATATTCCAGGATGCCAAGTAAATTAATTACATCAAAACAATTATAAATTATAATTACACTTTAATGGGTTATAGCATATCATACATGAAAATCAAATATTTTCATGGAAAAGATTTTACAAAAACACGCAATAATTTTAACTGAATAGAGCAATCAATATCTAAAAATTCAACAAATCATGAAGCTAACAAAATCAACAACAAACTTGAACTTATTATAAAGCTAACACCCAACAACCATGTTCTCATAAAATAGCCTAGAAAGCTAACAATATCTACTGTAATGTTTTCACCCGACAACCATGTTTTCAAAGAATCAACAACAAACAGAAAACGTTTCAAATTAAATAGCCTCACAAGAGTTCGAAACATTATTCATTAGCACATAAGCAAAATATAAAAAGCACAACTGAACTCTATTTTGCCTCGTATAGATAGACACATGATTTTAAACGATGAGCATTTAATATCTTAGTTTAAACCTAATGTAATTAGATCCCTAGTAAGATTGGTTCAAGATCATGAGATTGTTTGCTAGAAAGCTTTGTTGTCATTCCCTATACAGTTTATTGTGTAATCTACTCGATATTATCATAGATCTAGATCTCTGATTAAAGGAGCCATAGGGATCAAAATTTACCTTGTCGTCTTTTCTTTAATGAAGGGGACCTCTGCTTTTGCTGCATCTTGCAAGAATGGAGGACGATCGCTAATCGCGGCGGCTTGCACAGAAGTGAAGAGAGAAGAGAACCAGAACAAAGGATCGCGTTGTCTGTGTGCAGAGCAGTTGAAAACTTGAAAGGGAAAAGAAGAACGATTTTTGAAGTGGAGAGGACAGGTGGTTCGCACAATTTGTTGTCTTTGCACAGACGATGGCTTTTTGTGAGGGAAGGAAGTTTGTGAGGGAAGGGGAGGGAGGGTTATCTTAGGTAGGGTTAGGTTAATTATCTATTTATACTCCTTGGCTAACAGCGGGTTTGATTGATTATTTGGTTGGTCTGGTTTGGTTTGTTGGTTTTATAACTAAAACCAAAACCGAACCAGACCTGTTAAAATTTATGGTTTTAAAAATCGATTCAATCGGTTTTTCATCTCGGTTCGGTTGTTTTTGTTTTCTCAATTGATAGATTTTTTTGAACACCCCTAATAATTTCTATGAAGATAGTGAGTGTCACTATTACCTGCAAAAAATAAATTTACATCATCAAAGTTTTGGTTTTATTTCCTCATTTCTAGAACCTTTTGACTTTCTCTCCACTAGTTTGTTACTTTTCATTTCTCTCTATTGTCTATTGATTATCATTTATTGATGTAGCTAGACTGTAGTAGCTAAATAAGTGGTGGTGATGGATTTTTTGTTCCAGATAAAGAGATTGAGAAAAGAGTGAGATGGGTCTCAATTTGGGTGAGATAAGGAGGTCATTGGCATTGTGCAGATGATGGCTGTCGTTTTGGGGTCTATAATAGTGGTGGAGTTTAACCGTCGATCAAGGGTTTGTGAGGAAGAGGCACCATGTGTGGTGTTGTTGTTGTAGTGAGGAAGAGGATGATGGACAATCAGTTGTTTTAGGGTCTCGGTTGTGTTGGTGGTGTTTAGATCACAGGTTGAAAGGCTTGGGTGTAAAAAAGGACCGTGGGAGAGGGTGTTGTGATGGAGGATAAAAATGAGTAGGCTAAGGTTTTATTTGGTTTAATTTGGGGAAGAAGATGAGGGCTTAGACAATCTCTAACAATGTGGAATGGTTGGGTTTTTTTTGGTGATGGTCAGTTATGATTTTTTATGGCAAGGAGATGAGAAAGGCAACGGGTATGTCCTTGTCAATTGCTCGTCTCTCCTTTTTTTTATGAATTTCCTTGCCTTTTATAGAGATAAAATGCTGGGGGATTAATTTCTATATATTGGATTGAAAACAAACAATTTGGACGTGAATTAGGGATTTTAAGATTGAAGCTGGATTCTTGGTTTAATATCTAGGATTTTAAAAACTAAAATTGAGTTGTGAATGAGGCGTAATTGCCGGATTTAATTAGACTCTTTTTTGGTAAGTTGACGTATGTATTAAAAGAAGAAGATACAAACATTATAAGGGGCATACCCCAGATTTACAATGATAACAGAAACATAAAACAACAGATGGCTACAGGCTAGCCACCAACTATAAAACTGAAACCTCACTAGATTCGTTAGGGAAACCAATACAACCAGCTAACTAACAAATTAAGAATCTATGTTATTCACCCTCCAAGCTCGTTGGATCCTTTTGTTTTCATTTGTTGGTGCGACATTCCTCATCAAATCAAGCTTATCACGAATGATACATTCGATTTGATTAAAGACCAAATTCGAAGTTCTAGACATTCCAGCAAAGATCCTTGCATTCCGTTCTTGCCATACATGATACACTGTAGCTGCAAAACTCAGTTTACGAGAAAAATTGACGAAACTCTTGCCATGCCAAGAGACAGTGGCCCATCGAATCCATTCATCCCAGCCTTTTGTCATTCTTGGAATGTCGCATCTGTCACAAACATCCCACCAGATCGCTTTAGTATAGGAGCATTAAAAGAACAAGTGGTTGTGATCCTCATTGTTGCGGAGACAGAGTGAACATCTATTGGGACCATGTATACCAAACGATAAAGTTTATCTTGAGTTGTGAGTTTTTGTTGGACAGCCATCCATAGAAGAAATGAATGTCTTGGAACAACATTCTTGAACCACACAATGTCATGCCATTCAACCATCTGACGATGACGTCTTAGTAGTTCTCAAGCTACTTTGATCGAGAATTTGTGATTTGGCGAATCCAACCAAACTATCTCATCTTTTTACCCCATCTTAGGATTAGAATTGGAAGGAATAGCTTCTATAATGGGGTGCCAGCCATTCACCTTCGCGTTCTTGGCCATACCTGAATCATAGATGAATCTTTCCTCGTAAGAATCCGCGAGTGGGCTGTGAGGATGCTAATTGTCAAACCATAGAGAGGTTGTCATTCCATCTCTTATGATGTACTTCATCTTCGGCCATGCTAAGGATTTAATTAGACTCAATTGAATTAATTAGATAAAATCAAGGCACCAATTGTACTAAATTGAATCAAAAGGATTAAATTGGACTAATTTGAAAAGAACATTGTAAGACAAAGATTTAATTATATCATGAAGTATTTTTTTATTATTATTTTCAATTTCATTCCTAAATTGATCTTTTCAATTTGGCCATCTTTTGATTGTAGTCACTATTTTAATACATACGTCAACTTACCAAAAAAAAAAAGATTGTAGTCACTAGTTTATGAAATTATATAAATTTAACTAATCTGATTCTAAATGTTGACTTTCTTCTTCAAATAAGTTTCCAATTGACTTTTCAATTTGGCCGTGTGTTTCAAATCATCATTGACTCTTTAATATTTTTAATCTTTGGCAAATTAAAGTCACAATAAGTTCTTATAATTCAATTTCAAGTTTCCAATTCCAAGCCCAACTATTTTTTATTTTTTTATCATCTAGATTTTTGTTGTATTTTTATATTTTTAATGATTTTTATGGTTTAGTTTTAGCATATAAAAACAAAAATAATGAAATGATTAGAATTAACTAAATTTACTGAAAAAACACCTTTTTTAGGTTTTTCTGATTTTTGAAATATATATAAAAATAAGGGTATGAAATTGTGCTATGAATTTGCTCATTAATGATGAAACATGTATATTCATCTATGACATGAATCGTTATAAATCCATATACATCTATATATATTAGACATAACAATTCATTAGATCTTTACTCTTTTAGTAAAGGATTTGTGGTCATCATACTCAATAAACAAGCTTTACAAGTTTCATATGATTCATAATCAAATGGATTAAATATTAGTTTTTATATAACTTAATGATTCTTGTTTCATTGATATGATCTAGTCTACAATGCCATATATAATATAGATATTAATTATTTAATATGTTGCTATTTTTCTTGAATCTGAGCATCTCAAGATCAGGTATATACAAATCATTTATATAAGTATTGGATCCATAATAAACATCATTATTATAGAAGTAACAATATTTTCCCTTAATAATAAATTTAAATCCAATTAGAAATGGATATGACAATTCTAGAAAGTGTTAGAATATAATAACAATTATCACGTCCTAAAATCAACCCACTTAGAAAAGTTAATGCAACAACCTTTTTTTCATTGCCAATTCGCAAGTCCAAAATAGTCTTTGCATAATGCCATATTTGGAAACTATGTTGCAGCCCATTAAAGATCTTTGTAGAATTAGTAAATTTTCAAAATAAGCTGCCATATCTTTTTAGGAAAAGAATCCTAGCCAAATAGAAAGTTCACAAGTCAAAAGGAAGTATATAACAAAATTCACACAGCCTATGTTGACCCGTATTGAGATGGCTTTCCAAACTCCAATTGATTTGAAATTTTAGCCCAAGGTAGGAAAACATGTCAGGAGACTCCACATAAAATTACAGCCCGATCCAATGATCGGATTGAGAATTATGACCATTGCTGTAAAATTGGATAGGTGCAGTTTTTATATCAAAATCCGAATTTGACCTTCCCTAGATCGTATCATTTCCAGTTTTATAGAAAAATCCGAATTTGACTTTGCCTGTATCGTATCATAATCCTTGTCTAGTGTTTTTTTTTATCATAATAATAATAAATACCCTTGTCTTTCTTGATGCCAAAAGTAGGATTTCATGCTTAGAATACAGAACCATGTCAACCATAACTCATGGTCCATGATAAAACCCAATCAATAAAGGAGGAAATTTGTTTTCTTATTTGTCCAAATTAAAGAAGAAAATCCAAGCAAATCAAGGACATCAAAGGGGCACAACAACACAAATTTTTCAAATCAGATTTTTCCTAATTTATTTAAGACTTCTTAAGGGTGACAAATCTAATTCTAGCATATTTAGGATGCTAATTTTTTTATGTTTATTATTTTCTTCTTTGTTTTTGGGTTATTATTACTTATTTGGGTCAATTGTTAGTGGGCTTCATATAAGTCCAACTAAGGGGGGTCCATTAGGGTTTCTTTTAAGTTTAGAGTGAGTATAAATAAAGGCATAATCAAACATGTAAGGTTACGTAATTTTCAGATCAATAAACTTCTTTGCTGCAATTATTTTGTTAGTGAGATAATCTCCTTTCCTTGGTTCTCTAAAGGACTAAAAACGACTTACCGAAGAACAACTATCTTCGTGGCGTCATCCTTATACTTATCATTTGCGAATCAATATTTGTTCGGTGGGGGTCTTTGTTTTCAATAGTGTTGGTAATTAGGTACAAGTTATCTTTGTGTCATATTCCTATCAAACCTGATTTACTTGGCTTTCCGGGAATTGGTGTCTTTGTGTGACCTTGTGATCACGAGATTCGCATCATTTGGTATCAGAGCTTGACTCTATTATTAATCAGGTTATATCCTTCTAAAATTTCGTTTCTAGTTGTTTTCACAAAAATTCCTTAGTGTCCAATTTCTTCTTCTCCTTAATTTTGCAGCATATAAAAAAAATTAAAAAAATAGTTATTTCATTTGGTTACTGTCCAAAATATATCAGTAGCATTAGAAAAAAGAAAAAAAATAGTTCAAAACGACGTTTATTGGTTTCTGCCGCAAAAAACTAAACAAGGGAAAATTAGATCAAATCAACTCGGAATTAGCTCAAATTTGATACAATTATTTATGGGGTCTTAAAAGCACTTTATATTAATTTTTAGGTCAATTAGATATCGTTTGCTTTGGTTTTCAATTTCAGGTCTAATCAGGTCTGATTCATAACGTCTTTGCGTCAGTATATCAAACCTTATTATAAATTGCTCAAACTTCATATTCTGTATATTTGGGTTGATATCGACTTTACATGAAATTTTAGCTCAATTGGACATCATTTACTTTAGGTTCCAGATTCAGATTTTATTCGTCGTAAGTGAGTATGTTTTGTGTCAACTATTGAAATTCATTTTCTTTCTATTGTTTTCGTTTCTTGTAGTATATTTCCAATATATTTGGGTGTTGTTTCATCATTTTAGCATATTTCATTTCTGTTTTTATTCGAGTCTTCAGTTTCGTTCGTGTTTCGAATAGATTCGTTTGCTACTCGCGAGACTATCATCGCAGTTTTGTTTTTGCTTGTTTACTGGATTTTATTGCTTCTTGAGGCATATATACATATTTGAATTGCACTACTAAGTTGGTTCTATTTGGTGATGGTTTGAGTTCTGCAAGAACCCAAGAAGGTGAGACGAGAGGTCTGAGTGTGTGAGGATATTAAGAGTGTTTGAGCGAAACACAAGCGATATGAGGATTTGTTTTTACCACTAACCAATTTTTGCAAGTACTATCATGTCAAATCAAAACAACACCCCCCCTCCTGATGTAGAACTTAAATTCCAAATGAAGCCATGACGAAGATGATGGAAATAATGAATTTCGTGATGGGGAATGTGTGTGAAAGACTTGAGAAGGTGGGAAAACATGGTAGCATGGCTAGAACATGTACCCAAGATGCGATAAAGGTTGAGGCTGAACCGAAATCAAACAATGGCAGTGGGGCCGAAAGACCAATGTGGGATGATTATGAGGATTTTGAGGAGGGTGTTGATGATAATAGTGATGGTGGTTTTAAGGATGAGACCATAAGCCATTGAAAAGGTATTCGACAGCCTAGAAATTGAAGGGATTTCATGTATTTTGATAAGGTGTTATGGCAAAGGAAAAGGAGAATTCAAAAGGAGAGGTGGTATCAAAGGGAGAGAAATAAAGAGATTAGTGTTCTAAAAAAAAAATTCCAAGAGTCTATCTCGTATTCCAGGGGAGATGAAGCAAGAACTTGATGTGCTAACGGCAACAGTCAATGCACAACAAGCTTCAGAAAGAGAGGAGAAAAAATGTTGCAATGATGAAATACAAAATAGAATGGCTGCTACTTTCATCCAAAGTTGTTGGCGATGATTATTGGCAAGAAAATAACTCTTAAGGCTTCAAAAAAATGTTGCAATTGTCCATTCAACTTGTTGGTGATTCAAGGATGAATCATCTTGAAGAGAGAAGGAATGATATGATCCAAGCAATGTCAAATTCGGATTTTGACGTAAAATGTGCAACTATCAAGTTTTACGGGAACAATCATAATTCTCAATCCGACCGTTGGATCAGGCTGCCATTTTACGTGGAGTCTCCTGACATGTTGTCCTACCTTGGGTTAAAAATTCAGGTCAATAGAGTCCAGGAAGGCATCACGATACTGGTCAACAGAGGCTGTACGAATTTTGTTAATTACTTCCTTTTGACTTGTGGACTTCCTATTTGGCTAAGATTCTTTTCCTGAAAGGATGTGGCAGCTTGTTTTGGGAATATCCTAATTCAACAAGGATATTTAATGGGCTGCAATATAGCTTTCCAAGTGTTGCAAGGATTTATTAATGTTTCAAAATCCTTGTTTGCCGCACTTTGTGTGTGTGTGTGTTGGTGAGATAATCTCCATTCCTTGGTTCTCTAAAGAACTGAAAATGACTTATTGAAGAACAACTATCTTCGTGGCGTCATCCTTATGCTTCTCGTTCGCGAATCAATATTCGTTGGGTGGGGTCTTCGTTTCCAATAGTGCTGGTGTCTAGGTACAAGTTATCTTCGTGTCAGACTCCTATCAAACCTGATTTACTTGGCTTTCCAGGAATTCAATAGTGCTTCTCGTTCGCGAATCAATATTCGTTGGGTAAATTCTCCGTTTCCAATAGTGCTGGTGTCTAGGTACAAGTTATCTTTGCGTGTGGGTTGCGTGACCACGTGACCACAAGGTTCGCATCATTGACTTAGAACCCTGATGCAAACTTTGTAATTTTGGATACAAATCCCTATAATAATGGTTAGGCACAAATCGCCTCCTCATCAATACTTTCATCTCCTCCCATGATGCTATTGGTCTTTCTCTATTCCTCATCCCACCAATCACATTTTGATCCTACTAAATCAATGCGTGTTCTGTAAATTCAATGATTACTAATTTCACCTTTCTTGTCTTTGAATAGCTTCGACAATCAAAAATTCAATCTACCTTTTTCTCCCACTCAATATGCCTTAGGAAATACTCAATGTACCGACATGTAATATGAAATGCAATACTAGTTAGGACTCCACAAAACACATGGAAACATCACATAACAAGGCTGGCCGAAACTGATACAAAATTAGCAGCGTTGTTATCAAAACTTAATGGCCTAAATAAGGTTGGATTGTCAAAACTGGCAGCGTTGCTCTTGCACATGGATTAAAGGTACTAAGGCTTCCTCTCAATGCTCTACAGGATCTTCAACTTTGAACCTTGTGATGACATTTGGAATGTGTAATGGATTCTTGGTGTTTGCGGGCTGATGTGGATTAGCTAGTGGTTGGCTAAAGGCTACTATGTGTATGTAATAGAGTTATTTGATATTGTATTACCCAAAAGGTTAAGAAAAGAATTGAGGAAATATGTAAGTTATAGGGAAAACTTTGCTATAAATTTGGTAACCTAAAGAATCAATAATATAATGAATTGTTTAGAAATATTGCATAAAAAAAATTATTTACCACATTATACCTAGACAAAATGATTAGAAATGGGAAAGTTACATGGAAATTTCAGGTTGTTACACTCATACTCAGCTGTATTGTTGGTGCATTCAAACTACAAACTTAACCGAAACTGGATGTTGCTTCTTATCAGGAGAGATTATTACTACACAAGCTCCTTTACTACATATATTTATTGCCCCATCGAATTACATGGTCCACCAATTTGTCTTTTTTATGTCTTTCTCAACCAACAACACATCTTCATCAAGAAAGTTAAAATCCAATGGTTCAAAATCTTCAATGGCATTGTTAGCTAGATGGTCAGCAATTGCGCTCCATTTCACAGTTTTCCTCGTCATTTACATTACGTCGTATTCTGCTAACAAAACTTGCCACCTTACTATTCGACTTGATAGATAGGGCTTCTCACAGATATATCTCAAGGGATCTACTTTTGAAATCAGTCATGTAGTATGATACAACATATAATGCTATAATCTTTTTGCCCCTCATATTAGTGCACTTCATAATTTTTCTATCATCGTTTATGTGGTCTCACTTTTGTGAACTTTTACTCGGAAAAGAAATAGCTCTTTCTTCCTTTTGGTTTCATCATTTGGCCTAGTACACATCCTATAGCTATTTCAATCACTATCAGATTTATTATCAAAGGCCTTCCTAGTACAGGAGGAACAAGAAAAGTGTACTACTTGATTTTGTTGAACACTTCTTGAAGCACCTTATTCCAAGTTCTAAGATTCTTTTTTCTTAATAGCTAGAAGATAGGTTCACATGTTATTTTTTTTTTTGGTAAGTTGACGTATGTATTAAAAGAAGAAAATACAAACATTATAAGGGGCATACCCCAGATTTACAATGATAACAGAAACATAAAACAACAGATGGCTACAAGCTAGCCACCGACCATAACACTGAAACCTCACTGGATTCGTTAGGGAAACCAATACAACCAGCTAACTAACAAATTAAGAATCTATGGTATTCACCCTCCAAGCTCGTTGGATCCTTTTGTTTTCATTTGTTGGTGCGACATTCCTCATCAAATCAAGCTTATCACGAATGATACATTCGATTTGATTAAAGACCAAATTCGAAGTTCTAGACATTCCAGCAAAGATCCTTGCATTCCGTTCTTGCCATACATGATACACTGTAGCTGCAAAACTCAGTTTACGAGAAAAATTGACGAAACTCTTGCCATGCCAAGAGACAGTGGCCCATCGAATCCATTCATCCCAGCCTTTTGTCATTCTTGGAATGTCGCATCTGTCACAAACATCCCACCAGATCGCTTTAGTATAGGAGCATTCAAAGAACAAGTGGTTGTGATCCTCATTGTTGCGGAGACAGAGCGAGCATCTATTGGGACCATGTATACCAAACCGATGAAGTTTATCTTGAGTTGTGAGTTTCTGTTGGACAGCCATCCATAGAAGAAATGAATGTCTTGGAACAGCATTCTTAAACCACACAATGTCATGCCATTCAACCATCTGACGATGACGTCTTAGTTGTTCCCAATAGAGAATAGCTTCTATTTTCATCCTTTCTTCGTGTTTATGATATTTTCATGCCATTCAACCATCATACACAATGTCATGCCATTCAACCACACAATGTCATGCCATTCTTGAACCACACAAGACAGAGCGAGCATCTTTGATCGAGAATCTGTGATTTGGTGAATCCAACCAAACTATCTCATCCTTTTGCCCCATTTTATGATTAGAATTGGAAGGAATAGCTTCTATAATGGGGTGCCAGCCAATAGCTTGGGTGGTAGGAGTTTTCCATTCTGAGTTATGAATTAGCACATTCACCTTCGCGTTCTTGGCCATACCTGAATCATAGATGAATCTTTCCCCGTAAGAATCCGCGAGTGGGCTGTGAGGATGCCAATTGTCAAACCATAGAGAGGTTGTCATTCCATCTCCTATGATGTACTTCATCTTCGGCCATGCTAAGGATCTCAGCTTTAGAATCTTTCCCCAAGCCCAAGAGCAATTCTGTGGTGTCTTGATTGTCCAGAAATTCCTACCTCGCAACAGATTCGATCTGATCCAAGTAGACCATATTGAGCCATCTGAGTCATTGCACAGGTTCCAAATGTGTTTCAACAAAGCAATCTTGTTCCATTCTGTTATCCGTTTTATTCCTAGCCCCCCCTCCTTTTTTGGAAGACATACCTGATCCCAAGCCACTTTAGCCCCAGTAGTTCTCATATCTGAACCTGACCAAAGAAAGGATTTCATAATTTGCTCCACATTTTTAATTACTTGCCCAGGTAAGAGAAAGAGAGATGCCCAATAGACTTGTATGGAAAATAAGACTGAATTAATCAGTTGTACCCGTCCTGCATACGAGAGTGTTCGACAAGTCCAATGTCGAACTTTAGAGGTGATTCGATCCACGAGGCCCTTACAATAAACAGCCTTTAGTCTGGATGAGAGAAGAGGTACTCCCAAATATTTCATAGGGAGCTCCCCCTCTCTAAACCCAAGAATATGAATAATTTGCTCCTTCTCAGCATTTAACACACCGCTCAAGAAGATGTCACTTTTGTTTGGATTTGGATATAGACCTGATAGGTCTTGAAACTTTGTGAGCACCGTTCTGATCATACGAATTGACTTTACATCCCCGTTGCTAAAAATCATCAAGTCGTCAGCAAAACAAAGATGAAAAATTTTGTCCTTCTTGCATCTCCAGTGGAACTTGAATTCTTGGTTGGCACTCATCTTGCAGAATAGCCCCGAAAGGATTTCCATACATAGGACAAACAAATATGGCAACAATGGATCCCCTTGTCTCAGCCCTCTTCCCCCTTGAAAGTAACCTGCAAGCTCACCATTGACGTTGATAGAGAATTGAAATGATGTAACACAAACCATGATCCAATCAATGACTGTTCTAGGGAATCCCATTTTTATTAACATGGCGTCAACGAAATCCCACCGCACCGAGTCATAAGCCTTCATCAGATCAACTTTCATAGCACAACGAGCAGGTCCCGTAGATTTATGATAGCCTTTCATTAGTTCCTGAGACAAAAGAATGTTATCACTGATTCGCCGTCCTGAGATAAAAGCAGTCTGATATGGACCAACTAAGGATGGCAAAACAACTTTGATTCTCCCAGCTAGAATCTTAGCGATGCATTTGTACACTGTATTGCAGCAAGATATAGGACGAAAATCAGTCAACCTTGTAGGATTAGCAACTTTAGGAATAAGAGAAATGGATGTAGCATTCATTTCTTTAAGCATTCTACGAGTCTGAAAGAAGGATCTAACAGCGTTGATTACATCTTCCCCAACTATGTGCCACATTCTTTTGAAGAAACCTGCATTAAAGCCATCCGGACCAGGGGCTTTGTTGTTCTTCAAACTAAACATAGCATGCTTAATCTCCTCCCTTGTTACATCTTGTGCGAGTAGATGCTGTTGCGTTGAAGACAGTTTCAAGTTAATTGCCGAGTCCATCACTTCCTCGTTCAGAACCCTAGGCATCTGATCCACTCCTAACACACGATGGAAGTATGCAATTACTTCTGATTTGACTGCCTCGTGTCCTTCGACAACCTCTCCATCCTCCCTTGTAAGTGATAGAAGCTTATTTCTATTCTGTCTTCCATTTACTGATTTGTGAAAGTAGCTAGTATTCTGATCCCCCAAGCTAAGCCATTGTATCCTTGCCTTCTGTTTGAAAAAACTCTCTTCAGCCCTGACGGTAGAAGCATATAGACGAACAACATCCCTTTCTCGCATGCGCAAAATTGGATTCTCATGCGCTGTATGCAGAGCCTGTTGAGCCTTATCCATTTCGTTTTTTGCATCTTTAACTCTATCTGAAATGTTAGAGAAGTGAGCCATATTGAAAAGTTTCAATTCCTGCTTTAGCTTTCTTAATTTGCAACACAACTGATACATTGGACAACCCCCCGAATTCTGATCCCATACCTTCTTCACCAAGGGCATGAACTCGTCATGATCCATCGACATATCGAAGAATCTGAATGGTTTCTTTATGTTCTGATCATTGCCAATAACCTTTACCACCATAGGAGAATGGTCTGACATACCCGAAGGCAAAAATCTCGCTTCCGATAATGGAAAGTTCAGATTCCACTTCTCATTAACAAGTACTCTATCTAGTTTCCGCATGATCAGATTCTCAGGACATTGGTTCGACCAAGTATAATGCATTCCTGAATACCAAAGATCATCTACTTTCGCTTCTCGAATACATGTATCCAATTTGTCCATGGTACCAGCCCACGTAGTAGACCCTCCTAACCTGTCCGACTGGTTGCGGATAGCATTAAAGTCACCCATAAGAATCCACGGGGTTGACTCCCATCCATCACTACGACTCACTATATCAGCCCATAATGCCTCACGTAAGGAAGCATTGTTGTCTCCATAAATAATTGAAGTATTGAAACTGATTTTGGTAGCTAATATAGTGACAGAAACATGAATAGCCTGGTCTGACATTCCAACAACATCCACCTTCACCGTATCAGCATTCCAACAAACCCAAATACGACCACGACAAGAAAAATCATAATTATACAAGAAGGACCAAGAACGCAGAAGAAGTTTAGAAACATTATCTTTATTCTTGTCTTTAACTCGAGTTTCAACCAAACCAAAAAAAGCTATCATCTCTTGATGGATGAGTCTACGCAATTCTGAATGCTTTATAGGATCATTCAAACCTCTAATATTCCAACATCCAATAATCATAGGAAAATAGAGAGGAGTACAAACAACAACACAAAGATTACCTTGACGTGCCTCCTGGAGAGGAGCCAGATTTCTGATTCTTCTTTGAAGAGGCTTTTGAACCCCTTTTCTTTTTCTCTAGAGAGTCTCTAGCCTTAATAGCTAACTGATTAACAGTTTCCCTTTCGGTGGAATTCAGGGTTTGAGGGGTTGTCATGATATCGGTTGGTTCCCCATCTGTATCACCTCCCATTGCGTCCATATCTTGATCTAAAGCAGTACTTGCAGCCCCTTGCTCCTGTTTCATGTCTTCTCGTAAACTCTTCAAGACAAGAGGAAAGGAAGGATTTTCGTCTTCATGACAACCAGCATTGCACACATCTGATGTCGCATGATCATTCATATTACAATCAGGCATATGTATACCAGATGTTGAACAACCATTCTCATCACAATTACCCACTTTAGATGCCAAGGGAGCATTCTCCCCACTCACAAAACCCTTGTTTCGTTTACCAACTACCTGCCACTGAAACTGATTCGGCTTGTTATCCGCAGATTTAGAGTTCATAGCTCCTAGATTCCTCTTACCCTCTGCCACCACTTTAAGATTATCAATGTTATTAGTAGCACATAGCGTTGTGGTGTGTCCAAAGACATTGCAATTACTGCACTTCGACGGTATCCATTCGTATTCAGCTGAAATTGTTATGAATAACCCATTTGGACAGCGAAGATCATATTCCTTAACCAACGTCTTCGAAGCATCTATCTCAACGCAAACTCTTGCGTAACTAAGCCTTTTACGCAACAATGTCGTATGATCCGCATGAAGGGGGACTCCAATAGCACTCGCTACACAGCTCAGCCCCTTAATAGTCCAATACTCGAGAGGGACATTATACAGCTTAACCCATACCGGAACTCTTGCCAAATCATCTTTCAAAAATTGCATGTTCGGTTGCCAACGTTTAAGCACCAAAGGCCTGTTTGCCATGTGCCATGGGGCTCTTTCCAGCACATTAATGGCATGATCAACCGAATCAAAGGTGAAGATGAAGAAGCCATTATCCGAAGACAAAACTTCTGATAGACCGTAGGAGCTCCATATTCTTTTGGCAATAGAATTAACCACGGGATACGGTAATTTCTGCCCCACAAAATGACCAACTAGGGTGGATTTCCAAAATTCACAGCCATCTTCAAACACATCAAGAGGAGGAGCTACTGTCACACGACCATCAGTCATAGTAGGGGGAGCAAAGTGCAGATTACGGACTGAACTAATGCCAAGGGTCTTGCTACCCTCATTGTCATCAACACCAGAACCCTTCAAAGCATTTAAAAAATTCAATTTGGGTCTAGGTTTTAGTTGTTCTTGTTGATGAGACCCTACCTTCACCTCATCAACTTTAGAACCCAACACATGGTTCATTTCTGGAACAACATTAGAAGCTTGGGCAGTAGAGTGTTTCTCTATTCTAGCATCAGAATCAGCTTGAAACTGAGAAATCCTCATCCCATGGCTATTCAACATATCTTGCAGTTCTAATCTTAATGTATGTCCAGACTTAACTTGATTATGTTGTTCAATGTGAGAGCTAACCATTGGAACATTTTCCACAGAAGAACATAGAGACATTATGGTAGCATACAAATATTAGAGAGAGCAAAATTCTAATAAGATAAACTGAGTCCAAGAAGCAACCTAAGCTCAGAAATAACAGAATTACGAGGCCAATATCTCCCAGCACACTGATTGTAACAAAAATCCGTTCGGTCAAGACGTAGAGTTCACATGTTATTGTAAGTTGAGATATGTACCGGACAATATAATTTGATATCCTTAAGAATCCCTTCACATCCTTCTCTATATTAGAAGATGGAATGGATTAAATGACCTTTACTTTATTAGAATCAATCTTTATCCCTGTCACTTACCACGAATCCTAGTAACTTCTCATACTTAACTCCAAATAAATATTTTGTAGGGTTGAGCCTCAATATGTCCTTAATCTATCGAGCAACTTCCTTATAACATAGATGTGACTTTCTCTTTTCTTGCACTTGGCAATTATATCATCCACGTGCATCTTAATTTTTTTGTGCATCATATCATGAAAAAGAGTCATTATGGCCCTCTGTTAGGTGGCCTTTGCATTCTTCAACCTGAATGTCATAACCTCATAGTAAAATGTTCCATAAGATGTAACAAATATTGTTTTCTCTTTATCTTCTACAGCTATTTTTATATGGTTGTACCTTGAGTTGTCATGAAGGAATACATGGAATTGCATGCAACCTCGTCGACTAAAACATCTATATGTGGCAAGGGAAAATCATCTTTAGGGCTAACCTTATTCAAATCTCTGAAGTCCACACAGACTATGATCTTCCCCTCCTACGATATGACAACTATGTTAGATACCTCCTTATCCAACAAAAAACTATGTAAGATACTCATTGTGGATATTTAACTACTTTTAAAAAGTTGGTATTCCACTGCTTCTCAATTTCTGCCTTTACTTTGATGAGGACATTTGGGCGGGTTCTCCTCAACTTTTGTTTAACCGATCTGCATTCTTCTACAAGCGATGTCCTATGTACTACGATATATGTATCCAAACCAGACATATCATCGTAAGACCATGCAAAAACATATGTATATTCTTATAGTAGGGCAATCATTTCTGCTCTTTCCTCGGGAGTAATATCAAGGCTCTTATTTTTAACTCATTTTTAATATGATCGTCACCTACATTTATGATCAGAAGTTCTTCTATGACAGGTTTTCAGGCTTGTTCATGCTACTCTATTAAGTTTGTGAATTCCCTAATATTATTCTCATCCCATTCATTAAAGTTTGGCCATTCATTCTCGATGTAAGGTGCATCTGATGTTTGGGATATCTGTTTTCAAGATTCTTGAAGGTGGAAAGTGTTCGGTGTAGATACACAATAAAATAAAATAAAGAGACAATTTTGGAAAAAGGATGATCTCATCATTTAGAAGAAAAAAAGTGGGCTCAACAACACAAAAAAAAACCTAGCTAACTTTTTGAGCCTAGATTGTCAACAAGAAACAAGAAAAACAGGCAAACAAAAGCAGAATTAAAAAGCACTTTGAAACAAACAATGCTGATTTACATTTTAAACACCACTAAAGCTTCATACTCACCTAGTTTTAGAACTTCTCGCTTTTAGCCAGCTTTTGCACGAAGGTCTTGGTGGAGAATTCTTTCAAAGTGTGGATGGTTAGCTATGGCAGCAGCTCATCCTCTTTTCCAAGCTCTAACCTTTTGGCATCACCTTTGGCCTCCTTTTCCTTTTAGATGTTTGTGTTAATTGCAGAGAGTTTTTGATCAAGGCTTTCTAGTCCTTTATCAGGTTGCATCATATATATAGCCTTTATAAATGAAACCCTAATTGGAGGGATGGGCAAATCTTCTTCTTTAAGCTCTCTACCCTTAATTTTAGCCATTTGTCTCTCTCTTCACATACCAGCAACTCGTCTATAATCTTCCCTTGTAATCTTCTACTTGATGAATGGTACCACATTCCTTATCATAGAAATTATTTCTTCAGCCTTAACAGTTACCAGCATCCCATTCATGATGCATTTCAAGCACTAATTTAAAGATGATGTTACAACCCAGTATAATATATCCACGACCCTCTTACAACATGCTATCAGAAGGGCGAATATCCATTACTTGCATTGTACTGAGAAAATCTGAGGACCTATAACCCATTCTATCTCCATTATCCCCACTACTTGGCATGACGAACCATTGTAAGCTTTAGTCATAATTGTACTTGATTGCATGTGTGATGGGTCCACATGTATTTCATCTAACATATGTTTCAGTGCAAATTAATAGTTGAACCATTGTCAATGAGTAGTTTATCAACAAGGCATTCTTTTCATTTGACGTCACGAGTGTCGCGGGGTGCACGTGCCGCGACGTCTTTCGGCGATGGTGGAGGCTTTTATCATGCCTCCTAATGACGTGTGGTGTTGGGAAAGTTTTTGGATTTAATTATAAAATTATGATTCATGTTTAGGAATCCCTACCTATTATTATGGTTACTAGGAACCTATGGTTTGCAAGGGTCTGGGTAATGGACTGGTTGTGCAAGGGGAAGACGCATCACCCCCAGTGCACCCTACCTAAGGTAAGTTGCATTGTTGTTAGATTTTTTTTCTAGGTCGGGTTTCTATTCGTTGATCTTTTTTAAGGTTTAAGGTAGATCTCTCTTCATGAGAAAGTCTCTACCTTATTGGGTTAAATTCTAACCGTTTACACCTTGTATCTTTAATACCTGAAGGTGTACTTTATCATGGAATTTTACACTCTGCAAATATTAAAGTCTACATCTGAAAAAGAAGATTGGAGAAAAAACGCTTTTGATATTTTGGTTAAATCCTAATGGATAATCATAAATTGGTTACGATATCCATTTTTGAATTTTTTAAAACATGAAAAGGATGCAATTTTTTTTTATGAAAAATATGCTTCAAAAAATTTTAGGATTTGGACTTATGCATAAAAATAATATTTTTTAAAAAAATGGAAATTCATTTCAAATTTTTTTGAAAGATTTTTTTATAAAATGTTTTGAATTTTTTTTGAAATACTTTGGAGAAAACTGGATATTTTAATACTAGATTCTTATTTTACAGTGTAAATATACAACCCGATATTATGCAAAATTGGTAGAAAAATATTTGAGAAAATAAAAAAAATTAAACGATTTTTTATTTTTTTGGATTTTTGTTTTTTTATTTTAAATTTTTTTTATAATATGATATATTATTAAAACATGTGGGCTGGGCCGGCCTAGATAACTGGGTCGAGCAGCCCTAGAAAATGTTGGCCAGAATCAAACCAAAAATTGCTTGGCCGATCTCAGCCCAAAAGTTTTTAATTTTTTTGTTGGAGGGCCAGGCTGGACCCAACCCAGACATTTGGGCTAGGCCATAACTAGTCTGGCCCAAGTGAGAAGTGAAATTATTTGCAGAACGTGAACAGTAAGTTGCAAATAGCAGAGTGAAGTGGGAGGCAACCTAACGGAGGAGAAAGAGCTGCTGACTAGGTGGCTGACAAGAGGCTGGTGGCGGCGTTGTGGAGAGCTTTGCCGCCAGAGTTACTACTGTTCAGGAAGAAGAAGTTTGTAGAGGAGAGAGAAAGGTTGGAAGGAGAAGAGTGAGAGAGTCGCGGTGGCTGCTTAGTGGTCAGTAGGTGTTTGTGGAGGTGTATAGGCTGAGTTTATTGGTATTCTCACCGGTGAAGGTAGCTATGGAAGAGGTCGCAGAAGGCTAGTTGGGAAAGAAGGAAAATGGAAACAGGGCAATGACTTGTTTTTTGTGATTTTTGGACCCAACTTTTTTGTTCCTCAGGCCATGAAATTCACCCCTATTTATAGGAGGTGGAAGAGGGACATTTTGTCTTTAATGATGTCAAATCTTGACCTTTGGTTCGGCTAGGAAGGGTCCTAACCGTTGGTTCAAAGTGTGCATCGTGAGTTGTTAAATCTGCAAGAAAAGGTTGCTTGCATTGGCATAGGCCGGCACCGGGGCCGGTTTCATGTTAATATGCCTGAACGGACCATACTCGGGGATAGAGGGATGGTAGGTGACCATTTTAGTGCATGTGTTGTCGATTTTGGTGGACATATGAGGCATTAAATGCACCTTAAAAGTAGCTCCTTGAGCTGTCATCGGGTAAAAAATGAAGAAGATAATGATAATCAGACGACGCGCCGTGTGGTTTTTTTCTTCTTTTTTTATAAATGCAAAACGGCGTCGTTTTGGGTTAATTAAAGGATTTTTGTCCAACTTCAATTGAGTCTTTCTGCTTTTAGATTCATTCAATTACAATCATAATTAACCCTAAACCTTTGATTTTGTGCAATTTAAACCCTGCCGAACTTCAATTTCGACCCTATATTTCAGATTCTTTTTCACTTTGGTCCTTGATCTCAGATTTATGCAATTTATCCCCTAATTGACCATTAAACTTTCAATTTCTTTAATTTTACCCCTTGTTTTGTTGTCAATGATGCCCCTGATTTCAATTTAACCCAAAACTTTAATTTTCTTGTAATTTAGCCCTTGATTTCAATCAATTAACTTGGTAAAAATTAAATTTGGTCTCTTAAAATTCCAATCTTCTTAATTAAGCTCAAATTAGGCTTCCGAACTTAAGTTTTCACAATTAAACCTTAAATAAAATTATTTGACCCATTTAAAGTATAATTAAGTCCTTGCACTTAATTAAATCTTTCAATTAGACCCCAATTGATTCTTAAACATAATTGAAATTCAATTTGGCCCATGATTAAATCAAATTAGCCTATTAAAAATTTAATTATGTCCTTAGACTTAATTTTTATACAAATTCATCCAATAATCATTTAATTTGATATTGAATTTGCATTTTTTTCCATTTTTGGGATAATGGGGTACAATTAGATCTTGAATTTCCTCCAAAATTACAGCTTGATTTTTATGTATTTTTTGGAATCTTCCCCTGTCTGCTTTCTTCACGTCACCAGCCTTTATTTTATTTTGAAAAAAAGTGAATTCTAGGGACTAGCCCAGAATTGGGTTATGACAACGAGCATGGGCTTTTTGTGTCTAGTTCCTTCGACATCCAACTTATCTTTCATGAAGTACAAGTAATTGGTTGCATGGATTATCCCTACCAGATATTCCATGATTTTCTGTTCAATGTCTTGAAGTACACAAAGTTCATGGAACACATTTTGTAAAGCATTTCGTTGTGACTCGGAATTGAGTATCAGAAACATAAGCTAGATCTTAGTCAAGGTTTTCTTCAGCCTATCCACCACGTTTAGTATTCATTGTGCTTTATTAATTTCAGGATTACATTCGTCTCTTCCTCGATCACAGGTGTGTTGACCTCAAGTTCCCTATCAAGGTCTACCACTCTGGGTTAGCCCACTTATCTCAGGTTTGAACAAAGCAACAAGAATTTTGATATTGGAGGTGTAACTGTAATTATAAGGCATCAAATTGCTTATACATGAGGGTTTGGTTAAGATTAGTTTTTCTGGCCCATTTATTGTTGATTGGATCCTACACACCTCCGTTCTCTTCTCTTGACTCTCCATCATCCTTATCTCATCATTACTCTCCATAATCTTAATCCTTAATTCCCATAGGGTCAACATTCTTGCAAATTTTTAGCGAAACTCAATGCATTCGTCAATATGATGTCCTTGCGTTTCTAGCATATTTAGGATAGTAATTTTTGGATTTTATTTGATGTGACGTGAATGATTCAAAAATCAGCAACAATGAATCTAACGAAAATGGATAAAGGATGGGTTTAGTTGTGTTGTTTTTCTTTTGGTGTTTAGGTTGGACAATTTAGAAAGATCACGTTCTGAACTTGAAATCTACCTAGACTAGTCTTGTTTTCACATGCAATGGATGACTTCAAATTCGGGTTCAAATTCATTTACTGTTTTGACTGTAAACAGCATCAATTCCTTCATTTATTTGCATTATCAACCCAAATTCAAGTAGCTCAACATCAAAAGAACCATTAACGGCTTTTCCCATCTCTAAGTTCTAATTGTAGGCAAATAAGCACCTTTGAACAAATTTCAAACTGATTGCTAATTTTTAGCTCGGACGCAGCTTCAATCATTCCAATTTGACTCGTCAAGGCCCTATGTAGTTGTTTTGCTCTCACTCTTGTCATTGAACCTTCTGAATCCTCTTGCATATTAAATTTAACTTTACAAGATGGATTATAATTCCCATGATGCACATCATTATTATTTTTATTATTTTCTTCTTATTCTTTGGGTTGTTCTTACTTATTTGGGTGAATTGTAAGTGGACCTCATATAAGTTCACATAAGGGGGGTCCATTAGGGTTTATTTTAGTTTGGATTCAGTATAAATAAATAAGGGCATAACCAGACATGTAAGGTTACACAATTTTTAGATAAATAAAACTTCTTGTTTGCCGCACTTTGTGTGTGTATGTGTGTGTGTGTTGGTGAGATAACATCTCTTCCATGGTTTTCTAAAGATTTGAAAACGACTTATTGAAGAACAACTAGCTTCTTGGCGTCATCCTTATACTTCTCGTTCACGAATCAATATTCCTTGGGTGGGGGTTTTCCGTTTCCAATAATGCTGGTGCCTTGGTACAAATTACTTTGTGTCACACTCCTATCAAACCTGATTTACTTAGCCTTCCGGGAATTGGTGTCCTTATGATGCGAATCAGCCCAACACCAAGCGTAATCATGCCAACAACCCATTGGAGGTGCCAATTAGGCTAATCACAAGAGCTAGGGCAAAGAAGATTAAAGAAACATTGAATGGACTTGTTCAGAACATATGGGGCAAGATGGACCTAGAGGGGCTTGGGACATTTAAGGAGCATGAAGGACAACCTTTAATTCATCTAGTTCAGGTCCAAGAAGAGCTCAATTTGTGTGGAACAAGGGGTTGATGTGTCCGACCCAATACTAGCCTTGTTAGGCTTGTTATTTTTCCTAATGCTACAAGGATAAAAAGTCAAGAATTTATTCTCCTAATTAAGTAAGGAAGTTGACCATATCTTCTTCCTAAAGAGGGGAGGACTATTTAATGCTTTTTCTAACTTAGGAAGGAAAGTAATTAAATCAGTAACAAAGGAGGAAATTTTTTTTCTTATTTATCCAAGTTAAACAAGGAAATCCAAGCTAATCAAGGACATCAAAGGGGGGGCAGCAACACAAATTTTTCAAATCAGGTTTTTCCTAGTTTATTTAAGACTTCTTAAGGTAACAAATATGATTCTAACATATTTAGCATGATATTTTTTGGATTTTTATTATTTTCTTCTTAGTTTTTGGGTTATTATTACTTATTTGGGTCAATTGTAAGTGGGCTTCATATAAGTCCACCTAAGGGGGGTCTATTAGGGTTTCTTTAAGTTTAGAATCAGTATAAATAAAGGCATAACCAAAACATGTAATGTTACGTAATTTTCAGATCAATAAACTTCTTTGCTGCACTTATTCTATGTTGGTGGGATAATCTCCCTTCCTTGGTTCTCTAAAGAACTGAAAATGACTTATCGAAGAACAATTATCTTCCTGGCGTCATCCTTATACTTCTCGTTCGCGAATCAATATTCGTTGGGTGGGGATCTTCGTTTCCAATAGTTCTGGTGCCTAGGTACAAGTTATCTTTGTGTCACACTCCTATCAAACCTGATTTACTTGGCTTTCTAGGAATTAGTGTCTTTGCGTGTAGGTTGCGTGACCATGTGATCACGAGGTTCATATCACTTTGTGTGTGGGTTGTATGATCACGAGGTTCGCATCAACTTTCCTCTCATTTCCACTTTCATCATCATTTTCCTCATCACTAAATTGTTCTCTAACATCTGCATCTATGTTATTTTTATCACTTCTCATCTTTAAGTTATTCTCAGAATTAGAAGCCTTATTCAATGTTTGACTAGTAGAAAATCAACTTGAAAACTATCACTACAATCATCATTATCAACACTTATTTCAGAACCACATTACGACCACTACCAAAACATCTAACATCATCACCAACATTAGCACCCATCTCAGAACCCTTTTCATCTTCATCATGACTAATATCATTAAAATACAATATTATTTTTTCAACTTCAGGATCATGGACAACAATATATTTGATTCTAGGTGGCGTGCCATCATCAAGATTACCTGAATAACATATCAATATTTTTATGATTATTAGTGACACGATCAAATAATTGATATCTTTTATCAAGTGCACGAGTGTTAAAGTAATAATTTTTATGATTCAGTTCAATTAAGAACTGAAGAATGCAAGAATCACTCTCACCCGTTAAATCTAAAAAATTCAAAAGTAATAATCATCAAAAGCTGCTGAAATTTTGGCTTACATGAGTTTAAATAGTTCTTGAAAAATTAACCCTAATGGACCCCTTATGTGGACTTATATGAGGTCCACTGAAAACTGACCCAAAACCATAAACCGAAAAGCCCATAACTTAATCCAAACAAACGTTGGATCCTAACTGAAAATAAAGTATTAATTAAGCCCAAACAAGTCTTGGGCTGTATAAAATAAAATAAAGCCCCTAATATTAAATCCATGTTCTGTCATGAGAAGAAGAGAAGGAAGTAAAATATTACAGAACTTATTCAAGACTTATTTATAGCCTTCCATGCAGCCCCTTGATCCTAGAAACAAAAGGAAAAGGTAGCCACCCATATTGTTTTTTTTTTGGGTAAGTTGACGTATGTATTAAAAGAAGAAGATACAAACATTATAAGGGGCATACCCTAAATTTACAATGATAATATAAACATAAAACAACAGATGGCTACAGGCTAGCCACCGACCATAAAACTGAAACCTCACTAAATTCGTTAGGGAAACCAATACAACCAGCTAACTATCAAATTAAGAATCTATGTTATTCACCCCCCTCCTTTTTTGGAAGACATACCTGATCCCAAGCCACTTTAGCCCTAGTATTCTTATTTTGATAGTTAGCTGGTTGTATTGGTTTCCCTATCGAATCTAGTGAGGTTTCAGTTTTAGGGTCGGTGGCTAGCCTGTAGCAATATGTTGTTTTATGTTTCTGTTATCATTGTAAATCTGAGGTATGCCCCTTATAATATTTGTATCTTCTTCTTTTAATACATACGTCAACTTACCAAAAAAAAAAGTGATCATTGCATATAAATTTGATTATCCAAAGCAGGTTCTTGTTGGGTCAAGTTGTAGACCATTCAAATATGATTTTAGTGTATCTTGGGATGTGACTATATGAGTTAGTATCGGAGTTTATGCTCTTATCAAGTTATATTCCTTTAATCTTTAGTATGTGTCATATCTTAATTTTATTTCTTCCAAGTTTCAGTTAGGGTCTCCTTTTTTTTTTAAAAAAAAAGAGAGTATATTCCTCTATTATTATTTTATAGTTTTTGTCAAACCCTATATATATAAAAATTCATGTTGCTTAGATTTTTGATTTTCCCGAATACATCAAAGAAAAATTATGATCTTCATCTTCTATCTTTCTTGTTTTTGGCCTAGTGATGCGAATATCGTGATCACGTGGTCACACAACCCACAATCAAGATTGAGATCTGATTATGCAAAGATGAAATAAGTCTGATAGGAGTGTGACACAATAGGAACCTGCCCCAAGGCACCAACACTATTGAAATAAGTAGAATGACACCACTAAATTAGTTAATCTTCAATAAGTTGGATTCAGTTTGTTCAAAAACTGAAGAATGCAAGAATCACTCTCACACGTTAAAACTAAAAAATTCAGAAGTAATATTCATTAATGGCTACCAAAATTTTGGTTACATGAGTTTAAATAGTTCTTGAAAAATTAACCCTAATGGACCCCTTATGTGGACATATATGAGGTCCACTCAAAACTGACCCAAAAATCTTAAACTGAAAAGCCCATAACCTGATCCAAACAAGCTTTGAATCCTATCTGAAAAATAAAATATTAATTAAGCCCAAACATAAAAGAAAATAATAAAAATAACTAATCTATCATTAAATAGCACCAGCCCTTCTTTCCTTGTGTAGCTAGGATGAATAAGGAATCCTTAGAAGAAAAGAATTCTAAAACATTTATGAATCCTTCCCACTTGGAGATTATATTGCAGCTCATTAAAAATCCTTGTGGTACTAGGAAATTCCCAAATGAAGCTCTCATATCCTTGCAGGAAAAGGATCCTTGCCAAATAGAAAGTCCACAAGTCAAAAGAATGTAAGAAAAAAGGAAAAATTACAAGAATTGACAAGTTAAGACTTAACCAAATACGAGCTCTTGATTTTTACCGGTTAAAAGTCTTTTGAATATTTTATTGACTTTTGTTGAATATTTACGTACCAAATCTTAGTATTGTTGTATGAATTTTTGTTCTTCTTGGATTATCTTGCCTTGTTTGATTAAATTTTTGTTAGTATAGATCTTTCTTGCTTTATTTAATTACTTCCTTGAAATTCTTGAAGTTGAATCTTGATTTCTTGAATTAGTTAGTTTTCTTTGAATCTCTAACATAACCTCTATTGCTTTTATTTAATGTCTTCTTTTCATCATTATATTTCACATGAATTTACATTGTTATTCATAAATTTGTACTTAAGTTATGTTTTGATTAATTTTGTATATTATAAAATCATTATGTTATTTTGATTGATTACTTGATAAGTTGTTAAGTTACCTTTAAAAACCCAATGATGCGCATCTTGTGATTATGTACTCACATGATTCATAATTAAGATTGAGATCTAATCTTAGAAAGCTAAAATAGGTCTAATAGGAGTGTGATACAATAGAAACTTTCTCGAAGGCATCAATACTTTTAGAATGAAATCGAATGATTCCACGGAGCTAGTTAATCTTCCATAAATTAGATTCCGTTCGTTCAAGAACTGAAGAATGCAAGAATCACTCTCATACATTAAAACTGAAAAATTCAAAAGTAATATTCATCTATGGCTACTGAAATTTAGGTTTCATGAGATTAAATAGTTCTTGAAAAATTAACCCTAATGGATTGTATCCTAGTGGATTGATTTGTCCACATCAACAAAACATATCTGAAAATAACCAAAATTTGCAAAATCAAAGAATGTCTGAAAATAACAAATCAACAACACAAAACGCTGACGTTGCTTTCCAATTGCGAGCCATAAGCTTGCCACTTGAGCTGTTGTCTAGGACGTACAAGGATCTGAAAGATAAGGTGAATTCGATAAGGCGGCTGAATAGCGGGGCTGATTGCCGAGGAAATACGCTTCGTAGGGCCGTACAAAATGTTAGATATGATTTTCAAGAGTTTCTTGATGAAAACGAAGATGCAAATGAAGGTGATTATGATTGTGCATCTTCTGGCCAAGGAATCAAGTCTGGACCAAATAGGGCTAGGAGGAATGTGAATTTCCGTGGTATGGGGAATTATGAAGATGTGGATAGGGACTTGAACTCCATTAAAATGAAAATTCCTAACTTCCAAGGTAAAAGTCATCTCGAGGCTTATTTGGAGTAGGAGAAACGGGTAGATTGGATTTTTGATTGCCATAGCTAATTTGAACAAAAGAAGGTGAAATTGGTGGTCATTGAGTTTACAAAGTAGGCATTGATTTGGTGGGATCGGTGATATGATTCGGGTAATGAAAAAACATTTAAATTCGAATTCTGACATAAAATGCACAACTGTCCAGTTTCACGGTAAAAGTTATAATTCTCAATCCAACCGTTGAATCAAGCTGAAATATTACATGAAATCTCCTGAAAAGTTTTCCTATAAGCCAGTTGTTCTTTGATAAGTCATTTTCAGTCCTTTAGAGAACAAAGGAAGGGAGATTATCCCACCAATACACAACAAGTGCGGCAAATAAGAAGTTTTATTAATCTGAATTGTCTAACCCTTACATGTTTGGTTATGCCTTTACTTATACTGACTCTAGAATTAAGAAACCCTAATGGACCACCCTTAGGAGGACTTCTATGCATAGTTATAAAACCCAACCCGGTAGTTAACCCCGAAAAATGACCGGGTCACGGGTTTTGTGGGTCAACCCGGGTTAACCCGGGTCAACCCCTCTCCTTAAATATAAAGATTAAAGAAATCAAACTGCTACATCATCCCTAAACCGCAAAACCCAGTGATGAATTGCTTACCTTTTCCTACCTATTTTTACCATAAAGCAGCCGAATGAAGAATAAAATACTTGTGTAACTAAAATTTAAGCAGTAGAACAAAAATAGAATAGTATTAGCTTCCAACAAATCCAAAAGATTCCTTAAAAATCACAATAAATCATAAAACATAAGAAGAAGAAAAAACTAATAATACGGGTAACATGGAGGAAATGCCTTCACAGTCAGTGCTCAATGTGAATATGTTAATGGAGAATGAAACCGACAACAACAAAGTTCATGTTTGCAAATAATATCAGATGTTTCTCTTCATGGGTGACTAAAGGATGGTTGTCAAATGAATACTTTTTTCAATTATTTGTTCCAATCCGAAGAAGAGCTTAAAAAGCATGGAAAAAAGAGGGAATCATTCAAAATCTGCAGCACTTGTTTGCAATAAGAAATCTCAACAAAGAAAAAAACATAAAATAGTAAGCAACGTAAGGAAAACAGAGCACCTGTAGAAATAAACTCCAATTTCTCCGATGAAATCTCAACCAATTATTTGTTTTGCAAAAGATAACAGAGAAAGAAATTAGGGGCGGGCTGCTCTTCTCAAGAAATTAGGGCAGAGACTAATTAATTAGTTGTTCAACTTTCGTTTTACTGCCAGCGGCGCAAAGGAAAGTTAATGTATATATATGCCGGGTCTCGCCCGGGTTTGACCGAGTTGCCCGGGTCGACCGGGTTTGACCGGTTTTTTGCGCAAGCCGGTTTTTAACTTTGCCCGGACCGGTCCAGGTACCGGGTCGACCCGCCGGGCCGGGCGGGTTTAATAACTGTGCTTCTATGAGGCCCACTTACAATTGACCCAAATAAATAATAATAACCCAAAGACTAAGAAGAAAATAATAAAAATTCAAAAATTAATATCCTAAATATGCTAGAATAAGATTTGTCACTATTAAAAAGTCCCAAATAAACTAGAAAATCTGATCTGAAGGTAGAATTAATTCTGAAGTCTTTTTTTTTTTTGTAGTGAGTATGAATCCTTGCCACACTTGAAAACTATGTTATAAGCCATTAAAGTTCTTTGTAGAACTTGGAGATTCGCAAAACAAGTTGTCACATCCTTTTAGAAAAAGAATCTTAGCCAAATAGGAAGTCCACATGTAAAAAGGAAGTAAATAATAAAATTCATACAGCTTATGTTGATTGCTATTGCGGTGCCTTCCCGAACACCGATGGACTTGAAATTGTAACCTAAGGTAGGACAACATATCAAGAGACTTCACATAAATTTTCAGCCCAATCTAACGATCAAATTTAGAATTATGACTGTTATCGTAAAACTAGACAGCTGCGCATTTTACATCAGAATCCAAATCTGATTGTTTTTTCATTGCCCAGGTCGTATCAGTGTGTGTGTGTGTGTGTGTGTGTGTGTGTGTGTGTGTTGGTGAGATAATCTCCCTTCCATGGTTCTCTAAAGAACTGAAAATAACTTATCAAAGAACAACTGGCTTCGTGGCGTCATCCTTATACTTACTGTTCACGAATCAATATTTGAATTGCACTGCTAAGTTTGTTCTGTTTGGTGCTGGTTTTAGTTTTACAAGAGCCGCAACAAGGTGAGACGAGAGGTGTGAGCGTGTGAGGATATTAAGTGTCTGAGCGGAACAGGAGCGACTTGAGGATATATTTTTTACCACTAACCTATTTTTGCAGGTACTATCATGTCAAATCAAAACAACACACCACCCCCTTCGAATGGAGAATTTAAGTTCCAAATGCAAGCCATGACGCAGATGATGGAGAGGATGAATTTGTGATGGGGAAACAGACTTGATAGGGTGGAGAGATATGGCATCGAGGCTGGCACAACAACCCAAGACGTGAGAAAGGTTAGGGCTGAACCGAGAGTAAACAGTGGCAGTAGAGCCGAAAGGCCAAGGTGGGCTAATTATGAGGATTTTGAGGAGGATGTTGATGATATTGATGATGATGGTTTTAAGGATGAGATAATAGGCCATCAGGAAAGTTTTCGGCAGCTTAGAAACCGAAGGGATTTTGGGAATAGAACTAGGGGCCAATTCGGCTAAAGGGGAAATATCCGTAGTGTTGGGAGACATGATGATTTCGATGCTTTCAAACTGAAAATACCTTCCTTTCAATGTAAAAACAAACCCGAGATTGAATCAGGGTTTTAGGTCCATGGATGAGTATTTCAAGGAGATGGAGATCCCAATGATTTGGGCCAATGTGATTGAGGGAAGCTACTATAGCTAGATTTCTAAATGGGCTGAATAAGGACATTGTGAATATTATATAATTACAACATTGTGTGGAATTGAAGGACATGGTCCATATGGCAACGAAGGTGGAGAGACAAATAAAGAGAAGGGGCAGTACACATTTTCAGACCAGTTTGACTTCATCTTCCTCATCATGGAGGCCGAATCTAAAAGGAGAGGGGGTTGTCTAACCAAAGCTTTATGGAAAGGCTGAAGTAACAAGTTTAAAGATTTTATGCAAGTTTTGCAAACAAATAGGTTTTGTGAAGTAACAAGTTCAAAGTACTTTCCAAATCATCCAAACTAACATCCAAGTCTTTATTTTGACAATTTAGCTCATCTAAGTCCGAAGTCAAAGCTTAAAGATTTTATACAAGACTATTTCTTCTTTTTTAGGAAAATAGTTATTGAAATACTTAAATGTAAATTGTCTACTTAGAAAAAAGATTATTTTGTAGGAAAGGGGGATTAGGGTTTCCTATCAAATTAAAAGAGAGAAAGAGAGAGAGAGAGAGAGAGAGAGAGAGGAAGGGGGGTGGCCAGAAAGAGAAGAAAAATGCACCCTTTCCTCCAAAAACTCGAAATCATGCATTCTTCTTTCCTTTTGATTAGTTGTTCAATAAACATGTAAAGTCGAGCTCTTTTTCTTGGTTGCAAGGACACAAAAACCTTCAGATTTCAAGAACTGTGAGATTTATTTTACCTTTTCTTTTCAGTTTATATGATGAATATGCTTATTTTCCATAATTGTTTATTTTAATTGCTAGAGCAGACTCTAAGTTATTATTGTAAACAATCCATTGCTAAGTTTGCTATCAAAACCAGAGTTGTGGTATATAAATTTGTGAAACAACTGAGTTTAATAATCGTGGCGGATTGATGTTATTAATCTTAGAAAAAACATTCAATCAAATCAAACATGTACTGCAAACAATTATGTGTTTAAATTGATCAAGTTATTTAGTTTTTAAGGCTACCATTCAATTAAATTACTAGTTCGAACACTGTGGTTGTTTGATGGTTAGGGTTAATTACACTGCGGATCGGTTAACTAACTAATGCTAAGAAAAGATAAATATTCAGAATATAATTGATGTATCATTTCAATGATCAGTTCTGATTTTCGTATATGGACGTCTAGTTGAAATCAAGGTTTGTTCTCTTGATAATTTTTTAATTTAATTAATTTAGCTTGACTGTTTTTTTCAACTATAGCATAGATAACCTCAAACCGCCCCTTAAATTGCATATCATTTAGTATAAAAATCTGAACTAAACATTCCTTGTGGGATCGACCTTGCTTACTTTATACTATCTTGTTTATTTAAGTTAGGGTAAATAATTTGTATAACCGCGATATCACAACAACGCTGCAGCAAAAATAAATGAACGATCCATTTTGTTCCCAGTCATTTTTTTCAATGGCAAATGTATCCCATAGAAAAGACAATTGTACCCTTAATTGCATGCTTCGTCAGATTTTTTAGCAAGGGTGAAATTGTTTTTATACTGTTTCAATCCACAATTATTTATCTCTTGATGAAGAGTAAAAAAAATTAAGGGCTTTTAATTTACCAAAGATAATTTTAAAAGCTATTTTAAAATTTGAATTTAAAAACTAAATCAAATTTTATTCAATACAAACTCTACTAAGTATTTTATTTTTATATAAACTCTACAACTAAAAATATTTATGTTTTTGTTATAAAATTAAATGAATTTAGCATAAAAAAGAATTAAAACTGTTTATAGCTAAAGAATTAAAAATCACGTTCATGAATGCATCTATATTTTTAAAGGAAAAAATAATAATACATAATACATAAAATATTTTTTTATAATTAAAATTTGTAATTTTTTCTCCTTCCAAAAATAGTTTTAATCCTATCTTATTCAAAGTTCTTTAATTTTACACCAAAAACATGACTCTTTTTGTTTCTAAATTTATATTATAATAGAGCATTAATTCTTGTATTGTAGAGTTTGTTGGAGAATAGAACACTTATTCTTGTATAAAAATAAAGTTTGATTTACTTTTTAAATTCAAATATTTAAATTTTAAAATAGCATTTAAATTTGGCTATGCCAATTCTTTTTTAGATAGTCGTAGATATTATCTGTGATTTGCTAAAATGTGTTTTTTACTATATAAATTTTGAATTGTGGTACTTTTTTTCTTCTAATATGCTACTTTCCCGGAAAAAAAAAACTCGTGTGTTTTATTTAATCATCTAAGTTGAGTTACAGTATGTTTTAAATTTTATATTTATTTAAAGTTTATTTTTTTCTTTATCATAAGAGAGGTTAAAAAAATCAAATTTACCTAGTAATATGTAGGGATGATAATTTCACTTGTATGGATAGATACCAATCAGATCTAACCTGAATGAATAGTAAATTTTATGGATAGTTTGGGTTTGAGTAAAACTCAAAAATAAAAAATGGTTTGATTATAAATACTACCCTATCCTATCCAAAACCCAACCCCAAAAAACAACTAAAATAGTTTGAAAAAATCACATACATATCATATAGCTCTATAATAAAGAAAATTTAGTGCTTCAAACCGCTAGACTTCCCTTCCTCTAATCTCTCTTCCTCTACCTCTCTTCTCCTATGCTAATTAAATTGTTGGTTGGCTTCATAGTTTTATATAATAGAAAAATTAACCAATTGAATTTTATCATTCTGTGACTTGATTGATTGAAGAGCATATTGGATTGGTAAGTGGAATTTGCTTTGGGTGTGACATTATCACATGGGTTTGGAGATTTTTCCAGTTTGTTCAGTACATATACAGAAGTTCTTGGAATTTGTCTGGTCTGGCATTTGGGTGAGGATTGCTTTTCTCTTACAAATCCAAAGAAAATGAAATCGACAATGAATTATGAATATTGTTGATTTATTTTTAATTCTATTTTTTAATATTTTATTAATTTTAAATTAATCTTTATATTTATTTATCATATAACTAAATTGAAATAAATATTAAACTCATTAAAGTTCATGAAGTTTGATAAGAATTTTTTAAAAATATCATTTTTATGTTAAAATTTGTTTAATTCAACTAGTAACGTAGTAACCAAATCAGAAATGATGAAATTGAAAAACAATTTCAATTAAAAAAATGATAAGAATATCTAAAAATAACAATTAAAAGAATGAGGACCATATTTAATATAAAAATAAAATGTCAAGGAATGAAATCCAAAGACAAATTAATTCAAGATTAAAAACATCATAATTAAAAAAATAAGGACCAAATCTAATATAAAAAATAAAGTGTAAAGGGATGTGATTGAAAAAACAATTAACTTAATAAATGATCCAAGACCAAATACATTGCAATTAAAAGAATGAGGAACAAACCTGATATAAAAATAAATTATCAAGGGATGAAATTGAAAAAATAAATTAACTTAATAAATGATTCAAGACCAAATATATTGCAATCAAAAGAATGAGGATCTAATTTAACTTAACAAACAAATAGCTAGACTTTCTTCTTCTTCTTCTTCTTCTTTTTGCAATGGTCAACATGATTTTCTAGATGGAGAGAGGAAAAAAAAGGGAGGAAGAGAAAAACTCCTTGTTGGAGCTCCTCCGTGTGCCGTCAGAGAACATGTGCCTCACCAAAGTGATAGAGGTGATGAGGTGCATCGAATGCCGCCCTAGACTGCGGTATTCGATGATGTGTGGGCGCCGCACGCACTACCCAAAGGGCACGAGCGGCGCCCACTTGCTGGCGCGTGTTATGCACACGCTAACAACTTTTGCAATTTAATATTAATTTATATATATTAAAATATCAAATCACCCCTAACCCCACATGAGAATTAAAAAACACCATAGCAAAAAACCTAAAACGACCTTGCATCCATAGTAAAGAGAGTTTTTTTTAGGGACATGTAAGTAATTGACATGCATAAAAAATAGAAAAAACTAAAAACCTCCTGAACTAAAGGGAATTTTTTATATATATTTAATGGTCACCATGGTTTTCTAGATGGAGAGAGGAAAAAGAGGGAGGAAGAGAAAAACTCCTTGTCGGAGCTCCTCCATGTGCCGTCAGAGAACATGTGCCTCACTAACGTGATATAGGTGGTGAGGTGCATCGAATGCCGCCCTAGACGGTAGTATGCGACGATGTGTGGGCGCCGCACGCACTACCCAAAGGGCACGAGCGTCGCCCACTTGCTGGCGCGTGTTATGCACACACTACCAACTTCTGCAATTTAATATTAATTTATATATATTAAAATATTAAATCACCCCTAACCCCACATGAAAATTAAAAAACACCATAGCAAAAAACCTAAAATGACCTTGCAACCATAGTAAAGAGAGTTTTTTTTAGGGACATTTAAGTAATTGACATGTATAAAAAATAGAATAAACTAAAAACCTCTTGAACTAAAGGGAATTTTT
Organism: Populus nigra; assembly: GCF_951802175.1. Classification (NCBI taxonomy): domain Eukaryota; kingdom Viridiplantae; phylum Streptophyta; class Magnoliopsida; order Malpighiales; family Salicaceae; genus Populus; species Populus nigra. The sequence goes on along the minus strand of NC_084867.1, from coordinate 5,721,875 downwards.
TAACGGTTATTTGGTAATTATACTGTAGAAAAAAACATAAAACACCATTCCTTAATCTAATTACTAATAAGTCTCATGAAAAAAAAATTTATACCTCTTAAGCCAACCTTGCCCACCAAAAGCAAAATCAGGCTTTCCATTCTGATTCACAGAGAGAGAAATCTCATCAGGGATATTATATTAAAAAAAAACTATATTCATTAGCACTTGAATTTCACTTTGACTAGATATATGTACAAAGTGCACAAACATTAAACAAAGTCAAGGGCAAAATTACGTTTTCATTGTAGATTCACATAGTAAAAGCCTAATCTCTTTTATCTTATAACTAGTTAGGTGGCTCAAGTTACACCACATGCTAACCTTTGTTTTGACATAAAAAATATCAAAAAAAGTTAATTTTTTTAAAATAAAAAATATAATATGTAATTAACTCGAGTGTGCTTAATAAACTATGTTAATTTAATAATATCATTAGAAAATAATTTACCGACAACAAATAAAGCGAAAAAAAACAACGATTCAATGCAAAATATAAACGCTTGTCAATATTATAGAAATATATCTTCACAGTATTCCAAAAACATCTCATTGATTTTATTTGTTAACAAAGTAAAAATTAAATGAGAATAAGATAATTTCATAGAAAAAAATAAAAAAATATTTATATAAAAAATAAGACAAAAAAGTCAATTATTGTTAACTTTTTAAACCTTGACCCCAGTCTTAAGACCGAAAGCACCATATATGAAAAAATTATGAGGGTTAAAATAATAAAAACAAAACAACACAAAAAAATCCAAAAAACAAAACTACAATAAAAATAATGAATTTTAAAATTGCAATAAAAAATAAATCAAAAGGTAATAACAAAAATCAAAAGAACAAAGACAAAAAAAATACACTATAAACTTGGATTGAAGTGTGAAACTAAAAACAATGAAACTTTTATAAAAAATCAAGAAAAAAAATAAAAAAATCATAAGAATAAGCATCAAATTCTAAAAATCAAAACATAATAATTTTTTTTGAATATACATAATTCTTCAACGTGTTCTTTTACATTAAAAAAACTTCTAAAGTTGCTAATCCTACAAGGTTGACTGATTTTCGTCCTATATCTTGCTGCAATACAGTGTACAAATGCATCGCTAAGATTCTAGCTGGGAGAATCAAAGTTGTTTTGCCATCCTTAGTTGGTCCATATCAGACTGCTTTTATCTCAGGACGGCGAATCAGTGATAACATTCTTTTGTCTCAGGAACTAATGAAAGGCTATCATAAATCTACGGGACCTGCTCGTTGTGCTATGAAAGTTGATCTGATGAAGGCTTATGACTCGGTGCGGTGGGATTTCGTTGACGCCATGTTAATAAAAATGGGATTCCCTAGAACAGTCATTGATTGGATCATGGTTTGTGTTACATCATGTCAATTCTCTATCAACGTCAATGGTGAGCTTGCAGGTTACTTTCAAGGGGGAAGAGGGCTGAGACAAGGGGATCCATTGTCGCCATATTTGTTTGTCCTATGTATGGAAATCCTTTCGGGGCTATTCTGCAAGATGAGTGCCAACCAAGAATTCAAGTTCCACTGGAGATGCAAGAAGGACAAAATTTCTCATCTTTGTTTTGCTGACGACTTGATGATTTTTAGCAACGGGGATGTAAAGTCAATTCGTATGATCAGAACGGTGCTCACAAAGTTTCAAGACCTATCAGGTCTGTATCCAAATCCAAACAAAAGTGACATCTTCTTGAGCGGTGTGTTAAATGCTGAGAAGGAGCAAATTATTCATATTCTTGGGTTTAGAGAGGGGGAGCTTCCTATGAAATATTTGGGAGTACCTCTTCTCTCATCCAGACTAAAGGCTGTTTATTGTAAGGGCCTCGTGGATCGAATCACCTCTAAAGTTCGACATTGGACTTGTCGAACACTCTCGTATGCAGGACGGGTACAACTGATTAATTCAGTCTTATTTTCCATACAAGTCTATTGGGCATCTCTCTTTCTCTTACCTGGGCAAGTAATTAAAAATGTGGAGCAAATTATGAAATCCTTTCTTTGGTCAGGTTCAGATATGAGAACTACTGGGGCTAAAGTGGCTTGGGATCAGGTATGTCTTCCAAAAAAGGAGGGGGGGCTAGGAATAAAACGGATAACAGAATGGAACAAGATTGCTTTGTTGAAACACATTTGGAACCTGTGCAATGACTCAGATGGCTCAATATGGTCTACTTGGATCAGATCCAATCTGTTGCGAGGTAGGAATTTCTGGACAATCAAGACACCACAGAATTGCTCTTGGGCTTGGGGAAAGATTCTAAAGCTCAGATCCTTAGCATGGCCGAAGATGAAGTACATCATAGGAGATGGAATGACAACCTCTCTATGGTTTGACAATTGGCATCCTCACAGCCCACTCGCGGATTCTTACGGGGAAAGATTCATCTATGATTCAGGTATGGCCAAGAACGCGAAGGTGAATGTGCTAATTCATAACTCAGAATGGAAAACTCCTACCACCCAAGCTATTGGCTGGCACCCCATTATAGAAGCTATTCCTTCCAATTCTAATCCTAAAATGGGGCAAAAGGATGAGATAGTTTGGTTGGATTCACCAAATCACAGATTCTCGATCAAAGTAGCTTGGGAACAACTAAGACGTCATCGTCAGATGGTTGAATGGCATGACATTGTGTGGTTCAAGAATGTTGTTCCAAGACATTCATTTCTTCTATGGATGGCTGTCCAACAGAAACTCACAACTCAAGATAAACTTCATCGGTTTGGTATACATGGTCCCAATAGATGCTCGTTCTGTCTCCGCAACAATGAGGATCACAACCACTTGTTCTTTGAATGCTCCTATACTAAAGCGATCTGGTGGGATGTTTGTGACAGATGCGACATTCCAAGAATGACAAAAGGCTGGGATGAATGGATTCGATGGGCCACTGTCTCTTGGCATGGCAAGAGTTTCGTCAATTTTTCTCGTAAACTGAGTTTTGCAGCTACAGTGTATCATGTATGGCAAGAACGGAATGCAAGGATCTTTGCTGGAATGTCTAGAACTTCGAATTTGGTCTTTAATCAAATCGAATGTATCATTCGTGATAAGCTTGATTTGATGAGGAATGTCGCACCAACAAATGAAAACAAAAGGATCCAACGAGCTTGGAGGGTGAATACCATAGATTCTTAATTTGTTAGTTAGCTGGTTGTATTGGTTTCCCTAACGAATCCAGTGAGGTTTCAGTGTTATGGTCGGTGGCTAGCTTGTAGCCATCTGTTGTTTTATGTTTCTGTTATCATTGTAAATCTGGGGTATGCCCCTTATAATGTTTGTATCTTCTTCTTTTAATACATACGTCAACTTACCAAAAAAAAAAAATAAATTTTTTTTTTTGAAAAAAGGGTGAAAAACAAAGATCAAGAGATTTAACATCGCAATACGGGTAATTTACCTTATTATATTAATTAATTTCTTTATCAAAATAAATTTGTAATAAAAAAACACATAAAATTTATTGAAAAATAATTAAACAAATAATGCAAGGTTATACATATGAAAAATCTTATAAAAAAATTTAATATATATAAAATTAAAAAAAATTACAGATGAATCATACTTATCTCTCTAAAAATTAAATACACCTAATGTCATTTAACAATAATCATAATCTAATTAAAATAGAAACCCAAAATTTATTTGAAAAAATATACACAAATAATGCATTATTTTTTAAAAAAAACTAAAAAAAAAAAACAAAAAAAAACCAAGCTAGGCGCTGCTAGGTCTGGTAAGCTTTCCCCAATAAAGCAATGACCTGATAAGCTTGCCCCAATAAAGCAATGGCCCATGTGCGGGCCTTTATTTTTTAAAAAAGTTTCATCCAACCAATTATTTTTTTAAAAATGACATGTCGCTTACGTTAGCGGACGACATGTCTTCTTCTCAACCTAGAATCCAATCACTGTGGTAGTCGTGAAAACAAGGTCCTTCGTTTTTTTTTAATATAAAAAATGCTATTTTCAACCCATTTTGACCCAAAAAATCTAGAAAAAACCTTAAAGACCTTGTTAAATCAATTCATGGCCACCAAAAAGCCAATAAACCAACCCAAAATCTATCCGAAATAAAAATTCTTCTCAAGCTCAGATCTTATTGTTTTAGGTGTTTTCAAGGTAAAAAAAACACATAAATATAACTCTCTTATCATATGGAACCTTTTGACACAAAAATCAACTATTTTGGTGGCTCAATCTTCTTCAATGACTACTTTCTCTTTCTAAGTTGAAATTCAATGACTCCATCTCTCTCCTCCCAACATAAATGGATTGGAAAAAGAAAAAAAATGAAGTTTGGCACCAAAATATATTGTCTTCAAATTCAAGTTGAATGGAAAATTCCTTAGCCTCCTTTTGAAGCCTTTGTAGTTCTTTTCTTGCCAACAATCGTCGACAACAACTTTTGATGAAAGTTGCAGCCGTTCTATTTTGCATATCATCACGGCATACTTTTTTCTCCTCTCTTTTTGAAGCTTGCTGGGCATTGATTACTGCCGTTAACACATCAATTTCTTGCTTCATCTCCCCTAGAATACAAGATATACTCTTGGATTCATTTTTTAGAACACTAATCTCTTTATTTCTCTCCCTTTGATACCACCTCTCCTTTTAAATCTTCCTTTTCTTTTGCCATAACACCTCATCAAAATACATGAAATCCCTTTGGTTTCTAAGCTGCCAAAAACCTTCCGGATGGCTCATGGTCTCATCCTTAAAACCACCATCAACAATATCATCAACTTCCACCTCAAAATCCTCATAATCAGCACCTTTCGGCCACACTGTCATTGTTTGATTTCAGTTCAACCCCAACCTTTTTCAGGTCTTGGGTACATGTTGCAACCACATTACTAATTGAAAACAATATATTAATTAAGCCCAAACAAGCCTTGGGCTATAACTAAGAAAAAAAAATATAAAAATAAAACTCATAATATTAAATCCATGTTCTGCCATGAGAAAAGAGAAGGAAATAAAATATTACGAAACTGATTCAAGATTTATTTGTAGCCTTCCATGCAGCCCATTAATCCTAGAAACAAAAAGAAAAGGTAGGCACACATGTTGTTTCCAAGTTGTAGTAGGATTCTTTTGTTTCCTTTGTTGTCCTCATCTTATGGCCCAAATAAGGTTGGAATGGGCTCCTTATGCACATGGATAAGATGTACTAGGGCCTCTTGTTGATACTCTAATGGACTCTTCAAATTTGACTTGGTCGAAACCTTAAAAACCAATGCATTCAATGCCTTTGTCTTTGACCGAGCCATTGGACCATTTGGAACAAGTAACGGGTCCTTGCTGATGTTTTTGGGCAGGTCTACATCATCCCCTCTCTCCTCAAAAGGATTTGACTTTGAATCAATACGTGTGTCAAACAAAGTAAGATCAGCAACCTTAAAAGTAGCCCTAACACCATACTCACCTAGAATTGACCATCACCATGATATTGCAATTTTGATTTTCTTTGGTTAAGAAATCGTTCATTATGCATGTGCACCCAAACCCAATCACATGGTTGGAAAACAACCTGACACTATACTCCTAGGAATGCTAACTCATCCCTATCATTATCCTCAGATTTGATATAACCAAGGGTTCTTCATTTTAGGTTGAGTTTTAGATTTACTTTTGGCACCAGTAGGGACATCAACTTTAGCATCTTGATCACGAGGTTCACATCAGAAAAGCTAGTGGTATTTAATGATACATCGATTTTCAGTATCATTGGGCAACATTGTAGGCTACATATAAGCCTTATGAGCTGTATGGTTTTCTTTTATGGTTTTCTTTTCTTTTTCTCTTCTCACAGCAGCATAGGGAATTAACTTATGAGCTGTATTTTTTTTTTAGTTATATCCCAAGGATTGTGAAGCAAACCTCATGATCATATAGTCACGCAACCCACACACAAAGACACCAATTCCTGGAAAGCCAAGTAAATCTATTTGTCCAGTTTGATAGGAGTGTGACACAAAATTCATACAACCTTTGTTGACCAGTATTGTGATGCCTTCTTAAACTTTGATTGACCTAAAATTTTAAACTAAGGTAGGAAAACCTGTCTATAGACTCCACGTAAAATTTCAGCTTGATCCAATGGTCGGATTGAGAATTATACCTATGCAGTGAAACTGGACAATTGTGCATTTTACGTCAAAATCTGAATTTAATTGTTTTTCAATTGCCCGGATCGTATCATATTGTTTGTGATGCGAACCTTGTGATCACGTGGTCACGCAATCCACACGCAAAGACACCAATTCCTGGAAAGCCAAGTAAATCAGGTTTGATAGGAGTGTGACACAAAGATAACTTGTACCTAGACACTAGCACTATTAGAAACGAAAACCCCCACCCAACAAATATTGATTCGAGAACGAGAAGTATATGGATGACACCACGAAGCCAGTTGTTCTTCGATAAGTCGTTTTCAGTTCTTTAGAGAACCAAGGAAGGGAGATTATCCCACCAACACACAACAAGTGCAACAAAGAAGTTTATTGATCTAAAAATTGCGTAACCTTACATGTTTGGTTATGCCCTTATTTATCTGACTCTAGACTTAAAGAAACCTTAATGGATCCCCTTTAGGTGGACTTATATGAAGCTCACTTACAATTGACCCAAATAAGTAATAATAACCCAAAAACTAAGAAGAAAATAATAAAAATAATAAAAATCCAAAAATTACCATCTTAAATATGCTAGAATCAGATTTGTCACCCTTAAGAAGTCCTACATAAACTAGGAAAAATCTGATTTGGAAAATTTGTGTTGCTGCCCCCTTTCCTTTGATGTCCTTGATTAGCTTGGATTTCCTTGTTTAGCTTGGACAAATAAGAAAACAAATTTCCTCCTTTGTTGCTGATTTAATTACTTTCCTTCCTATGTTAGGAAAAGCATTAAATAGTCCTCCCTTCTTTAGGAATAAGATATGGCCAACTTCCTTACTTAATTAGGAGAATAAATTGCTGACTTTTTATCCTTGTAGCATTAGGAAAAAAACAAGCCTAACAAGGCTGGTATTGGGCCGGACATATCAACCCCTTGTTCCACACGAATTGGGCTCTTCTTGGACCTGAACTAGATGAATTAAAGGTTGTCCATCATGCTCCTTCAATGTCGCAAGCCCTTCTAAGTCCATGTTGCTCCATAAGTTCTGAACAAGCCCATTCAATGCTTCTTTAAGCTTCTTTGCCCTAGCTCTTGTGATTGGCCCAATTGGCACCTCCAATGGGTCGTTGGCATGATTACGCTTGATGTTGGGCTGATCCGCATCATCCCCTCTCTCTTCAAAAGAATTCGACCTCGAATCATCGTTTACATCAAACAGAGTAAGATTAGAAACATTAAAGGTAGCACTAACACCATACTCACCTGGCAAATCAACTTTATAAGCATTGTCATTGATCCTGTCAAGTATCTCAAATGGCTCATCTCCTCGTGGTTGTAGCTTTGATTTCCTATGGGCCGGAAATCTCTCCTTGCGCATATGCACCCAAACCCAATCGTCGGGCTGAAAGACAACATGTTTGCGCCCCTTATTGGCTTTGGTCGCATACACACGATTTCTCTTTTCAATCTGTTGCCGCACACTCTCATGGAGTGTCTTCACCACTTATGCTTTACGATTACCATCCAGACTAACCCTTTCATCAATAGGCAAAGGAATCAAATCCATTGGAGTTAAAGGGTTAAATCCATATATAATTTCAAATGGTGAAAATTCAGTAGTAGAGTGCACACTACGATTATATGCAAACTCTATAAATGGCAAACAATCTTCCCAATTCTTTAAGTTCTTTTAAATGACAGCACGCAGAAGTTGTGTTAAGGTCCTATTAACTACTTCGGTTTGTCCATCTGTTTGGGGGTGACAAGTAGTTGAAAACAACAGTTTTGTACCCAATTTTCCCCATAACACCTTCCAAAAATAGCTAAGGAACTTAACATCTCTATCAGAAACAATGCTCTTAGGGACCCCGTGAAGCCGTACTATCTCCCTAAAGAACAAATCAGCAATGTTAGTTGCATCATCAGTTTTATGACATGGAATGAAGTGTGCCATCTTTGAAAACCTATCAACAACTACAAAGACGGAATCCCTGCCCTGTTTTGACCTAGGTAAACCTAAGACGAAGTCCATTGAAATGTCTACCCATGGTTCTTTCGGTATAGGCAAAGGGGTATACAAGCCATGTGGTTGAGTCCTAGACTTTGCTTTCCTACAAGTTATGCATTTATCACATATGTGTTGCAAATCTTTTTTCATTTTGGGCCAATAAAAATGCTCATGCAACACATCCAAAGTTTTAACAACACTAAAATGCCCTATCAACCCGCCCCCATGTGCTTCACGTACAAGCAATTCACGCATAGAACTTAATAGAACACACAATCGACTCTCTTTAAACAAATATCCATCAAGTCTATAAAACTTCCCAAAAGCCGAAGTTTCGCAAGCATTGTAAACTTTAGCAAAATCACTATCATCTTCGTACAATTCTTTTATGTGTTCAAATCCTAGAAATCTAGTATCCAAAATAGATAAAAGAACATACCTGCGCGAAAGGGCATCAGCCACAATGTTTTCTTTTCCTTTCTTATACTTGATCACATTCAGAAAGGTTTCAATAAATTCCACCTATTTGGCATGTCTCCTACTCAACTTACCTTGCCCTTTCAAGTACTTCAATGATTCATGATCAGAATATATCACAAACTCCTTGGGCCACAGGTAATGTTGCCACGTCTCTAGAGTTCTTACCAAGGCATAGAGCTCCTTGTCATATGTAGGGTAATTCAAGGCTGCCCCATTAAGTTTTTCACTGAAATACGCAATGGGCCTTTTATCCTGCATTAACACAACTCCTATACCAATACTTGACGCATCACATTCAACTTCAAAAGCTCTTGTAAAGTTTGGCAAAGCTAAAACAGGCGCCGAACAAAGTTTATCTTTCAACAAATTAAAAGCCTTATCCTGTTCATCATTCCATTTGAATCCAATAGACTTTTTTCACAATTTCAGTTAAAGGTGCAGCAATAGTACTAAAATCCTTCACAAACCTTCTATAAAAACTAGCAAGTCCATGAAAACTCCTTACCTCTCTTACCGATTTTGGTGTAGGCCAATCCCGGATGGCCTTAACTTTCTCCGTGTCCATCTCGATAGCCTGCGCAGTTATGACATAGCCAAGAAACATAATTTTTTCCATATAAAAGGTACACTTCTTAAGATTAGCGTATAATTGCTCACTACGCAACACACTAAGTACATTACGCAAATGGTCAAGATGCTCAGTTAAGTTCTTGCTATAGATCAAAATGTCATCAAAATGCATAACAACAAACTTACCTATAAACACACGCAATACATGATTCATTAAATGCATAAACGTGCTAGGTGCATTTGTAAGTCCAAACGGCATGACTAACTATTCATACAAACCATACTTAGTCTTAAATGCAATTTTCCACTCATCACCCTCTTTCATCCTAATCTGATGGTACCCACTTTTTAGGTCAATCTTAGAGAAAATACATTATTCATATAACTCATCTAGCATGTCATCAAGCCTAGGAATAGGATGTCGATACTTTACCGTTATGTTATTGACGGCATGACAATCGACACACATCCTCCATGTTCCATCCTTTTTAGGCACAAGTAGCACTGGCACAGCACAAGGACTCATAATCTCACGAATGTACCCCTTCATCATCAACTCATCTAGTGCCTTTGAAGCTCTTTTGTCTCCTCGGGGTTGCTTCTATAGGCTGGACGGTTAGGAATCGAAGCTCCGGGCACAAGGTCAATTTGATGTTCAATCCCCTTTAATGGTGGTAATCCATTAGGGATGTCTTCAGGGAATACATCATCAAACTCCTGCATCAAAGAAACATTCACACTAGGAATAGCAGAATCAAGATCGTTAGTGTTATAATAATCCTCCTTGTACACAAGTAAGATCATTGGCTTATTAGTGAAAAATGCAGATCTGATTTGAGATCCTTTTGCATAAAAATTAGGTTGTTTCTTTAATTTTTCCACACTACTATCATCACACAATCTTACTTTCTTCACTCGGTTTTTACCTCCACTCTCAACCGGTTTAATTAATGATTTAGGTTTAGCCGAATCTGATGGTTTTCTCTCACCATTGTCCTCACGTAAATTTTCACTCTTCCCATCCTTACATTCTTTTTTTAATTTCATTTGATCATCATACACTTGTTTTGGAGAAAAAGGTACAAGAGTGATGGTTTTACGATCCTTTACAATAGTGAACCTATTTCTAAACCCATCATGAATCGCTTTCCAATCAAACTGCCATGGACGCCCCAAAAGTAAGTGACTAGCATGCATTGGGACTACATCACACAAAATCTCATCAGAATACTTCCCAATAGCAAACACAATCAAAACCTGCTTAGTAACCCTCACTTCACCACATTCATTCAACCATTGCAATCTATAAGGTCTAGGATACTTAATACAACTCAGATTCAATTTTTTCACAAGGGTATCACTAGCAACATTTGCACACCTCCATCAATTATCATGCTACATACCTTGTTTTGGATGTGACATCGAGTGTGAAATATATTTTCCCGTTGCTGATCTATATCATCTTCTTTGATTTGCATGTTCAACGCACGTCTTATAACCAAGGCCTCTCCCTCAACAGGATATGCAATCTCTTCATCACTACAATCCACCAAGGGTGGCATCTCTTCACTTTCAGATTTGTCACTTTCAGATTCAACCTCTGCATTGTCTCTTGTAAGCATAACTCTTCGGTTTGGACACTAAGATGCAATGTGCCCTTTTCCTAAACACTTAAAGCATTTAATATCTCTATCATGAGTAGGTTAAGATTCAGAGTTACCTTTCCCATCTGTATGAGTATCCTTTTTGGCCTTAGGTGGTTCAGCCTTTGCATATGGCTTTGGTTGGACAACCCCCTCTCTCTTTAAATTCGGCCTCCATGTTGAGGAAGATGAAGCCAAATTGGTCTGAAAACGTGTGCTGCCCCTTCTCTTATTTGTCTCTCCACCTTTGTTGCCATATGGACCATGTCCTCCAATTCCACACAATGTTGTAATTCTACAACATTCGTAATGTCCCTATTCAGCCCATTTAGAAATCTAGCCATAGTAGCTTCCCGATCCTCAATCACATTGGCCCCAATCATGGCAATCTCCATTTCCTTGAAATACTCATCCACAGACCTAGAACCCTGATTCAAACCCTGCAATTTCAGATACAAATCTCTATAATAGTGCTTAATCACAAATTGCCTTCTCATCAACACTTTCATCTCCTCCCACGATGCTACCAGCCTCTCTTAACTCCTCCTTCTACTAATAACATTCTGATCTCACCAAATCAGTGCATAATCCGTGAATTCGATGACTACTAATTTCACTTTATTCGCCTCCCTATAGTTATGGCAATCGAAAATCCAATCCACTTTTTTCTCCCACTCCAAATATGCCTCGGGATCTTTTTTACCTTGAAAAGAAGGTATTTTCAGTTTGATAGCACCCAAATCACCATCTAAATCAGCATGTCCCCCAACACTACAGAAATTTTCCCTTTGGCTGAATTGGCCCCTAGTTCTATTTCTATAATCCCTTCGATTTCTAGGCTGCCGAAAACCTTTCCGATGGCCTATGGCCTCATCCTCTTTGGAACGTATGTTCTCCCTCGGGATGGGATGGTGTATTGTTTTGATCTGACATGATAGTACCTGCAAAAATTGGTTAGTGGTAAAAAAAAGTTATCCTCACGTCACTCGTGTTTCGCTCAAACACTCTTAATATCCTCACACGCTCACACCTCTCATCTCACCTTCTTGCGGTTCTTGCGAAACTGAAACCAACACCAAATAAAACGAACTTGGCAGCGTAATCCAAATATATATATATATATATAACAATAAAAACCAGAAAACAAGCAAAACGAAACTGCAATGATAGTCTCGCGAGTAGCAAGCGAGTCTATCCGAAATATGAACGAAACTGAAAAGTCGAATAAAAAACAGAAATAAAATATGAAAAATGATGAAACAACAACTAGATATGTTGGATATGATGAAAATAAACTGCAAGAAATGAAAACAACAGAAAGCAAGCGAATTTCAAAAGTTGACGCAAAACAGACTCGTTTACGACGCGTTAAGTCCGAATCTGGAACCTAGAGTAAATGATGTCCAATTGAGTTAAAATTTCAGATATAGTGCGATATCAACCCAAATAGAAAGAATATAAGTTTGAGCAATTTACGACAAGGTTTGATATACTGACGCAAAAACGTTATGAATCAGACCTCATTTGACCCGAATTTGAAACCCAAAGAAAACGATATCCAATTGACCTCAAATTTGATATGTGGTGCGACTAGGACCCCATTAATTAGAGTATCAAATTTGAGCTAATTCCAAGTTGATTTGATCTAATTTTCTCTTGTTTAGTTTTCTGCGGCAGAATCCAATAAACATCTTTTTTGAACAAATATTTTTTTGCTTGTACGTAGGCACCAACACTATTGGAAACGGAAACCCTCACCCAACGAATATTGATTCAAGAACGAGAAGTATAAAGATGACGCCACGAAGCTAGTTGTTCTTCGATAAGTCATTTTCAGTTCTTTAGAGAACCAAGGAAGGGAGATTATCCCAGCAACACACAACAAGTGCAGCAAAGAAGTTTATTGATCTAAAAATTGTGTAACCTTACATGTTTGGTTATGCCCTTATTTATACTGACTCTAGATTTAAAGAAACCCTAATGAACCCCCCTTAGGTGGACTTATATTAAGCCCACTTACAATTGACCCAAATAAGTAATAATAATGATGTGCATCATGGGAATTATAATCCATTTATAAAGCTAAATCTAATATGCAAGAGGATTCAGATGGTCCAATGATAAGAGCGAAAGCGAAACAACTGTAAAGGGCCTTGACGAGTCAAATTGAAGCTGCGTCGGAGTTAAAAATTAACAATCAGTTTGAAATTGGTTCAAGGATGTTTATTTGCCTACAATTGGAACTTGGAGATGGGAAAAGCCCTTAATGGTTCTTTTGATGCTGGGCTACTTGAATTTGGGTTGACATGCAAATAAGTGAAGGAATTGATACTGTTTATGGTGAGAACAGCAAATGAATTTGAACCTGAATTTGAAGTCATCCATTGCATGTGAAAACAAGACTTTACTAGGTGGATTTCAAGTTCAGAACGTGCTCTTTCTAGATTGTCCAACCATGACTGCATTGAACTTTTGTGTAAGAAGATATGATTGTTTTAATTTTGGTCTGTTTATGTTAGAAAGGTCAAAAAATATGTGCTAGTTAATTTGTCTAGGTTAGTTTGTCAAAGTCTGTTTTTCGGGCTTGACTTCTGCCATGTTGAATTTTTCCTAACTTTGGAGGGATGTTCCAATTATAAATATAGTATCAGAATATGTAATAAAGAACTTTTGGCCAAGTTTTGAAAACTTAATTCATAGAATTAAGAGTTGTTCTTCCAGATTGATTTTGTGAAGAACCCTACCTGACTTATCACTCTTCAATCACAAAGAGTGTGGCGTCAAAATCCTAGATTGATCTTTGTGGCGTCCATATCGACTTATCAAAGTATCATTCTAGTCTATCCTCCATCTTATTTACCTTGAAATCACTACAATCCAACCTAAACACCAAAAGAAAGACAACACAACCAGACCTATCCTTCATTCATTTTTCATAAGATTCATTGTTGCTGATTTTCGAATCATTCACGGCACATCATCTGGTATCAGAGCATCAGTTGTGATCTAAGGCAGGAGCCAAAAACAGAAGAAAGGCTTGCTGGAATTAAAGTTGATAAACTCAATTATGGCTGGAGATAAAAAAAGATTTGCCAGGAGGGTTAAGTTTGGAACAGGCACAGGTTATGGGCTTACAACGATCTCATGCTGAGATTCAGGATGAAATGACTGGAATTCGTGAACAGTTGAATACCCTTATGCAAATGATGCAAAGAAATAATTTGCAACCCCAACAAAGGCAAGCACTTAGGGTGCCACGAAATGATATTATAGGAGCTGATGAAGATCCAAATAGGGATGATGAGGCCGAAGATAGGAGCAGACCAAGAAGGCAGAATTATAATCCTCCTAATGGTCTCAAACTTAAGATTCCACCGTTTGGAGGAAGTAGTTCACCCGAGGAATACTTGGAGTGGATTCAGAAGGTTGAAAAGGTGTTTGAATGGTATGAATATTATGAAGAAAGGAAGTGCAAGGTGGCAGCACTTGAGTTTACGGATTATGCTCTTTTGTGGTGGGAAAAGTTAAAGATTCAGAGGAGAAGGGATGGACAAGAGGAGATTACAACGTGGGCAACTATGAAAAGAGTGATGAAGAAGAGATTTGTTCCTGATTACTATAAACAAGAGCTATACATCAGACTTCAGACTCTGCGACAAGGATCTTTGAGCGTGAAAGAGTATGTGAAAGAGTTTGAGTTGCTGCTGATTCGATGTGAATTGATGGAACCCCAAGAGCAAACAATAACTAGATTTCTTGGAGGGTTGAGGAAGGATATAGCTAATGTTGTTGAACTACAGCCGTACATCTTCCTTGAGGAAGTTATAAAGCTTGCAACTCGAGTAGAGAGGCAGCAGAAACGAGGAGGTGTCCGAACTGGTGTAACTACATCAAGCACAACAAGGGCTGTTTCTACACCTAAGCATACCTAAAAGAGATGAGAAGGTGGAGTTTACTAAGGGGAATACCAGTTTTGATTCTTTGAAGGGCAAGGAGAAGGTGACAGAACCTCAACATCCTAGGAGGTCTCGGGACATCAAGTGCTTATGACACGGGCATATTGCTTCGGAATGTCCAAATAAAAGGGTGATGATTTTGCATGGAGATCATGGAGAGCTGATCAGTGGAGATGAGGTTGAAACTGAAGATGAAGATGAGGGACAAGTGGCTGAACAAGAAGAGGATTTCAAACCAGTGAAGGGAGATTTCTTGGTTATACAACGATTTCTAAATGCACAAATTGACGTTAGTGATGAGCAACGCGATAACATATTTCATACTCGATGTCAGATTCGAGATAAGGTGTGCAGCATGATCATTGACAATGGAAGTTGCACTAATATTGCGTCAACTACCTTGGTGGAGAAATTGGGTTTAACTACCCTTCCACATCCCAGGCCGTACAGTTTGCGATGGCTCAATGAGAATGGGGAGATTCAAGTGACAAAGCAAGTCCGTGTACCTTTTTCCATAATTGTTATTATTGTTATCCATTGCTAAGTTTGCTATCAAAACCAGAGTTGTGGTATATAAATTTGTGAAACAACTGAGTTTAATAATCGTGGCGGATCGATGTTATTAATCTTAGGGAAAACATTCAATCAAATCAAACATGTACTGCAAACAATTATGTGTCTAAATTAATCAACTTATCTAGTTTTTAAGGCTATCATTCAATTAAATTACTAGTTCGAACACTGTGGCTGTTTGATGGTTAGGGTTAGTTACACTACAGATCGGTTAACTAACTAATGCTAAGAAAAGATAAATATTCAGAATATAATTGATGTATTGTTTCAATGATCGGTTCTGATTTTCATATATGGATGTCTAGTTGAAACCAAGGTTTGTTCTCTTGATAATTTTCTAATTTATTTAATTTAGCTTGATTGTTTTTTTCAACTATAGCATAGATAACCTCAAACCCCCCCTTAAATTGCATATCATTTAGCATAAAAATCTGAACTAAACATTCCTTGTGAGATCAACCCCTTGCTTACTTTATACTATCTTGTTTATTTAAGTTAGGGTAAATAATTTGTGTGACCGCGACATCACAACAACACTGCAGCAAAAATAATTGAACGATCCATTTTGTTCCCAGTCATTTTTTTCAATGGCAAATGTATCCCATAAAAAAGACAATTCTACTCTCAATTGCATGCTTAGTTAGATTTTTTAGCAAGGGTGAAATTGTCTTTATACTGTTCCAATCCACAATTATTTATCTCTTGATGAAGAGTAAAAAAATTAAGCGCTTTTAATTTACCAAAGATAATTTTAAAAGCTATTTTAAAATTTGAATTTAAAAACTAAATCAAATTTTATTCAATACAAACTCTACTAAATATTTTACTAAGTATTTTATTTTATGTAAAACTCTACAAGTAAAAAGATTTATGTTTTTGTTATAAAATTAAATGAATTTAGCATAAAAAAGAATTAAAACTATTTTGAAATGAGAAACAATTATAGCTAAAAAATAAAAATCACGTTCATGAATGCATCTATATTTTTAAATCAAAAAAAATAATAAATAATACATAAAATATTTTTTTATAATTAAAATTTGTAATTTTTTCTCCTTCCAAAAATAGTTTTAATCCTATCTTATTCAAACTTCTTTAATTTTACACCAAAAACATGACTCTTTTTATTTGTAAGTTTATATTATAATAGAGCATTAATTCTTGTATTGTAGAGTTCGTTGGAGAATAGAACACTTATTCTTGTATAAAAATAAAGTTTGATTTACTTTTTAAATGCAAATATTTAAATTTTAAAATAGCATTTAAATTTGGTTATGCCAATTCTTTTTTAGAGAGTCGTAGATATTATCTGTGATTTGCTAAAATGTGTTTTTTACTATATAAATTTTGAATTGTGTTATTTTTTTCTTCTAATATGCTACTTTCCCAGAAAAAGAAACTCGTGTGTTTTATTTAATCATCTAAGTTGAGTTACATGTATCTTTTAAATTTTATATTTATTTAAAGTTTAGTTTTTTTCTTTATCATAAGAGAGGTTAAAAAAATCAAATTTACCTAATAATATGTAGGGATGATAATTTCACTTGTATGGATAGATAGCGATCAGATCTAACCTGAATGAATAGTAAATTTTATAGATAGTTTGGGTTTGAGTAAAACTCAAAAATAAAAAATGGTTTGATTATAAATACTACCCTACCCTATCCAAAACCCAACCCCAAAAAACAACCATAACAGTTTGAAAAAATCACATACATATCATATAGCTCTATAATAAAGAAAATTTAGTGCTTCAGACCGCCAGACTTCCCTTCCTCTAATCTCTCTTCCTCTACCTCTCTTCTCCAATGCTAATTAAATTGTTGGTTGGCTTCATAGTTTTATATTAGAGAGAGAGAGAGTAATCTCATAAGCGATATTATATATATAAAAAAAACTATATTCATTAGCACTTGAATTTCACTTTGCCCGGATATATGTTCAAAGTGCACAAACATTGAACAAAGTCAAGGGCAAAATTACGTTTTCATTGTAGATTCACGTAGTAAAAGCCATTACTCTTTTATCTTATAACCACACCACATGCTAACCTTTGTTTTGGCATAAAAAATATTAAAAAAAGTTAATTTTTTAAAAATAGAAAATATAATATGTAATTAACTTGAGCGCGTTTAATAAACTCTGTTAATTTAATAATATCATTAGAAAATAAGATACCAACAACAAACAAAGCGAATAGAATAATTTCATAGAAAAAAATAAAAAAATATTAATATAAAAAATAAGACAAAAAAGTCAAATATTGCTAACTTTTTAAAACTTGACCCTAGTCTTAAGACCAAAAGCACCATATATGAAAAAATTGTGAGGGTTAAAATAATAAAAACAAAACAACACAAAACAAATCCAAAGAAAAAACTACAATAAAAATAATGAATTTTAAAATTGCAGTAAAAAATAAATCAAAAGTAATAACAAATTTTAAATTTGAGAGTTAAATTAAAAAGAATAAAAACATTAATAAAAGGATAAAAATCAAAAGAACAAAGACAAAAAACAAATACATTATAAACTTGGATTGAAGGGTAAAACTAAAAACAATGAAACTTTCATAAAAAATCAAGGAAAAAAATAAAAAATCATAAGGATAACATCAAATTCTAAACATCAAAACATAATAATTTTTTTTGAATATACATAATTCTTCAACGTCTTCTTTTACACTAAAAAAAACTCCTAAATATAAATCGAAAAACTTATGCACGCATTTAATTAAACAACCTAATAACCATTGTGTAAAGCAATGAAAACAATTCATCAACAATAAAAAAATTGAAAAAAAAGGTGAAAAACAAAGATCAAGAGATCTAACATCGCAATACGGGTAATTTACCTTGTTATATTTAATTAATTCCTTTATAAAACAATTTGTAATAAAAAAAATACATAAAATTTATTGAAAAATAATTAAAAAAATAATGCAAGGTTATACATATGAAAAATCTTATAAAAAAACAAATTTTATATATATAAAATTAAAAAAAAATTACAGATGAATCATACTTATCTCTTTAAAAATTAAACACACCTAATGTCATTTAACAATAATCATAATCTAATTAAAACACAAACCCAAAATTTATTTGAAAAAATATAGACAAATAATGCATTATTTTTTAAAAAACTAAAAATTAAAAAAATTAAAAATATCAGGCTAGGCGCTGCTAGGCCTAGTAAGCCTGCTCCAATAAAGCAATGGCCCATGTGCAGGCCTTTATTTTTTAAAAAAGTTTCATCCAACCAATTTTTTTTTTAAAAATGACATGTCGCCTACGTCAGCGGACGACGTGTCGTCTTCTAAACCTAGAATCCAATCACTGTGGTAGTCGTGAAAACAAGGTCCTTTATTTTTTTAATATCAAAAATGCCATTTTCAACCCTTTTTGACCCAAAAAAACCTAGAAAACACTTTAAAGACCTTGTTAAATCAATTCATAGCCACCAAAAAACCGACCCAAAATCTATCCGAAATAAAAATTCTTCTCAAGCTCAGATCTTATTGCTTTAGGTGTTTTCAAGGTAAAAAAAACACATAAATATAACCCTTTTATCATATGGAACCTTTTGACACAAAAATCAACTGTTTTGGTGGCTGAAATCTTCTTCAATGACTACTTTCTCTTTCTAAGTTGAAATTCAGTGACTCTATCTCTCTCCTCCCAACATAAATGGATTGGAAAAAAAAAAGAAAAATGAAGTTTGGCATCAAAATGTATTGTCTTTAAATTCAAGGGGTTAGTTGCCTAATATATAAAAAAACATGAGTGATTAAAATGAATGTTTCAATGAAATTTTCAACTCGCCCCCATGTTACATGAGATTTTCATTTTAGTCCTTTAACTTTTAGTTCAACCCATCTTCTTAAAAAAATATGCAATTAGAGGCTAATTTAGAATAATAAATGTCAAATTATTCAAAATAAAAATTTAAGAATTAAAATAAAAATTATTAAAAAATACATTGTTCAAATCCATAATATATCGTAAGAGAATGCACAGTATTTCAAGCACAGTAACAAACTGATGCCTCCTAGTTATAACTTAATAATGTTTTCTAAGTTGGTGGGAATATGTTTGTACAAGGGAGTACATTGAAAGGGGTGACAATTCTAATCACGTGGTATGGGGCCCAAGCTTGGAAGTAGATTGATAGTCGAAGACAAGGTAAGTTTCATCGAGAATTTATGATAAGATGTTGCTGCCTGCAGGGTACCCTTTCACTGTCTATGTAAATGGTCCCATTCGTACCGTGATTGTCGGCAAGATTTATGTCAATATTTGGTAGTTTGAGTGGGACGTTTGCGGGTCAAATTTCTAAACAACATTCTAGGATGTAAGATCCCATTGTTTCATAGCAATTCTACAAGTAAAATTTTGAAAACTCGAGTTCTGATGATAATTTACTCAATGAGTAAAATAAATAGCAAATGCCAAATCACCATATTTAAGAACTATCAAAGTATTTTGTCCATGTATTGAAATTATTTTATGTTTTTCTGAAAACATAACTATCATATTTGTTAAATATAAATAATTAAATTTAACTTGAATGAGTATAATTTAATGTATTATAAAAATGATAACAAATTACTTTTAATTTTTTTTATTTTTTTATTCAATTTAAATCATTAAATTTTAAATCACCAGTTACATCTCGAACATAACCATTCGTTTCTGATGTTTTTCAAGGGGAAAAAAATAATAATTTAAACAGTGATTGTTTTGGAAATTTATGACATTGGTTTTTAATGCAGTAAAATTCATTGATGAATGCATCAAGAAACGTTGCAAAAGTAAATAGAGCCTATGTAGTGCCTCATATCCATTATGTGTGTTTGGTTTAAAATACAATTTAAAGTGCATTTGCATTGAAATAATAAAAAATTCACATATTTTATGTTAAATTTATACTTATTATGATACAAAATTATTATATATAATAAATATATTTTTAATATATTAATATGCTAAAATTATATGGTACACGTTATAAATCTTATCATAAATTCCGAAAAGATGTAGACTGCAATTGAACTTTTCATAAAGCCACGATGATGGTGAAGTAAAACCCCACAACAATGGTAAAGGATTTGGTTCCCTGCGTTAATATATGGGATAAAGCTTTTTTTTCTTTTTTTCTTAATGCCAAAAAAAATGACATTGTTAACGTTTTTTCTATTATTAAAAATAAATTAATTGTAAACTCAAAAGTTTATACAATTGTTTAATAAAATAAATTGAAAATTATATATGTTAATAAATATTTTTTTAACTTATTCCAACCAAAGATTAAGTCAAAAAACTGAAATAGATATACTATGTAAACACCCAAAAGAAATATATATATATATATATATATATATATATATAGAATTGATGATTTAGTTTTGGCTGCTGATTTCTGGATCGACAGCGACGCAGTTTTCGCTGTCGATTTCTTGATCGGCAGTGACGCAGTTTTTGTTTTTTAAAAAAATTAACTTAAAGAGCTGGGAGGGAGAGGTAAAACCGGTTTTAGATAGACCAAAACAAGGATAAGAACACATCTAAACCAACCCCCAAACAACCCACCTCATTTGATGAGGAGTATAAATACAAGGAGGAGAGAGAGGATGATCCATCCTCTTCCCAAACAGCAACTGCATGTCATTCTTCCCTTCCTCTTTCACAACAGAAACCTAAACCAAACCAGTAGGGAGTGCTTTGTGAACATGTGAGGGAAAGATGAGACCTTGAGAGAAGATTGGACAGCTGCCTAGAGGGAAAGGAAAAGGAGGGCTGGAAAACGCGAGAGGAAGAAGAAGGATGAGAACCAGCAGGAGAAGAGAAAGAATAGTGTCAAACCTTCCTCAAACTTAGTTAGATTCGAAAGGTATGGGTCATGAAACTCCCTTCCTCTTATCCTTAAGACCAGAAACGAAAATGAAGAAGAAAACCCTAAGAAAATTGACCTAAGACCTAAGCTAGCTGTGAAAGAAACTGAAATTAACTAGGAGGACAAGGAAACAGAAATGAAATGAAGCCAATTTCAGAACATCTAACAAAGAAAAATGAATAAAATGGAAATAACAAATCATGGTAGAGGGCTGGTTTTAACTATGGGGTTGGCCAGCATGCATGTGTGTGTTCTGCAGGGATTTGTTGAAGGATTATGTGCTGAAATTGATGGTTTCAATGTGTGTGTTCTGTTGGAATTTATTGAAAAATTATATGCTGTAATTGATGGTCTTCAATGTGTGTGTTCTTCTGGGATTTTGTTGAGGATTATGTGCTGAAATTGATGGTTTCAATGTGTGTGTTCTGCTGGAACTTAGTGACAATGTTTATGCTGGGGTTGTTACAACATGTGTGGTGTGTATTCATGCCAAAATGTGTATTGTGCAGCGAAATTGTGATTCGTTGTCGAAATTGTGTCGGCTGCAGTGAATTAGCATTCGCTGCCGAAACTGAGTTGTCTGCAGCGAATGTGTGATTCGCTGTCGAAATTGTATCGGCTGCAGCGAATTAGCATTCGCTGCCGAATTGTGTGTTGTGCAGCGAAACTATGATTCGCTACCGAAACTGTGTCGGTTGCAGCGAATTAGCATTCGCTGCCGAAATTGAGTCTTCTGCAGCGAATTAGAATTTGCTGCCGAATTGTGTGTTGTGCAGCAAAACTGTGATTCGCTGCCGAAACTGTGTCGGCTGTAGCGAATTAGCATCCGCTGCCGAAACTGAGTTGTCTGTAGTGAAAATGTGATTCGCTGCCCAAACTGAGCCTTCTGCAGCGAATTAGCATTTGTCGTCGAAACTGAGTTGTTTGTAGTGAATTTGTGATTCGCTGCCGAAACTAAGCCTTCTGCAGTGAATTAGCATTCGCTGCTGAATTGTGTGTTGTGCAGCGAAATTGTGATTCGCTGCCGAAACTGTGTTAGCTGGAGCGAATTAGCATTTGCTGTCGAAACTGAGTTGTCTGCAGCGAAATTGTGATTCGCTGCCGAAACTGAGTCTTCTGCAGTGAATTGTGATTCGCTGCCGAAACTGTGTCGTTTGTAGCAAATTAACAATTCGCTGCCGAGTGGCGTACTGCAATGAACTTGCAATTCACTGCCAAAGTGGAGTTGTCTGCAACAAATCGCTGCCGAAGTTGAGTTGGTTGCAACGAAATTGTGATTCGCTGCTGAAATTGAATTGTTTGGTACGAGTTAGCATTTGTTGCCGAAATTGTGGCGCCAGCAGCGAAACAGTTTTCGCTGCCGAACTGGCTGCCGGTAGCGAAACAGTTCTCGCTGCTGAATTAGGCAGCCTACAGCGAACCAGTTCTCGCTGCCGAAGTGGGCAGCCTGCAGCGAACCAGTTCTCGCTGCCGAAGTGGGCAGCCTGCAGCGAACCAGTTCTCGCTGCTGATTTCTACAATAAGCCTCATAGGCAGAAATGACTTAAATGCTAGTAACAATTTCATGGTATGATGGTGTAAAATGTGAAACACTTGAATGTGAACATATGAACTCTTGAAATAAGTGTGGTGACCAATGTGATTCAAAAATACAAATGTACTGATTTGTGACCATTGATGTCTTAGGTGGTGCGGTCGGGATTGGACTATCGTCAAGATAAGAACAACCCACAGGTGGAGCAAGTAGGTGACTTGTACCTTCCTTTTTCATACGTTGAATAATGAAATACTTTATCATGAATATTACCATATTGCGTTAGAACAGATATTAGATTGTCAAATGCTTAAATGTTGACAAATATTTAATTAGCTTTGGCTAATGGCATCTGAATGGATGACCAAGACGAATGATTGATTAACTTCGGCTAATGGCATCCGAACGGATGACCGGGACGGACAATTGATTAGCTTCGGCTAATGGCATCCGAATGGATGGCCGGGACAAATGAATGATTAGCTTCGACTAATGGCATCCGAATGGATGACCGGGACGAACTACTGATTAGGTTCGGCTAATGGCATCCGAATGGATGGCGGGGACAAATGAATGATTAGCTTCGGCAGCGGTGGAGGTTATAGGTGGAGGAACTGCCAGTATTTGAGTCAAGGGTGTCATTACTGTGATGGAAGAGGTCATTTCAAGAGGGACTGCCCTAAAAGGAACACTGGACAGGTACAAAGCTATAGGCAGCCCAGTTAGAGCCACCAACAGTCAGTCACCGTGAATAGGCCAGTGAGATCTTCTCAATCAGGAGCAAACTCCAGTCGAGGGAGACCGAGGGCACAAAATGATCGAACCCCGGGGAGGGTCTTCCACCTGACATAGGAGGAGGTCAGGGCTGCATCGGATGTGGTGGCAGGTACACTACTATTGAATGATTTTAATGTGCATGTGTTGTTTGATCCGGGTGCCACTCACTCATTCATTGCTAAGAGAATTGTCACTAAACTGAGAAAGGGAGTAGAAATAGTAGAGAAGGGATTCTTAATTGGAACTCCAATGGGAAACATGGTTGAAACAAATATTGTGTATGTGGATGTGGGGGTTAGTCTATCTGGGTATGAAATAGAAGTAAACTTGATTCCCTTAGAGCTGCATGATTTTGACATAATCCTAGGCATGAATTGGTTGAGTAAACACAAGGCTCTAATAGATTGTTATGCTAAAACTGTTACTTTCCAAACCCCTAAGGGTGAGAGAATGATTTTTGAAGGAGAGAGAATTCTCAAACCAATTGCCTTAATATCGATGGTAACAGCCCAAGAACTTTTAAGAAAGGGATGTGGGATACCTCGCATACATCTTAAACTCTGATGATGAAGGTCCATGACTAAAGGATATTCCTGTGGTGAATGAATTCCCAGATGTGTTTCTCAAAGAACTACCGGGAATACCCCGGAGCGAGAGGTAGAGGTGTCCATAGACACTTTTCCTAGAGTCCCACCCATAGCCCACCAACCGTACCGGATGGCTCCGGCAAAACTGAACGAGTTAAAGACTCAACTATAAAAATTGTTAGACAAAGGGTTCATACAGCCCAGTATTTCTCCTAGGGAGCACCGATCCTATTTGTAAGAAAGAAAGATGGAACCCATAGACTTTGTATTGACTATCGACAGTTGAACAAAATAACAATGAAAAACAAGTATCCGTTACCTCGGATAGATGATTTCTTTGATCAATTAAAGGGCATTTTAGAAGATAGATATGAGATCAGGGTACTATCAGATGAAGATTAAAGAAGGGGATGTAGCAAAGACCGCATTTAGAACTCGTTATGGACACTATGAATTTTTGGTGCTACCGTTCGGGTTGATGAACGCCTCAGCCCTCTTCATGGACTTGATGAATCGGGTTTTCCAACCATACCTTGATAAGTTTGTGGTGGTATTCATTGATGATATACTGGTGTACTCGAATTCTTTCGAGGAGCACGAAGAACACTTGAGGCAAACCTTACAAACCTTGAGAGATCACCAATTATATGCAAAACTGAGTAAATGTGAATTTTGGCTGAAAAGAGTGACGTTTCTGGGACATGTCATTTTAGCCGAAGGTGTTTTTTTAGACCCCCAAAAAGTCGAAGCAGTCTTGAAATGGGAAAGACCGACTTCGGTCACCAAAATACGTAGCTTCCTGGGCCTTGCAGGATACTATCGGAGGTTTATCGAAGGTTTTTCCCTGATTGCAACCCCTTTGACCCAACTAACTAGGAAGAATAAGAAATGGGTGTGGTCGGAAGAATATGAGAAAAGCTTCCAAGAATTGAAGAGGAGGCTCACCACTGCTCCAGTGTTAACCCTTCCCTTAGGGACCGAGGGTTTTGTGGTATATAGTGATGCTTCGGGGAAGGGATTGGGGTGTGTTCTGATGCAACATGAGAAGGTGATCGCCTATGCATCAAGACAGTTAAAGACTCGTGAGGTGAACTACCCGGTGCACGACCTGGAGTTGGCTGCTGTAGTATTTGCCTTGAGGATATGGAGACATTATTTGTATGGGTCTCGAACCTAAAATTTTATTGATCATAAGAGCCTGAAGTATCCGGTGGATAGAGCTCATTAAGGATTATGACTGCACCATAGAATACCACCTAGGGAAAGCAAACGTGGTGGCAGATGCCCTTAGTCGCAAAAATAAAGCCACCCTGGGAAGGTTTACAGTGGGAAAGGAGCGGCAATTGGCGGAATTGAAAGAGATGGGTGTAGATTTGGACATTAATGCCGGAGGTGGGTTAGTAGCCCAACTATTGGTGCGACCAACGTATCAGGAACAAATACTACATGCCCAATTCCATGACAAGGAGGGGTCCAAGATTAGGAAGAATGTGGAGGCCGGGGTAGAAATGAAATTCCGAGTAGTGGATGATGGATCCTTGATGATGGGACAACGATTGTACGTGCCTAATGACGAAACAGTCAAATAAATGGTCCTACAAGAAACACATGAGTCCAAGTTCTCCATACATCCTAGCAGCACTAAGATGTATCGATAACTGAAACACCTCTATTGGTGGCTTAATTAAAACTTTGTTTTGAGCTAGGATACAAGGCTTGTTTGGATCAGGTTATGGGCTTTTCAGTTTAGAGTTTTTGGGTTAGTTTTGTATGGGGGTCAGTTCAGCTCACAAGGGTAGATCCATTAGGGTTACTTTTAAGAACTATTTAAACACATGTAACCTATATTTCGATAGCTTTGATGATAATTACTTCTGAATTTTTTAGTTTTAACGTGTGAGAGTGATTCTTGCCTTCTTCAGTTCTTGAACGAACTGAATCTGACTTATCGAAGATTAATTGGCTTCGTGGCGTCATTCTACTCAATCCAATAGTGTTGGTGCCTTGGGGCAGGTTTCCATTGTGTTACACTCCTATCAGACTTATTTCAGCTTTCTGGGATCAGATCTTAATCTTGATTGTGGGTTGCCTGACCACGTGATCACGAGGTTCGTATTAGTTGGTATTAGAGCTAGTGATGCGAACCTCGTGATCATGTGCTCACGCAACCCACACACAAAGACACCAATTCCCAGAAAGCCAAGTAAATCAGGTTCGATAGGAGTGTGACACAAAGATAACTTGTACCTAGGCACCAACATTATTGAAAACGGAAACCCCCACCCAACGAATATTGATTCACGAACGAGAAGTATAAGGATACGCCACGAAGACAGTTGTTCTTTGATAAGTCGTTTTTCAGTTCTTTAGAGAACCATGGAAGGGAGATTATCTTTTTTTGGTAAGTATCTCACTAACACACACACACACACACACACACACACACACAAAGTGCGACAAAGAAGAAGTTTTATTAATCTGAATTGTGTAACTTGCATGTCTGGTTATGCCTTTATTTATACTAACTCTAGACTTAAATAAACCCTAATAGACCCCCCTTAGGTGGACTTATATTAAGCTCACTTACAATTGACCCAAATAAGTAATAATAACCCAAAGACTAAGAAGAAAATAATAAAAAAAAACCAAAAATTACCATCCTAAATATGCTATAATCAGATTTGTCACCATTAAGAAGTCCCAAATAGACTAGAAAATCTGATCTGAAGGTAGAATTTATTCTGAAGTCTTCTTTCCTTTTTGTAGCTAGGATGAATAAGGAATCCTTGTAAGAAAAGGATTCTTAAATAATTATGAATCCTTACCACACTTGGAAACTATGTTGCAGCCCATTAAAGATCTTTGTAGAATTAATAGATTTAAAAAACAAGCTGCCACATCCTTTTAGGAAAAGAATCCTAGCTAAATAGGAAGTTCACAAGTCAAAAGGAAGTGAATAACAAAATTTGTACAACCTCTGTTGACCTGTTTTGAGATATCTTCCCAAACTCTGATTGACCTGAAATTGTAGCCCATGGTAAGAAAACATGTCATGAGACCCTACGTACAATTTCAGCCCGATCCAACGGTCGGATTAAGAATTATCATTGTTGCCGTAAAGCTGGATAGGTGCACTGTTTACGTCAAAATCCAAATTTGACCTTGCCTCTCATATCAGCTAGGCTCCAAAATAAGGTCATATCCTTCTGTTATTTTTGTTTTTTTAGTGTTCCTTTAAGTTTTTTAGTGTTTGCGTTAATCTTCTTGTTCTTCATGTCTGCGTCATCTAAGAAAAAAACAGGGGGTTATATTTCATCTTCTTGTTACTGTCTCTAATCATATCAATATATTAAAAATAAAAAAAATAAAAAAAAAAGAGAGAGAGAGAGAGAGGTATTTATTGAAATTTGAAGGATCATTCAATTTTTACCGAAGAAACACAACTCTTGGTGAACCTTAAGTAAACAACCTCGGAATCAATTGAAACTTCATATTCAGTATGTTGGGGGTAAGATCGCATCATATATCAAATTTGGGCTTATTATGATATTGTTTACTTGAGGTTTTAATTCGAGGTTCAATTTTGCCGCAAAAACACTACTCTTAGTGAACCATAAGTAAACAATTTTAGAATTAATTGAAACTTCATATTCAGTCTATTGGAGGTGATATCGCATCATATGTCAAATTTGAGCTTATTCTGATATTGTTTGCTTGAGGTTTTAATTCGAGGTTCAATTCTGTTGTACAAATACTACTCTTAGTGAACCATAAACAAACCTTCTTAGAATCAATTTAAACTTCAAATATTAAATTTGGGCTTATTTTGATATTGGCTTCTTGAGGTTTTAATTGGAGGTTCAATTTTACCGCAAACTGATCATACACTGGGTTTGGGTACCTAGACATAATAGAACGACCTATAAACTGAGATTTGTTGTTTTCTTGGTATCCTAATATTATATATTAAATTTGAGGTCATTTGGATTGTTTTTTCTTTAGTTTCTAGAATCAGGTTTTTGTCTTAATCCACTCCATTGGTGGATATTTCCATCCAGGAATTGAAACTTTTCAATAAGCACAGGAGAGAGAGAGAGAGAAAAGAGAGAAAGAGAGAGAGAGTGGTGCTGTCGGAGCTACATCTACTCCGTCCACCGTTGGATTATTCTCATTTTTGACTATGTTGTTCCTTCCAACCTTCTCTCAACATTGACCGAACGGATTTGTTATCCAATCAACGAGGTAAGAGATATTGATCTCGCAATATTTCTACTATTCTGCATTTTCAGTTCTGGAACTATAGAGAAGTGGTGAAATTGCAGCATATTGCATGGATTTTCTTCATGATTTCTGTTATGGCTGTCATAGACATGAAGGCCTTTGCCATATGTGAAGATTAAATCACAGTTCTTTGGAAAAGTTTCAATTTTCTTGCTAGTTCCAGAGTAGTTTGTCGTAGCTTGATCTCCTTTGTTCACCGTTGGATCGTTACCATATTTGAGTATGTTGTTCTTCGGAACCTACTCTACGTCTTGACCGAACGGATTTTTGTTACAATCAGTGTGCTGGGAGATATTGGCCTCGTAATTCTGTTATTTCTGAGCTTAGGTTGCTTCTTGGACTCAGTTTATCTTATTAGAATTTTGCTCTCTCTAATATTTGTATGCTACCATAATGTCTCTATGTTCTTCTGTGGAAAATGTTCCAATGGTTAGCTCTCACATTGAACAACATAATCAAGTTAAGTCTGGACATACATTAAGATTAGAACTGCAAGATATGTTGAATAGCCATGGGATGAGGATTTCTCAGTTTCAAGCTGATTCTGATGCTAGTATAGAGAAACACTCTACTGCCCAAGCTTCTAATGTTGTTCCAGAAATGAACCATGTGTTGGGTTCTAAAGTTGATGAGGTGAAGGTAGGGTCTCATCAACAAGAACAACTAAAACCTAGACCCAAATTGAATTTTTTAAATGCTTTGAAGGGTTCTGGTGTTGATGACAATGAGGGTAGCAAGACCCTTGGCATTAGTTCAGTCCGTAATCTGCACTTTGCTCCCCCTACTATGACTGATGGTCGTGTGACAGTAGCTCCTCCTCTTGATGTGTTTGAAGATGGCTGTGAATTTTGGAAATCCACCCTAGTTGGTCATTTTGTGGGGCAGAAATTACCGTATCCCGTGGTTAATTCTATTGCCAAAAGAATATGGAGCTCCTACGGTCTATCAGAAGTTTTGTCTTCGGATAATGGCTTCTTCATCTTCACCTTTGATTCGGTTGATCATGCCATTAATGTGCTGGAAAGAGCCCCATGGCACATGGCAAACAGGCCTTTGGTGCTTAAACGTTGGCAACCGAACATGCAATTTTTGAAAGATGATTTGGCAAGAGTTCCGGTATGGGTTAAGCTGTATAATGTCCCTCTCGAGTATTGGACTATTAAGGGGCTGAGCTGTGTAGCGAGTGCTATTGGAGTCCCCCTTCATGCGGATCATATGACATTGTTGCGTAAAAGGCTTAGTTACGCAAGAGTTTGCGTTGAGATAGATGCTTCGAAGACGTTGGTTAAGGAATATGATCTTCGCTGTCCAAATGGGTTATTCATAACAATTTCAGCTGAATACGAATGGATACCGTCGAAGTGCAGTAATTGCAATGTCTTTGGACACACCACAGCGCTATGTGCTACTAATAACATTGATAATCTTAAAGTGGTGGCAGAGGGTAAGAGGAATCTAGGAGCTATGAACTCTAAATCTGCGGATAACAAGCCGAATCAGTTTCAGTGGCAGGTAGTTGGTAAACGAAACAAGGGTTCTGTGAGTGGGGAGAATGCTCCCTTGGCATCTAAAGTGGGTAATTGTGATGAGAATGGTTGTTCAACATCTGGTATACATATGCCTGATTGTAATATGAATGATCATGCGACATCAGATGTGTGCAATGCTGGTTGTCATGAAGACGAAAATCCTTCCTGTCCTCTTGTCTTGAAGAGTTTACGAGAAGACATGAAACAGGAGCAAGGGGCTGCAAGTACTGCTTTAGATCAAGATATGGACGCAATGGGAGGTGATACAGATGGGGAACCAACCGATATCATGACAACCCCTCAAACCCTGAATTCCACCGAAAGGGAAACTGCTAATCAGTTAGCTATTAAGGCTAGAGACTCTCTAGAGAAAAAGAAAAGGGGTTCAAAAGCCTCTTCAAAGAAGAATCAGAAATCTGGCTCCTCTCCAGGAGGCACATCAAGGTAATCTTTGTGTTGTTGTTTGTACTCCTCTCTATTTTCCTATGATTATTGGATGTTGGAATATTAGAGGTTTGAATGATCATATAAAGCATTCAGAATTGCGTAGACTCATCCATCAAGAGAGGATAGCTTTTTTTGGTTTGGTTGAAACTCGAGTTAAAGACAAGAATAAAGATAATGTTTCTAAACTTCTTCTGCGTTCTTGGTCCTTCTTGTATAATTATGATTTCTCTTGTCGTGGTCGTATTTGGGTTTGTTGGAATGCTGATACGGTGAAGGTGGATGTTGTTGGAATGTCAGACCAGGCTATTCATGTTTCTGTCACTATATTAGCTACCAAAATCAGTTTCAATACTTCAATTATTTATGGAGACAACAATGCTTCCTTACGTGAGGCATTATGGGCTGATATAGTAAGTCGTAGTGATGGATGGGAATCAACCCCGTGGATTCTTATGGGTGACTTTAATGCTATCCGCAACCAGTCGGACAGGTTAGGAGGGTCTACTACGTGGGCTGGTACCATGGACAGATTGGATACATGTATTCGAGAAGCGAAAGTAGATGATCTTCGGTATTCAGGAATGCATTATACTTGGTCGAACCAATGTCCTGAGAATCTGATCATGCGGAAACTAGATAGAGTACTTGTTAATGAGAAGTGGAATCTGAACTTTCCATTATCGGAAGCGAGATTTTTGCCTTCGGGTATGTCAGACCATTCTCCTATGGTGGTAAAGGTTATTGGCAATGATCAGAACATAAAGAAACCATTCAGATTCTTCGATATGTGGATGAATCATGACGAGTTCATGCCCTTGGTGAAGAAGGTATGGGATCAGAATTCGGGGGGTTGTCCAATGTATCAGCTGTGTTGCAAATTAAGAAAGCTAAAGCAGGAATTGAAACTTTTCAATATGGCTCACTTCTCTAACATTTCAGATAGAGTTAAAGATGCAAAAAACGAAATGGATAAGGCTCAACAGGCTCTGCATACAGCGCATGAGAATCCAATTTTGCGCATGCGAGAAAGGGATGCTGTTCGTCTATACGCTTCTACCGTCAGGGCTGAAGAGAGTTTTTTCAAACAGAAGGCAAGGATACAATGGCTTAGCTTGGGGGATCAGAATACTAGCTACTTTCACAAATCAGTAAATGGAAGACAGAATAGAAATAAGCTTCTATCACTTACAAGGGAGGATGGAGAGGTTGTCGAAGGACACGAGGCAGTCAAATCAGAAGTAATTGCATACTTCCATCGTGTGTTAGGAGTGGATCAGATGCCTAGGGTTCTGAACGAGGAAGTGATGGACTCGGCAATTAACTTGAAACTGTCTTCAACGCAACAGCATCTACTCGCACAAGATGTAACAAGGGAGGAGATTAAGCATGCTATGTTTAGTTTGAAGAACAACAAAGCCCCTGGTCCGGATGGCTTTAACGCAGGTTTCTTCAAAAGAATGTGGCACATAGTTGGGGAAGATGTAATCAACGCTGTTAGATCCTTCTTTCAGACTCGTAGAATGCTTAAAGAAATGAATGCTACATCCATTTCTCTTATTCCTAAAGTTGCTAATCCTACAAGGTTGACTGATTTTCGTCCTATATCTTGCTGCAATACAGTGTACAAATGCATCGCTAAGATTCTAGCTGGGAGAATCAAAGTTGTTTTGCCATCCTTAGTTGGTCCATATCAGACTGCTTTTATCTCAGGACGGCGAATCAGTGATAACATTCTTTTGTCTCAGGAACTAATGAAAGGCTATCATAAATCTACGGGACCTGCTCGTTGTGCTATGAAAGTTGATCTGATGAAGGCTTATGACTCGGTGCGGTGGGATTTCGTTGACGCCATGTTAATAAAAATGGGATTCCCTAGAACAGTCATTGATTGGATCATGGTTTGTGTTACATCATGTCAATTCTCTATCAACGTCAATGGTGAGCTTGCAGGTTACTTTCAAGGGGGAAGAGGGCTGAGACAAGGGGATCCAATGTCGCCATATTTGTTTGTCCTATGTATGGAAATCCTTTCGGGGCTATTCTGCAAGATGAGTGCCAACCAAGAATTCAAGTTCCACTGGAGATGCAAGAAGGACAAAATTTCTCATCTTTGTTTTGCTGACGACTTGATGATTTTTAGCAACGGGGATGTAAAGTCAATTCGTATGATCAGAACGGTGCTCACAAAGTTTCAAGACCTATCAGGTCTGTATCCAAATCCAAACAAAAGTGACATCTTCTTGAGCGGTGTGTTAAATGCTGAGAAGGAGCAAATTATTCATATTCTTGGGTTTAGAGAGGGGGAGCTCCCTATGAAATATTTGGGAGTACCTCTTCTCTCATCCAGACTAAAGGCTGTTTATTGTAAGGGCCTCGTGGATCGAATCACCTCTAAAGTTCGACATTGGACTTGTCGAACACTCTCGTATGCAGGACGGGTACAACTGATTAATTCAACTGATTAATTCAGTCTTATTTTCCATACAAGTCTATTGGGCATCTCTCTTTCTCTTACCTGGGCAAGTAATTAAAAATGTGGAGCAAATTATGAAATCCTTTCTTTGGTCAGGTTCAGATATGAGAACTACTGGGGCTAAAGTGGCTTGGGATCAGGTATGTCTTCCAAAAAAGGAGGGGGGGCTAGGAATAAAACGGATAACAGAATGGAACAAGATTGCTTTGTTGAAACACATTTGGAACCTGTGCAATGACTCAGATGGCTCAATATGGTCTACTTGGATCAGATCCAATCTGTTGCGAGGTAGGAATTTCTAGACAATCAAGACACCACAGAATTGCTCTTGGGCTTGGGGAAAGATTCTAAAGCTCAGATCCTTAGCATGGCCGAAGATGAAGTACATCATAGGAGATGGAATGACAACCTCTCTATGGTTTGACAATTGGCATCCTCACAGCCCACTCGTGGATTCTTACGGGGAAAGATTCATCTATGATTCAGGTATGGCCAAGAACGCGAAGGTGAATGTTCTAATTCATAACTCAGAATGGAAAACTCCTACCACCCAAGCTATTGGCTGGCACCCCATTATAGAAGCTATTCCTTTCAATTCTAATCCTAAAATGGGGCAAAAGGATGAGATAGTTTGGTTGGATTCCCCAAATCACAGATTCTCGATCAAAGTAGCTTGGGAACAACTAAGATGTCATTGTCAGATGGTTGAATGGCATGACATTGTGTGGTTCAAGAATGCTGTTCCAAGACATTCATTTCTTCTATGGATGGCTGTCCAACAGAAACTCACAACTCAAGATAAACTTCATCGGTTTGGTATACATGGTCCCAATAGATGCTCGCTCTGTCTCCGCAACAATGAGGATCACAACCACTTGTTCTTTGAATGCTCCTATACTAAAGCGATCTGGTGGGATGTTTGTGACAGATGCGACATTCCAAGAATGATAAAAGGCTGGGATGAATGGATTCGATGGGCCACTGTCTCTTGGCATGGCAAGAGTTTCGTCAATTTTTCTCGTAAACTGAGTTTTGCAGCTACAGTGTATCATGTATGGCAAGAACGGAATGCAAGGATCTTTGCTGGAATGTCTAGAACTTCGAATTTGGTCTTTAATCAAATCGAATGTATCATTCGTGATAAGCTTGATTTGATGAGGAATGTCGCACCAACAAATGAAAACAAAAGGATCCAACGAGCTTGGAGGGTGAATACCATAGATTCTTAATTTGTTAGTTAGCTGGTTGTATTGGTTTCCCTAACGAATCCAGTGAGGTTTCAGTGTTATGGTCGGTGGCTAGCCTGTAGCCATATGTTGTTTTATGTTTCTGTTATCATTGTAAATCTGGGGTATGCCCCTTATAATGTTTGTATCTTCTTCTTTTAATACATACCTCAACTTACCAAAAAAAAAGTCTTTGGGTTGTTATTACTTATTTGGGTCAATTGTAAGTGGGCCTCATATAAGTCCACCTAAGGGGGGGTTCATTAGGGTTTATTTAAGTCTAGAGTTAGTATAAATAAAGGCATAACAAGACATATAAGTTAGACAATTCAGATTAATAAAAGTTCTTATTTACCGCACTTTGTTTGTGTGTGTGTGTGTGTGTGATGGTAAGATAATCTCCCTTCCATGGTTCTCTAAAGAACTGAAAACATCTTATCGAAGAACAACTGGCTTCGTGGCGTCATCCTTATACCTCTTGTTCGCAAATCAATATTTGTTGGGTGAGGGTTTTCCATTTCCAATAGTGATGGTGCCTAGGTATAAGTTATCTTTGT
Organism: Populus nigra; assembly: GCF_951802175.1. Lineage (NCBI taxonomy): Eukaryota > Viridiplantae > Streptophyta > Magnoliopsida > Malpighiales > Salicaceae > Populus > Populus nigra. Next base: position 5,687,153 of record NC_084867.1, on the reverse strand, counting down.
GTCACTTTCCTATCAAACTTGATTTACTTGGCTTTCCAGGAATTGATGTCTTTGTGTATGGGTTGCGTGACTACGTGATCACGAGGTTCACATCAATAGGGATGCTCATTCAATGAGCTCAGATGATACCCATTATCTGGGAACTTAATGTTATTAATTGTGACCTTTCAAAGCTCCTAAATTTATCACTATAATTATATGACCGCCAGTCAGTATTCACCATATTTGCTCTATAATAGTTTTCCTGGTTCTCAAAAGTCATTGGAGGATTTAAACAACTCGCTTCCCATTTTGTTCTCTTTAAAAAGGAATTATTAGCCAGCCTTGTTGGATTTCTTAAATTGCCCCAGCCTGATCATGCCTGCAAGTATTTTATCTTGTTTTTTTTTGTTTGGTCTTTCTCAAGGATGATATTATACAAAAGATCAATATAATAAAAAAATATTTGGAATTTCAAAATTATCTCAAAATGCAAAAACCATTTCGATGCAAGTTTAAAACATATATGTTTTGAAAAATTCAAGCAACTCCTATGAATAGGGTTTCATGAAGGCTGAATTTTAGATTTTGGTGCAAGTTTTTCTCTTAGCAAAACCATAAGGTGACCTTTCGTTTTCCTGATTTATTGGTCAAAGGGCTCAAGTTTCAACTTGAGAGTTTCAGAGAAAACAAAATCTTTGAAGAATTCATTTTACTTATATGAATAATGAAACATAACCATTATCTTTTAAAGATCTCATTTTGCATAGGAGAGTAGTGCTTACCAACCTAGATTACTTGCTTTTGATTAAAAAGGACTTTATCATGTATATAATGTGGGCTTTGACTATTGGTTTTGAAAGAAAAGTATAATTATAAGCCCAAAAGGTGTTTGAGGTTCTAAAGACTTCATGTCACTATAGTTTGTCTTTATTTTCTTTCATCGTGTTTCCATGATTCACCCTTTTTATTGCTTTAACAGGGCAACCTCAATCTATTTTGACTTTAACATGGTCATTTTTGTCTTTCACTTGGGCATACACCTATCATTTGGATTTCTCATGCTTTTTTGTTTTTTTTATTTGGTTTTGAGCATCATCGTTTTTCTTTACATGACATACCCAACCTTTTTTAGTATTTGAATTTCTACATGCCCTCTTACTTTTATTTGGTTACTTCTGTTCTTTCCATTGATTATTAAGCATTGTATAATTTTATGGTCAACATGCTATTATAATTCTCGTACTTGTTTTTAGTGTAGGGTGTGATCCAAGTCATGGTTTCTTTGCAAGAAATTTTTTTATTAGTCTCAGAGTGGGACCTGCAAAGGATATTTTTCAAGTATTGTGAAAGGAATATCAAAAATAGCCTTATATAATCTCAAACACATGCATTTAGGACCAATAAACTTCACTTTCATCCATTGTAATTAGTTGGACATACAAAATAGTTTTCATCAAATTAAATTGTGCATCATTATTCAGCCAATTAAAACACAGCTTCAAAGTATGAATGGTCTTTATAGTTCATTTTTCAGGTTTATAAGCATTTGGTCACTTGAATTCTCAAAACTTTTTTGTTAAAATAAGCATCAATTTAACCTCTGAATTTGTACTAATATCTTTGATTTTCCAAAAACTTTTGAAATTTGTTTTATATTTTGCAAAAACAGTGTTTTTTTAAGCCTATGAGATCATGCGAAATGCTATTTAGAATTTTCTCTGAGTTTATGATACACCAAATAATTGCTGGCCAAACTTTCCACGACAAAGTACATTACATATGGTATTTCCTTACAACATCAGAGTTTACACGTATAGGTAAATCATCTTCGTCCATTTTGGTCAAAATCAAAGCCCCTCTAGAAAAGGCTTTCTTCACCATGTCTTCATAGTTTTGGGCCCATTTACTCCAATCTTCTCTTGGTTTTAGCAAGATTTTTTTTCTAATAAAGGTTTCTTTGTCTAAATACCATTGGTTTACAAAAATTCGGTGAAGTCTCTCCTATACCAGGAGGTTCCAAGTTGTCGACAAAATCATATTACACTTTAAAATTCATTTCACAACCCGATCCAATCATCTTAGATCTCAACCCAACTTATCATCATCAACACAACACATCTTATTCAATAACATTATACAATTCAAGTTAAAAAATAACAATGCATAATTCAATTATTACATAAAATCATTATATAAACTATATCTTGCATATTAACATCATATAATGTGAATCAATTGTAGGATTCCATTTCAATTATATACATGCATGGTTAAAATAGATACTTAGAATTACAAACATTAGATTTAAGTCATACATCCAAATTTATGAGTTAATATTACATTTCAAGTTTTAAGAGATAAGTCTCTTGATTTACAAATAATTATATGGCCAAAAGCAAAAAATAACTAAACTAAAATCACTCTTGACACGACCCTAATGGACCTGAAAATAGAAATTAACATGTACATATAATGATATAAATATAAAAATGTAGTAACAAACAATAACAATAACATGTAATAATTTCCATGAAATTTCTTGATGCGAACCTCGTGATCACGTGGTCATGCAACCCACACGCAAAGACACCAATTCCTGGAAAGCCAAGTAAATCAGGTTTGATAGGAGTGTAACACAAAGATAACTTGTACCTTGGCACCAACACTATTGGAAATGGAAACTCCTACCTAACGAATATTGATTCACGAACGAGAAGTATAAGGATGACACCATGAAGCCAGTTGTTCTTCGATAAGTCGTTTTCAGTTCTTTAGAGAACCAAGAAAGGAAGATTATTCCACCAACACACAACAAGTGCAGCGAAGAAGTTTATTGAACTGAAAATTGCATAACCTTACATGTTTGGTTATGCCTTTATTTATACTGACTCTAGACTTAAAGAAACCCTAATGGACCCCCCTTAGGTGGACTTATATGAAGCCCACTTACAATTGACCCAAATAAGTAATAATAACCCAAAAACTATAATAAAAATCCAAAATTACCATCCTAAATATACTATAATCAGATTTGTCACCCTTAAGAAGTCCTACATAAATTAGGAAAAATCTGATTTGAAAAATTTGTTTTGCTGCCCACTTTCCTTTGATGTCCTTGTTTAACTTGGACAAATAAGAAAACAAATTTCCTTCTTTGTTGCTGATTTAATTACTTTCCTTTCTATGTTAGGAAAAGCATTAAATAGTCCTCCCCTCTTTAGGAATAAGATATGGCCAACTTCCTTACTTAGTTAGAAGAATAAATTGCTGACTTTTTATCCTTGTAGCATTAGGAAAAAAACAAGCCTAACAAGGCTGGTATTGGGCCGGACATATCAACCCCTTGTTCCACACGAATTGGGCTCTTCTTGGACCTGAACTAGATGAATTAAAGGTTGTCCATCATGCTTCTTAAATGTCCCAAGCCTCTCTAGGTCCATCTTACTCCATAAGTTCTGAACAAGCCCATTCAATGCTTCTTTAAGCTTCTTTGCCCTAGCTCTTGTGATTGGCCCAATTGGCACCTCTAATGGGTCGTTGGCATGATTACGCTTGGTGTTGAGCTGATTCGCATCATTTCTTTTGATATATAAAATTAGGCATAGACCTCTTTTACAACATATATTTTCCATCTATTACTAATATCCTATCCCATTTGCTGAGAATAATTTCATCTAGGAAATCTCAACACAACTCAATGATTTCGAACACTATCTTCTTATGAATTAATTCTCACTTTATACTGATATTCCTCTTTTGGTATCATTAACTTATCTCATTCTTTGGAAATAACTAATCAACTTATCTTCTTCCTTTAACCAGGAGTAACTATGTCGAAATTAGTAATCTTTACTAACATCATTAATCCCCAAATTACTTGGGATCAACTATTCAATTTAAGGAATGCCGATACCAATAGAACCCTATCGATACCATTAGCTATCCAAACTCGGGTAGCTATTCAATGTCATTTGAAATGCCGATACCCATAGAACCACATCAATACCATTAGCTATCCAAACCCAAATAGCTAACCAATATCTTCTCAACCTTCCATTCATACCGATCCCCTTTCATTTTTTTCTTATTAACATCATATACATTATAACCATGAATGCCAAGTATCATTCACACACAACCTTAGTTACCAACACTACGATCACTAAGCATCATTCATATAACCTTGGTCACCCTCAACACGGTGCCAAGTATCAATTTATGCCATTAGCTACCCTCATCATGGTTTTAAGTATCATCGTAACGTATTCTTAGCCACCGACACTATGATGATCAATTATCTATCATTTCTCCTCCAATCTCCAAGTCATTGTGTATATCCAATCCATAACGAGGTATGTAAGATAATCATGTCTATTCCAAAGTTAGGCTAATCCAATACCTATCAATATATGAAAGGTACTCGTATCCATTTTAATAATAACATAATTAATTTAATACATAACAATACACGCAAGGTATTCATGTTCATTCAAATATTATCCTAACTAACTTGATCCATACTATTGGATGTAAGGTACATATGTTCATTCAAATATCCTAATTAATATTGATCTATGCCAAGTACGCAAGGTACTCCTATTCATTCCAATAATATCATCACAAGTTTGATACATATCAATGTACATAAGGTACTCGTATTCATTCCAATTATATCATATTTTGAAATTTATCAATAAGTTTACCCAAATTGAAAAGACAAGGTGCAACACACCTGCCTAGAGTATGTTGACATACTGTCACTCTATGTCATTGTCCAGTACCTACAGCCTCCCCTGTATTACCAGAGATTCAGTTTTTTATCAACAATACAACCAACATCACAATTTCATTTAATTCTTATTCAACTATTATTCTCAAACCAGTCACAAGGAAGTTCCTTAAAATCATTCAACTCTTACCCATTTTCATGTTCATATTCATTCTTATAATTTTGTTGTTGAAACTATCATTCAACAATAATTCCAAGAAAAGATTAAAAATTGTTTAATTCTGATTGATTTAGCTTAACCAACCTAAAACATTATCTAGTGTAAAACTCAGTTTTGGGCGTGATTTGTCTCTATAAAAGGATAAAACATAGAAATACAACTTTCTTAAAGAAATCAACTCTAAATTATATCGTTTTAAAACTCTAAATCAACAATAACAATAGCCCCTCTTTTACAACTAAAATTTCAGACAAAGAGGATTTTCTTCCCTTGAAAATCCTTTCCAACTTCCAAATTATTTTCATGCATAAACAACTATTTTGGCCGAATCTTGCTATGTTGTAGAGGTAGGGAAATTGGTTGAATATTTTGTTTTAGAATTGGTTTAAATTTGTGATTTAATGATGCCAAATAACCTTGAAACTCATCCCTGTGGGATTTCTCATGTGTTTTTTTTTACATACACTACATATGACATGATCCAAGTAAGGTCAAATTCGGATTGTGATGTAAAAAGTGCAACTATCCAGTTTTACAGCAACAGTCATAATTCTTAATCCGACCGTTGGATCGGGCTGAAATTTTACGTGGAGTCTCCTGACATGTTGTCCTTTTTTTTTTTTTTTTGGTAAGTTGACGTATGTATTAAAAGAAGAAGATACAAACATTATAAGGGGCATACCCCAGATTTACAATGATAACAGAAACATAAAACAACAGATGGCTACAAGCTAGCCACCGACCATAACACTGAAACCTCACTGGATTCGTTAGGGAAACCAATACAACCAGCTAACTAACAAATTAAGAATCTATGGTATTCACCCTCCAAGCTCGTTGGATCCTTTTGTTTTCATTTGTTGGTGCGACATTCCTCATCAAATCAAGCTTATCACGAATGATACATTCGATTTGATTAAAGACCAAATTCGAAGTTCTAGACATTCCAGCAAAGATCCTTGCATTCCGTTCTTGCCATACATGATACACTGTAGCTGCAAAACTCAGTTTACGAGAAAAATTGACGAAACTCTTGCCATGCCAAGAGACAGTGGCCCATCGAATCCATTCATCCCAGCCTTTTGTCATTCTTGGAATGTCGCATCTGTCACAAACATCCCACCAGATCGCTTTAGTATAGGAGCATTCAAAGAACAAGTGGTTGTGATCCTCATTGTTGCGGAGACAGAGCGAGCATCTATTGGGACCATGTATACCAAACCAATGAAGTTTATCTTGAGTTGTGAGTTTCTGTTGGACAGCCATCCATAGAAGAAATGAATGTCTTGGAACAGCATTCTTGAACCACACAATGTCATGCCATTCAACCATCTGACGATGACGTCTTAGTTGTTCCCAAGCTACTTTGATCGAGAATCTGTGATTTGGGGAATCCAACCAAACTATCTCATCCTTTTGCCCCATTTTAGGATTAGAATTGGAAGGAATAGCTTCTATAATGGGGTGCCAGCCAATCCTGACATGTTGTCCTACCTTGGGTTAAAATTTTAGGTCAATCAGAATTCGAGAAGACATCTCAATACGGGTCAACAGAGGCTAAACGAATTTTGTTATTTACTTTCTTTTGACTTGTGGACTTCCAATTTGGCGAGTATTCTTTTTCTAAAAGGATGTGACAACTTATTTGAGAATCTCATAATTCTCTAAAGATCTTTAATGAGCTGCAACATAGTTTCCATGTGGGTCAAGGATTCATAAATGTTTCAAAATCCTTTTCTACAAGAATTCCTTATTCATCCTAGTTACAAAAAAGGAAAGAAGACTTCAGATTTAATTCTACTTTTAGATTTGATTCTCCTAGCTTATATGGGACTTCTAAAGGGCTACAAATCCGATTCTATTATATTTAGGACATTAAATTCGGATTTATTATTGTTATTATTATTTTCTTCTTAGTTTAAGGTTTATTTATATTATTTGGGTTTAATTGTAAGTGGGCATCATATAAGTCCACATAAGGGGTCCATTAGGGTTTATTTTAGTTTGGAGTCACTATAAATAAGGGCATAAGCAGACATGTAAGGCTAGATAATTCAGATTAATAAAACTTCTTGTTTGCCGCACTTTATGTGTGTGTTGGTGAGATAATCTCCCTTCCATGGTTCTCTAATGAACTGAAAAGCGACTTATCGAAGAACAACTGTCTTCGTAGTGTCATCCTTATACTTCTCGTTCGTGAATCAATATTCGTTGGGTGGGAGTTTCCGTTTCCAATAGTGCTGGTGCCTAGGTACAAGTTATCTTTGTGTCACACTCCTATCAAACCTGATTCATCTATAGCAATATTAATAATAAGAACTCATTTTACCACTACATTTTTCATAAACCCTAACACCCGCACAATTCTAATTTCATCAAAACATGTATTTAGTCAATTTTCTTAAATTTTGCCAAAATTAACAAAAGATTCCAAAAGCAATAAGTCATCCACCTTAGAATTTAGTTTTGAACCCAATGGTCTGAATATAGATCTTCGAGTCTTGCATAATATATGTAAAAATCAGAATGATCCAACGGTTAAATCTCTGTAGATCAGAATAAGACCAATATATCCAAATATAAGCACGATCCAACAATGGATGCCAGAGATATAACCTGAAAAGTTCGCTTCTCTCTCTAGCTAAATTTTCTCTATTTTCTAGTTCTTACCGAACTCTGATTGAGATGACATCTTAAAACAAGGTAGGACAACATATTAATAGATTTCATGCAAAAACTTTTCCCGATTCGACGATTGGATTGAGAGCTCTGCTTTTTAATGTAAAATTAGTTAGTTTATGACTTTTCATCACCAATCCAAATTTTCTTGTTCAATCCTCATATAAATCATATCAATTATTCTTCTAAACCTTTAGGATTTTTTTTTTTAATATATTCATTTTAAATTCTCCACCTTTATTTATTTATCAGGCTTATTACTATTTCTAAGTAATGTTATTGGTTTTTAATTGGTGCTTGCACCTTCAGTCCTGCATGTTCATTGCATTGTCCTTTCTTATAATTTATTCTTTATTAGCTCACTTATTCCTTAGAAATATTTTATTATTTTTCTCATTATTTCATTCATCAAAACGTGTTCCCAGTTTTTCTGTCGTCATGAATTCTAAATTAAAATTCATTTTATGGATGTCATCTCCTCCATTATACATCATAATAATTTTTATTATCATCATTTATCTATTATTTCTTATCTCGGTTTCCATAACTCATTGAGATATTACGTTTATACGGGGGTTTACACATCCATATATTAAATTATAAATTTCCAGGATTTCACAAAACCTCACAAAAAACGTGAAAGCGGACAGACCTCGCTAACCCCAAAACAACAAAATAAAAGAACCAGAGGTATACCTTAAATAAAGTCTAAGACAACATGCCCATATAAATTTGAAAGAAGAATAAGACTCAACTATGAGTAAATGACATCATTAGAAAATTTCTAAGTAGTGTGAAGCCTTTTATTACTATCCAAAATGGCCATATTATAAAGGAAATTAACTTTAGATACAATATAGTTAACAATATCCATATAAATTGCATTAGAGTTTCAAGGAGTCTTTTCATGAAGTCAAGCATTCCTCTCCCTCCAAATGTAGTAAACTATTATGGCTATCATTAATCTGATAATCATAAATGTAAGGGAATGACCGCCACCTAAATTAGAGAGCCATGAGATGGTGTTAGTCCATGATTGACTCCATTTGAGATATTACGTTTATACGGGGGTTTACACGTCCACATATTAAATTATAAATTTCCAGGATTTCACATAACCCCACTAAAAACGCGAAAGCGAACAGACCTCGCTAACCCCAAAACAACAAAATAGAAGAACCAGAGGTATATCTTAAATAAAGTCTAAGACAACATGCCCATATAAATTAGAAAAAAGAGTAAGACTCAACTATGAGTAAAAGACATCATTAGAAAATCTCTAAGTAGTGTGAAGCCTTTATTACTATCCAAAATGGCCATATTATAAAGGAAATTAACTTTAGATACAATATAGTTAACAATATCCATATAAATTGCATTAGAGTTGCAAGGAGTCTCTTCATGAAGCCAAGCATTCCTCTCCCTCCAAATGTAGTAAACTATTGTGGCTATCATTAATCTGACAATCATAAATGTAAGGGAATGACCGCCACCTAAATTAGAGATCCATGAGATGGTGTTATTCCATGATTGACTCCATTTGAGATATTACGTTTATACGGGGGTTTACACATCCACATATTAAATTATAAATTTCTAGGATTTCACATAACCCCACTAAAAACGCGAAAGCGGACAGACCTCGCTAACCCCAAAACAACAAAATAGAAGAACCAGAGGTATACCTTAAATAAATTCTAAGACAACATGCCCATATAAATTAGAAAGAAGAATAAGAGTCAACTATGAGTAAAAGACATCATTAGAAAATTTCTAAGTAGTGTGAAGCCTTTATTACTATCCAAAATGGCCATATTATAAAGGAAATTAACTTTAGATACAATATAGTTAACAATATCCATATAAATTGCATTAGAGTTGCAAGGAGTCTCTTCATGAAGCCAAGCATTCCTCTCCCTCCAAATGTAGTAAAAACTATTGTGGCTATCATTAATCTGATAATCATAAATGTAAGGGAATGACTGCTACCTAAATTAGAGAGCCATGAGATGGTGTTATTGCATGATTCACTCCAAAATGGGATGAAGCATATGGAACAAAAATATACCAGATGCGGCGGGAGAAAGTGCAATAAAAAAACAAGTGGTTAATATCCTCACAATCATCCCCACATAGTAAACATCGTGGAACTTGAATGAGACCAAAGGACATAAGTCTATCTTGAGTCAACAATGCCTTATGGATAGTAAGCCATAAGATGAAGGAGAACCATGGGACCTCCTATTTGGTAAGCAATTGTTTTCCCAGGCCACCTTAGCACCACTCGAAGCTAGTTCACAGTCTTTCCATAAAAAAGATCTGAGCAAGGAGGTAACGTTCTAAACAATGGCCTTAGGAAGGATGAATAGAGACAATCAATACACTTGAATGGAGAAAAGGATGGACTTGATAAGTTGAATTCTACGCGCATAAGAAAGAGAGGAAGTAAGCTTTGACACAATACGGTCTACCAGGATAACACAATCTGAAGAAAGCTTTAGTAAAGATAGGAACGCCAAGGTATTTAACTGGAAGTTTACCTTCCTTATAATCGAGAACATCAAGAAGCAATTCTTTATTTCTGGACTCTACACCATAAATGAATATGCAACTCTTATCTTGATCTGACTTCAGTCTAGAGAGCATTTCCAAATTGATCAAGACATGATTTAATGACTGAAACCGTACCCACCTCGGCTTGACAAAAGATCATTAAATCATCCGCAAAGTGCAAATGAGTGAGATGCATCCTTTCACAATATCAATGAAGTTTGAAGTCATTGTTGTGAACCAGATTGCCATCAGACCAAAAAAAAAAAACTTCCATGACAAGAACAAATAAGTAAGGAGACATTGGATCTCCTTGCCTTAACCCTCCGGTACTAATAAAGAAACCATTGAGCTCTATGTTGATGGATAGTGAAAGTCTAGTAGTGGAAATACATTCATGAATCCAATTAACCATACTTGAAGGAAAACCAATCGTTCTAAGGATTGCTAATAAGAACTCTCACCTTATTGAATCATAAGCCTTCATTAGATCAACTTTCAAACAGCACCTAGGAGGGCCCCCTTGACGATGGTAATTGTGATGAAGCTCATAGGATAAAAGGATGTTGTCACTAATATTTTGATTCTCAATGAAAGCCGACTAAAATGGACCAATCATATCCGGAAGCACTCTTTTAATTCTAATGGCAATAATCTTGGCAATGCATTTGTATATAGTGTTACAACAAGAAATATGCCTAATGTCCTTAACATGTGACATGGTAGGAACTTTAGGAATTAAGGTTGTAGTAGTTGCGTTTACTTTTTTCAGAAGTTAACCTGAAATGAAGAATGAATGGACAACATTGATGGTGTCCGAACCAACAATACTCCAAGCTCTCTTGAAGAAACCCATGCTGAAACCATTAAGACTATGAGCTTTATTGTCATTAAAAGAAAATAGGACCATTTGAATTTCATCATCAGTAACTGGAGCATTTATACTAGTGATTTGAAGCGTGGATAATTGGTGAGGCAAAGCCCTCATAAGAATGGAGAGATCAGTGTAAGCGTCTGATCGTGTTCCACCTAAAAGCTTCTTAAATAACTTACAATAATATGTTGAATCTCCTTTGAATCAGAAATATAGGTGCCATTATCATCATGGATTGATAGTATTTTGTTGTGACATTGGTGACACTTAACCAAATTAAAGAAAAACTTCAAATTCTTACCTGTTAGGCCCCAATAATTATTGTGAGTGATGTTTTCTCTTAGGGTGAGAATAAACCGCAATTTGCATAAAATCTTCTTACTTCATTAATAAGACTTGGCTGTTTAAATAGCAAAGCCAATTGACAACCCACGTATTTACAAGTCAATCGAATAAAAGAACACACGATTAACAGAAATACAAATAAATAATAATGGAAAGAGACCCTCCCATACTGCCCCATGCACGTCTTCTAACTGCCTGCCCACATGCACTTTCTCCCTGTTAGCATGAATGCACGTTTGAGTGTATGGGGCATGCAACCACCTGCTCGCATGATTGCACGTTTGAGTGCAGTGCATGGGACATGCACACTTACAGATATTTGAGATTTGGTTTGAGGCCACGAGTTGAACGTTGTGGCCTTTCGTTATCCCTTAAATTCAGTTACTGAATCCAAGATTTTTGCCTTGGGAAACTCTTTTCAGCTTGAGCAAGTCTCAAATATTCCGGAAGCAACATAAGTTCAAACCTATGAGTATCTAGGTCTAAGGGATTCTCCTGCAACTTACATTGAGCATCTTCCTTAGCCCTCTTAGCCAACATCCTCTTTAAAATCTTACCAAAAAAACTTCTTATTGAAAACTTTCAACACATTCTTAATATGCTTCAACTTCTTACTCAAAATAAACATCGAAGTGCTTGTGACTTCAACCTCCCAAGCCGTTGTAATTACCTGAAGAAACAGAGGATGGTCAACCTAAAAATCAAAATCAATTGAAAGGAAACTTCCTTTTAACATTCTCACAACTTTGATTAATATAAAATGAAAACAAAAGGATCCAACGAGCTTGGAGGGTGAATACCATAGATTCTTAATTTGTTAGTTAGCTGGTTGTATTGGTTTCCCTAACGAATCCAGTGAGGTTTCAGTGTTATGGTCGGTGGCTAGCTTATAGCCATCTGTTGTTTTATGTTTCTGTTATCATTGTAAATCTGGGGTATGCCCCTTATAATGTTTGTATCTTCTTCTTTTAATACATACGTCAACTTACCAAAAAAAAAAAACTTTGATTAATATAGGATAGTTATTCGAAACACCAAACAGTAGGAAATGAGCTTTTGAACCTGCAAACTAACATTCCTACTTCACATTGACAAGTACTCAGCCAAGCTTTTTCAGTATAGGATTGTTACATTGTCAATTACTCCATCTGAATCTGAAACCCGTGAATATATGACACGATCCAGGCAAGGTCAAATTCGTATTTTGACGTAAAAAGTGCACTTATCCAAGTTTATGGCAACAGTCATAATTCTCAATCCGACCGTTGGATCGAGTTGAAATTTTACGTTAAGTCTCCTGACATGTTGTCCTACCATGGTATAAAATGTCAGGTCAATCGGATTCGGGAAGGTATCGAAACACGGGTCAACATAGGCTATACGAATTTTGTTATTTACTTCCTTTTGACTTGTGGACTTCCTATTTGGTTAAGATTTTTTCTCTAAAAGGATATGACAGCTGGTTTGAGGAATTTTCTAATCTTGCAAGGATATTTAATTGGCAACAACATAGTTTCCAAGTGTAGCAAGGATTCATAATTATTTCAGAATCCTTTTCTTACAAGGATTCCTTCATCGTACTACAAAAAGGAAGGAAGACTTCAAAATAAATTCTACCTTCATATCAGATTTCCTAGTCTATTTGGGACTTCTTAATGGTGACAAATCTGATTCTAGCATATTTAGGATGGTAATTTTAGATTTTTATTATTTTTATTATTTTCTTCTTACTCTTTAGGTTATTATTACTTATTTGAGTTAATTGTAAGTGGGCTTAATATAAGTCCACTTAAGGGAGGTCCATTAGGGTTTATTTAAGTCTAGAGTTAGTATAAATAAAAGCATAAACAAATATGTAAGGAGACAATTCAGATTAATAAAACTTCTTGTTTGCTGCACTTACAATCTCCCTTCCATGGTTCTCTAAAGAACTCAAAAACAACTTATCGAAGAACAACTGTCTTCGTGGCGTCATCCTTATACTTCTCGTTCGCGAATCAATATTCGTTGGGTGGGGATCTCCGTTTCCAATAGTGCTGGTACCTAGATACAAGTTATCTTTGTGTCACACTCCTATCAAACCTTTACGTGTTTGTCGTACACGCCCTTTGCTAAATATCAAAGTTTTTAAAAATGTCTTAAGGTTGTTTTTGAAAACCATGCCTTAAAAACAAAAAAAAATTATGTATTTTTCCTTTGATAAAAATAAAGCACAACAAACAAGGCCTTATAGGAAATAGGTTTAGTGGTATGCCTTTCTATCCCGAGGGCTCGAGCCCAAAAACAAAGTCTAGAAACAAAATAATTATAATTGGAAGATCAAATGAGATTTTTTGGTTGAATTTGACATAGAACACATAAAAACAAAACCTGGAAAATATGCATTAAATTCCAGACTAGACTACATAAAATTGAAGGGGAAGAAAAATGCAAAGACATCATTCAAATAAGATTTAAGGTTGGATTCGGACAACAATCAAACAATCAGCATGATTATTTGATTTTTGTGAAGAACATGGATGAAGAAAAGAACCATTAAACAACAAGGTTTAAGTGTTTTTAAATCGTTAGGACCCTAGATTAGTGATTAATAGATAATGTTTTACGCATGTGTAAGAACCAATAATCGATCAAAATGGTATGGAAATCAAAGACATAAGGCAATGTTCAATTGAGGAATACCAACCCAGAAAAACATATCCAAACATGGGATTTTTCTTTGTATTTTTTTGAAATTCTAAAGAAAAAACATGTATATTTCATACCATGTCAATATTTTAAATTGTAAGTTTACAACCCAAATATTAAATAAATTGATTGGAAAACACATGAGGGACCCACAATAAATTTAAAATGGTCCCTATATTTTTTCATATTTTTTGGAAATTATTTGTGATTTGTTTGGAAAAAACATAAAAAATAAGAAAATAGAGATAGATGGAAAATCAGAAGGACGTGTTTGCCATACGTGCATTTGCAAAAAATCAGAGTTTTTAAAAATGTCTTAATGTTGTTTTTGAAAACCATGCATTAAAAACAAACAAATGTATATATTTTTCCTTCGATAAAAGTAAAGCATACCAAACAAGGCCTTATAGAAAATAGTTTTCATGGTAAGGCTTTCTATCCCGAAGGGCCGAGCACAAAAACAAAGTCTAGAAACAGAAAAATGACAATTGGAAGATCAAATGATGTTTTTTTGGTTGAATTTGACAAAGAACACATAAAAAAAAACATGGAAAATATGGATTAAATTCTAGACTAGACTACATAAAATTGAAGGGGAAGAAAAATGCAAAGACATCATTCAAATAAGATTTAAGGTTAGATTCGGACAACAATCAAACAATCAGCATGATTATTTGATTTTTGTGAAGAACACGGATGAAGAAAGAACCATTAAACGACAAGGTTTAAGTGTTTTTAAATCGTTAGGACCCTATATTAGTGTTTAATAGATAATCTTTTACGCATGTGCAAGAACCAACAATCGATCAAAATGGTATGGAAAGACATAAGGCAATGTTCAATTGAGGAATACCAACCCAGAAATAACCAACAAATATTAAACTTAGAAAAACACATCCAAACATGGGATTTTTATTTGTATTTTTTTGAAATTCTAAAGGAAAAAACACGTATATTTAAAACCACGTGAATATCTTACATTGTAAGTTTACAACACAAATATTAAATAATTTGATTGGAAAACACACGAGGGACCCACAAATAAATTTAAAATGGTTCCTATATTTTTTCATATTTTTTGGAAATTATTTGAGGTCTGCTTGGAAAAAGTATAAAAAAAAGAAAATAAAGATTGCTGGAAAATCAGTACGCCATGTTTGCCATACACGCCCTTTACTAAGTATCAGAGTTTTTAAAAATGTCCTAAGGTTGTTTTTGAAAACCAAGCCTTGAAAACAAAAAAAATATGTATTTTTCCTTTGATAAAAATAATGCACACCAAACAAGGCCTTATAGGAAATAGGTTTTGTTGTAAGGCTTTCTATCCTGAAGGCCCAAGCCCAAAAACAATGTCTAGAAATAGAAAAAATGACAATTGGAAGATCAAATGATGTATTTTTGGTTGAATTTGACAAAGAACACATAAAAACAAAACCTGGAAAATATGGATTAAATTCCAGACTAGACTACATAAAATTGAAGGGAAAGAAAAATACAAAGACATCAATCAAATAAGATTTAAGGTTGGATTCAGACAACAATCAAACAATCAGCATGATTATTTGATTTTTGTGAAGAACATGAATGAAAAACACATCCAAACATGGGATTTTACTTTGTATTTTTTTCAAATTCTAAAGAAAAAACACATATATTTTGATACCATCTCAATATCTTACGTTGTAAGTTTACAACTCAAATATTAAATAAATTGATTAGAAAACACACGAGGGACCCACAAATAAATTTAAAATGGTCCCTTTATTTTTTCATATTTTTTGAAAATTATTTGAGGTATATTTGGAAAAAGCATAAAAAATAAGAAAATAGAGATAGATGGAAAATTAGTAGGACGTGTTTGCCGTACGTGCATTTGCAAAAAATCAGAGTTTTTAAAAATGTTTTAAGGTTGTGTTTGAAAACCATGCCTTAAAAACAAAAAATAAAGTATTTTTCCTTTGATAAAAATAAAGCACACCAAACAAGGCCTTATAGGAAATAAGTTTGGTGGTAAAGCCTTTTATCCTGAAGGCCCGAGCCCAAAAACAGAGCCTAGAAACAAAAAAATGACAATTGGAAGATCAAATGAGGTTTTTTGGTTGAATTTGTCAAAGAACACATAAAAACAAAACCTGGAAAATATGGATTAAATTCCAAACTAGACTACATAAAATTGAAGGGAAAGAAAAATGCAAAGACATCATTCAAATAAGATTTTAAGGATATATTCAGATAAAAATTAAACAATCAGCATGATTATTTGATTTGTGTGAAGAAACAAACATTAAACGACAAGGTTTAAGTGTTTTTAAACTGTTAGGACCCTAGATTAGTGATTAATACATAATCTTGTGCATATGTGTAAGAACCAACAATCGATCAAAAAGGTATGGAAATCAAAGACATACGGCAATGTTCAATTGAGGAATACCAACCCAAAGATAACCAACAAAGATTAAACCCAGAAAAACACATCCAAACTTGGGAATTTTTTTTTGTATTTTTTTTGAAATTCTAAAGAAAAAACAAGTATATTTTGATACCATCTCAATATATTACGTTGTAAGTTTACAACTCAAATATTAAATAAATTGATTGGAAAACACACGAAGGACCCACAAATAAATTTAAAATGGTCCTTGTATTTTTTTCATATTTTTTGGAAATTATTTGTCTATTTGGAAAAAGCATAAAAAATAAAAAAATAAATATAGCTGGAAAATCAGTACAACGTGTTTGTCGTACACGCCATTTGCTAAAAATCAGAGTTTTTTAAAATGTCTTAAGGTTGTTTTTGAAAGCCATGCCTTAAAAACAAAAAAAAAAATGTATTTTTCCTTTGATAAAAATAAATAACACCAAACAAGGCCTTATAGGAAATAGGTTTAGCGGTAAAGCTTTCAATCCCAAAGGCCCGAGCCCAAAAACAAAGTCTAGAAACAGAAAAATGACAATTCGAAGATCAAATGAGGATTTTTTTTTTTATTGAATTTGACAAAGAACATATAAAAACAAAACCTGGAAAATATGGATTAAATTCAAGACTAGATTACATAAAATTGAAGGGGAAGAAAAATGCAAAGACATCATTCAAATAAGATTTAAGGATGTATTCGGACAAAAATCAAACAATCAGCATGATTATTTGATTTTTGTGAAGAACATGAATGAAGAAACAAACATTAAACGACAAGGTTTAAGTGTTTTTAAACTCTTACGACCCTAGATTAGTGATTAATAAATAATCTTGTTCATGTGTAAGAACCAACAATCGACGAAAAAGGTATGGAAATCAAAGACATAAGGTAATGTTCAATTGAGGAATACCAACCCAGAAATAACCAACAAATATGAAACCCAGAAAAACACTTCCAAACATGAGATTTTTTTTGAATTTTTTTGAAATTCTAAAGAAAAAACATTTATATTTAATACCATGTCAATATCTTACATTGTAAGTTTACAACCCAAATATTGAATAAGTTAATTGGAAAACACACGAGGGACCCACAAATAAATATCAAAGGGTCCCTGTAGTTTTTCATATTTTTTTGGAAATTATTTGAAGTTTGTTTGCAAAAAACATAAAAAATAAAAAAAAATAAAGATAGCTCGAAAGTCAATAGGATGTTTTTGCCGTACACGCCATTTGCTAAATATCAGAGTTTTTAAAAATATCTTAAGGTTGTTTTTGAAAACCATGCCTTAAAAACAAAAAAAAATGTATTTTTCCTTTGATAAAAATAAAGCACAGCAAACAAGGCCTTATAGGAAATAGGTCTCGTGGTAAGGCTTTCTATCCCGACGGCTTGAGCCTAAAAACAAAGTCTAGAAACAAAAAAAATTACAATTGGAAGATCAAATGAGGTTTTTTGGTTGAATTTGACAAAGAACACATAAAAACAAAACCTGGAAAATATGGATTAAATTCCACACTAGACTACATAAAATTGAAGGGGAAGAAAAATACAAACACATCATTCAAATAAGATTTTAATGTTGGATTCGGACAACAATCAAACAATCAACATGATTATTTGATTTTTATGATGAACATGGATGAAGAAACAAACATTAAACGACAAGGTTTAAGTGTTAGGACCCTAGATTAGTGATTAATAAATAATCTTGTGCGCATGTGTAAGAATCAACAATCGATCAAAAAGTATGGAAATTAAAGACATAAAGCAATGTTCAATTGAGGAATACCAACCCATAACTAACAAACAAAGATTAAACCTAGAAAAACACATCCAAACATAGGATTTTCTGTATTTTTTTGAAATTATAATGAAACATGTATATTTAATACCATGTCAATATCTTACATTGTAAGTTTACAACCCAAATATTAAATAAATTGATTGGAAAACACACGAGGGACACATAAAAAAATTTAAAATGGTCCCTATATTTTTTCATATTTTTTGGAAATTTTTTGAGGTCTATTTGGAAAAAGTATAAAAAATAAGAAAATAGAGATAGCTGGAAAATCAGCAGGACGTGTTTGTCGTACACGCCATTTGCTAAAAATCAGAGTTTTTAAAAATGTCTTAAGATTGTTTTTGAAAACCATGTCTTAAAAATTAAAAAAAATGTATTTTTCCTTTGATAAAAATAAAGCACACCAAACAAGGCCTTATAGGAAATAGGTTTAGTGGTAAGGCTTTCTATCCTGAGGGCCTGAGCGCAAAAACAAAGTCTAGAAACAGAAAAATAACAATTGGAAGATCAAATGTTGTTTTTTGGTTGAATTTGACAAAGAACCTCGTGGTCACGTGGTCAAGTGGTCACGCAACTCACACGCAAAGACATCAATTCTCGAAAAGCCAAGTAAATCAGGTTTCATAGGAGTGTGACACAAAGATAACTTGTAGCTAGACACCAGCACTATTGAAAACGGAGACCCCCACCCAATGAATTTGAACCCGAATTTGAAGTCATCCATTGCATGTGAAAACAAGACTAATCTAGGTGGATTTCAAGTTCAGAACGTGATCTTTTTAGATTGTCCAACTATGATTGCATTTGACTTTTGTGCAAGAAGTTATAGCTGTTTTAAATTTGGTCTGTTTATGTTTCGGAAAGGTTAAAAAACATGTGCTAGTTAATTTGTCTAGGTTAGTTAGTCAAAGTTTGTTTTTTGGACTTGACTTCTGCCACGTTGAATTTTTCCTAACTTTGGAGGGATGTTCCAATTATAAATATAGTATCAGAATGTGTAATGAGAGACTTTTGGCCAAGATTTGAAACTTAATTCACAGAACTAAGAGTTGTTCTTCCAAATTGATTTTGTGAAGAACCCTACCTGACTTATCACTCTTCAATCACAAAGAGTGTGGCGTCGAAATCCTAGATTGATCTTTGTGGCGTCCAGATCGACTTATTAAAGTATCATTCTAGTCTATCCTCCATCTTATTTACCTTAAATCACTATAATCCAACCTAAACACCAAAAGAAAGACAACACAACCAGACCCATCCTTCATCCATTTTCGTCAGATTCATTGTTGCCGATTTTCGAATCATTCATGGCACATCATCTGGTATTAGAGCATCAGTTGAGATCTAAGGCAGGAGCACATTCATGGCACATCATCTGGTATCATGCTGGAATTGAGGTTGATAAACTGAATTATGGTTGGAGATTTTTTGGTTGTGCAATGGGTTCTGAATGCATAAATTGACGTTAGTGATGAGCAACGCAAGAACATCTTTCATACTCGATGTTAGATTCGAGATAAGGTGTGTGGGATGATCATTGATAATGGAAGTTGCACTAATGTTGCGTCAACTACCTTGGTGGAGAAATTGGGTTTAAGTACCATTCCATATCCTAAGCAAGTTCGTGTACCTTTTTCCATTAAAACCTAGCATGACGAAGTTTTGTGTGATGTTGCACCGATGTCAGCTAGCCATTTGTTGCTGGATTGTCCATGACAGTTTAATAAGGATGTGACCTACAATGGACGAAAGAACACTTATTCTTTTATGCTGAATGGAAAGAAGGTGAACTTGTTACCATTGAGTTCTCAACATATTAGAGAGGATCAATTACGAAGCCAACAAAAGGAGGTGAAATCACATAAAGGGCTGTTGTTAGCCAGAAAAGGAGACATCAAACAAGCATTAGCTTCAGCGGGGGTTGTTTTCATGATCTAGGCAAAGCAATTACTACAAGTAGAAGGATTGGAATTACCAAGACAGATCAAGAATTGCTTGAATAATTTAAAGATGTGTGTTCTAGATGAATTACCTAAAGGGTTACCACCTGTTCGTGGAATTGAGCATCAAATTGATTTGGTGCTGGGAGCTTCACTTCCTAATAGACCAACATATAGATGTAATCCAGAGGAAGCAAAAGAGATTCAAAGGCAGGTTAGTGAGCTCTTAGAGAAGGGCTATGTGCGAGACTAACTTAGTCCATGTTTCGT
This sequence comes from Populus nigra, assembly GCF_951802175.1. NCBI lineage: Eukaryota > Viridiplantae > Streptophyta > Magnoliopsida > Malpighiales > Salicaceae > Populus > Populus nigra. Next base: position 5,666,652 of record NC_084867.1, on the reverse strand, counting down.
ACCTACTTTGCTTGTACTGAAGAAAAATAGTACCATGAGGATGTGTATGGCAGTCGCGCTATCAAGAAAATAACAGTTAAGTATTGATTTCCTATGCCCAGGCTTGATGATTTGATTGATGAGTTGTATGGTGTTGCATTATTTTCTAAAGTCGATTTGATGAGTGGTTATCACCAAATTAGAATGAAAGAGGGAGATGAATGGAAAATAGCATTTAAAACTAAACAGGGGTTATATGAATGGATGGTAATGCCGTTTGGGTTATCTAATGCGCCTAGTACATTTATGAGGCTTATGAATCATGTTTTGAGGAAGTATATTGGGCTGTTTGCTGTAGTATATTTTGACGATATCCTGGTGTGTAGCAAGACCTTTAATGATCATGTGAAGCATCTTAGAGTTGTGTTTGAAACTTTGCGAGATTCTAAGTTGTATGGGAAACTCACAAAGTGTTACTTCTATAAGTCGTGTTTCTTGGATATATTATCTCTAGCAAGGGAGTTAAGGTTGATGAGGAGAAAATTGAGGAAATTTAGGACTGGCCAAAACCTGCTAGTATCGCTGATGTGCAGAGTTTCCATGGTTTAGCTTCTTTCTACAAGCGATTTGTGAAAAACTTCAGCTCTATTGTTGCTCCTATGACAGAATGCTTGAAAAAAGGGAACGACTTTAGATGGAGTGAAGATGCGCAGAAAGCTTTTGAGCTAATTAAGGAAAAGTTGTGTACTGCTCTAGTTTTAGCACTTCTAGACTTTGCTAAAATATTCAATGCAAGCCATGACAAAGAAGATGGAAAGCATGAATTTCATGATGGTGAACGTGTATGACAGACTTGAGAAGGTGGGAAAACATGGAAACATGGCTAGAACATGTATCCAAGACGTGAGAAAGGTTTGGGCTGAACCAAAATCAAATAATGGCAGTGGGGCCGAAAGGCCAAGGTAGGCTGATTATGAGGAGGACATTGATGATATTGGTGATTGTGGTTTTAAGGATGAGACCATAGACTATCGGGAAGGTTTTTGGCAGCCTAGAAACCGAAGTGATTTCGTGTATTTTGATGAGGTGCTATGGCAAAAGAAAAAGGCAGATTCAAAAGGAGAAGTGGTATCAAAGGGAGCGAAATAAAGAGATTTGTGTTCTAAAAACAGAATCCAAGAGTTTATCCTGTATTCTAGGGGAGATGAAGCAAGAACTTGATGTGTTAACGGCAACAATCAATGCCCAGCAAGCTTCTAATAGAGAGGAGAAAAAAGGATGCAATGATGATATACAAAATAGAACGGCTGCAACTTTCATCCAAAGTTGTTGGCGACGATTGTTGGCAAGAAAAGAACTCCAAAGGCTTTGAAAGAAGGCTAAGGAATTGTCCATTCAACTTGTTGGTGATTCGAGGACGAATCATCTTGAAGAGAGAGGGAATGATACGATCCAGGAAAGGTCAAATTCGGATTTTGATGTAAAAAGTGCAACTATCTAGTTTTACTACAATAGTCATAATTCTTAATCCAATAGTTGGATTGAGCTGAAATTTTACGTGGAGTCTTCTGACATGTTTTCCTACCTTGGGTTAAAATTTCAGGTCCATCGAAGTTTGGGAAGGCATCTCAATATAGGTCAACAGAGGCTGTATGAATTTTGTTATTTATTTCTTTTTGACTTGTGGACTTCCTATTTGGCTAGGATTCTTTTCCTAAAAGGATGTGGCAGCTTATTTGGGAATCTTCTAATTCTCCAAAGATCTTTAATGGGCTGCAACATAGTTCCCATGTGTGTCAAGGATTCATAAATGTTTCAGAATCCTTTTCTTACAAGGATTCCTTATTCATCCTAGCTACCAAAAGGAAAGAAGACTTCAGAATAAATTCTACTTTCTAGATTTTCTAGTCTATTTGGGACATCTTAATGGTGACAAATCTGATTCTAGCATATTTAGGTATTAATTTTGGGTTTTTTATTGTTACTATTATTTTCTTCTTAGTCTTTGGGTTATTATTACTTATTTGGGTCAATTGTAAGTGGGCATCATATAAGTCCACATAAGGGGTCCATTAGGGTTTATTTTAGTTTGGAGTCACTATAAATAAGGGCATAAGCAGACATGTAAGGCTAGACAATTCAGATTAATAAAACTTCTTGTTTGCCGCACTTTGTGTGTGTGTGTTGGTAAGATAATCTCCCTTCCATGGTTCTTTAATGAACTGAAAAATGACTTATCGAAGAACAACTGTCTTCGTGGCGTCATCCTTATACTTCTCGTTCATGAATCACTATTCGTTGGGTGGGGGTTTTCGTTTCCAATAGTGCTGGTGCCTAGGTACAACCTGATTTACTTGGCTTTCCGGGAATTGGTGTCTTTGCGTGTGGGTTGCGTGGCCACGTGATCACAAGGTTCGCATCAGAACTATTCTATTTATAACAAGGAGTTCTATGCTTTGATTCGGGCTCTACTTGTTGCCTATAGAATTTTTTATACATACTAATCATGAATCCTTGAAGTACCTCGAAGACATGCTAAATGGGTAGAGTTTATGGAGTCATTTCCTTATATCATAAAGTAAAAGAAAAGGCAAGTTAATGCGGTTGTTGATGCTCTTTCTAGGAGGTTTGCACTGATCTCTATATTGAATGCAAAGCTAATGGGTTTTGAACAAGTGAAGGAACAATATGCTAATGATTCCTACTTTGCTAATGTGATTGCCAAATGTGCAAAGGGAGCTTGTGATGGGTTCTTTATGTATGAAGGTTACTTGTTCAAAATGGGAAGAATGTGTATTCCTTCAGGTTCGTTACGGGAGTTGCTTGTGCGAGAGGCTCATTGTGGTGGTCTTAGTTGTAACAACCCTGATTTCCCACATTCTTTTTCGCGATACATTGGAAATTTTCAGGTAAATTTTTTTTTTTACCGGTTCCACCAAATTTCTACCAAAATTTCGGCAGAGTCTCCTCTATACTATGAGGTCCCAAGTTATCGACAAAACCATATTACACTTCCAATTTTAATTCACATCCTGATCCAAACATCCTGGATCTCAACCCAACTCAACATCATCAACACAGCACATGTTATTCAATAACGTCATATAATGTAATTCAAGTTAAAGATTCGATTTCCAACTCTAAACATGCATGGTTAAATATATACTTAAAGTTACAAACATTAGATTAAAGTCATACATTAATTTTACAAATTAATATTACATTTCAAGTTTGATGTGCATCATGGGAATTATAATCTATCTTGTAAAGCTAAATCTAATATGAAAGAGGATTCAGATGGTCCAATGACAAGAGCGAGAGCGAAACAACTGCAAAGGGCCTTGATGAGTCAAATTGGAATAATTGAAGCTGCATCGGAGTTAAAAATTAACAATCAGTTTGAAATTGGTTCAAGGATGTTTATTTACCTACAATTGGAACTTGGAGATGGGAAAAGCCCTTAATGGTTCTTTTGATGCTGGGCTACTTGAATTTGGGTTGATATGCAAATAAGTGAAGGAATTGATGCTGTTTATGGTCAGAACAACAAATGATTTTGAACCCGAATTTGAAGTCATCCATTGCATGTGAAAACAAGACTAATTTAGGTGGATTTCAAGTTCAGAATGTGCTCTTTCTAGATTGTCCAACCATGACTGCATTGGACTTTTGTGTAAGAAGATATGGTTGTTTTAAATTTGGTCTGTTTATGTTAGAAAGGTCAAAAAACGTGTGCTAGTGTTATTTTGTCAAAGTCTGTTTTTTGGGCTTGACTTCTGCTATGTTGAATTTTTCCTAACTTTGGAGGGATGTTCCAATTATAAATATAGTATCAGAATATGTAATAAAGCACTTTTGGCCAAGATTTGAAACTTAATTCACAGAATTAAGAGTTGTTCTTACAGATTGATTTTGTGAAGAACCCTACCTGACTTATCACTCTTCAATCACAAAGAGTGTGGCGTCGAAATCGTAGATTGATCTTTGTGGCGTCCAGATCGACTTATCAAAGTATCATTCTAGTCTATCCTCCATCTTACTTACCTTGAAATCACTATAATCCAGCCAAAACACCAAAAGAAAGACAACACAACTAGACCCATCCTTCATCCATTTTCGTCAGATTCATTGTTGCCGATTTTTGAATCATTCACGGCACATCAAAGTTTTAGGAGATAAGACTCTTAATTTACGAATAATTACATGGTCAAAAGCAAAAGGTAACTAAACCAATATCATTCCGGACGCGATCCTGATGGACCTGAAAATAGAAATTATTAACAAACAATAACAATGATAGGTAATAACCTTTATAGAATTTCTTTGGAGACATAAAATTAGGTATAAACCTCTTTTACAAGCATTTTCAATCTATTACCAATATCCATCTAATATCCTTTCTCATTTGTTGAGATTAATTTCATCTTGGAAATCTCAACACAACTCAACAATTTTTGAACACCATTTCCTTATAAATCAATTCTCAATTATACCCGGACATTTATCTTTTGGTGTCATTAGCTTATCTCATTCCTTTGGAATAACTAATCAATATTTTCCCTTTTATTTTCTAGAAAGTAATTGCCGACACTAATAAATCTGATTAGTATCATGAGTCTTTTAATATTACGCTAGACTAATCACTTACATTCACGTACCGATATTAACACAACCGATTAGTATCATTAACTATTCATAACTAGAGTATTAAATCTTATTCATATCTGATTTACCATCAAAGTTGCCGATGTTAAGAACCCTTGACATTATTAGCCTCCTTACCTGGAGTAGCTAATCACACTAGAAATGGTTGCCGATACCAATGTGACCCATTGATATAATTAACTACTCTTGACCCGGAATAGTTAATAACTTATCTTTTTCACTGAACCCGGAGTAACCATGCCGATGTTAGTAATCTTTACTAACATCATTAGTCACCCAATTGCTCCAGATCGACTAATCAATTTAAGAAATGTCGGCACCAATGAAACCTCATTGATACCATTAGCAATCCAAACCCGAATTCCTAATCAATGTCGTTTGAAATGCCGGTACCAATGAAACCTCATTGATACCATTAGCTATTCAAACCCGGATAGCTAATCAAAGTCACCCTAAATGCCGGTACCAATGAAACCTCATTGATACCATTAGCTATCCAAACTCGGATAGCTAATCAATGTCACTTGAAATTTCCATTCGTATCGATCCCTTTTCTTTCCTTTTCTTCTTCTTCTTATTTTTTTTTTAACATCATATGCATTATAATGATTGTTGCTAAGTATCATTCACTCACAAACCTAGTTATCGACACTACTACCATAATGACATAATTAATTCGATACATAACAACGTACGCAAGTCACCCTTATTCGTTCAAACATTATCCTAACTAATCTCTGTACACCGTTGCACATAAGGTACTCTTACTTATTTCAATATCATCAAAGCAATAAAATAATAAATTCTGAAATTTATCAATAAGTTTACACAACTTAAAAAGACAAGGTGCGATACACCTGCTTCCTTCACATAAATTATTTAAACACATACACATCATCAATATACATATATAAATCGAGCATCAATAATTTAATCATAATATACCATTAATTTACCACCCTAAAGTCGATACACCTCATTTTTATTATTACACATCTAACTCGATAGTCAGTACAATAACACCACTAACTCTATTCAAGCCAGCTAGTCCACTACATTTTCCTTGACATAAACATTCACAATTACACAAGCACAAGTACATTTATAGAAAATACCATTTATTTAACTCTAACAAGTATTGTAAAAACAAAAGTTTGAAGTGTAAGACACCTACCTATTGCTTCAACTCGCGCAAAAGTCCCATGCTACTGAACAGATTCTGCAATCTCTCATGTATCATTAAAGATACATATCAAATGTGGCTCCATCATAATTGAAAATTCCATTCTAAAATTCATTTTAAATTTAAAATCACATGACACATGCATTCGCATATTTATTTATTTATTTTGTTTCCTTTCATGACTTTTCTTTCCAAGCTGAATATCTTTAAACATGACCTAACAATTTTATTTTATTTTGTTTTGTCTACTCAACCCATCATGTACAGACTTAGTAACTTCACATCCTTACATTTATTCATACCATTGAAACTAATTCATTTTCCTTATCAAACCAATTCTTGGCCGAATGACCTTTTTTTTTATTTATTTATTTTCATGATCAGTTTTTTTTTTCAATTCTTTTTCATAAGTTCACTTTACTTCATCTTAAGTAAATTTAACAACATATTTTTCATCATAATTCCATGCACGCCTTAATTTAACATTTTTCTCCCTTTTTATTATCCATTTGGACAACCTTAAAAATTCCACAAAAATGAAATTTTCCTCACATTAATCTATTATTTCAAACATAACACAATTCATTTGGCATTCAACAAACCACAATCCTATAAAATCCCCATAACATTAGGTCGAATAAACTCAAGTTCAAGATTTTCATTTTTGGTTGAATTCCATATTATGATGAGAATTTGGATCCTTTTAAAATTCTTCCAATTGACACTCAACCCAATTTTCTTTATACACATAAATACATCCATACCTAATTTACATAGAAAATGAATCAAAGTCTTATCTCTTTATTTCTTCTTCATTTGGCCGAATGCCTTCATTCATGGTGAGGGATGATTCCCTTTTTAATTATTCCAGATAAACCTTTTCCCTTTCATTTCATATCTATTATAACCTCATTCAACTCAAATTCCATAGCAATTAAAACAATTACGATCATCCTCTCGTTTATATGTTTAGGCCGAATCTTTGGATTAAATGAAGGATACAATTTTCTTCAAGTTTTCTTTCAATTATCACTAGACCCAATCCCTTTTAATGCCTAAAAACATAAATCCATTAAATCAACAAACTTAATGTCCCTTCATCCAATTTCAAAACTTCCCTTACACATTTTACAACACAATTAATCTATAACAATACTAATAATAAGAACATATTTTACCATTACACCTTACATAAACCCAACACCCACACAATTCTAATTTCATCAAAACATGTAATTAAATCAAGCTTCCTAAATTTTTACTAAGACTAGCAATAGATTCAAAAAGCAATAAGTCATCCACCTCTAATATTTGCTTGAACCCAACAATCAGAATGTAGCTAATAGAGTTGTGTACAATATATCTCAAACTCAGAATGATCCAACGGTTTTATCTCCATAGATCTGAATAAAACCGAACTAACCTGAAAATGGACGAGCTACTGTTCAACATGAACGACGCCTTGCCGGAGAGTGCGTTTCCAATCTCCACCGTCTAGATTTAAGACAACATCTAGGCGCATCACATATCCAAAAATAAGCATGATCCAACGGTGCAGTAGAGAGAAATCGGCCGGCGACCAAAACTGCTCTACAGGTGTATTTCCTTTTGTTTTCCAGGAAACTTCCGATGATGATTGCTGTCGAATGGATTATGTTCCTTCAAATCTGTTGCGGTCGCACAAATTAATTACCCTAGCTTAAAACACACAAGATAGTATAGAGCAAGCAAGGGGTCGATCCCACGAGGAAGTTTCGAGTCAGATTTTTATGTTGTACGCTATGTAATTGGGGGGATTTGGTTTGTGATTATCTAAACTATGGCAGCAATTAAACTAGCAAACAAAATCAATTAAAATCGAAACTTATCAAGAAAACAAACCTTGGTTGCAAGCACACATCCACCAATGGAAATTAGAACCGATCCTTGAAACAAAAGTTGCAGTTTATGTTCTGAAATTTTATCTTTTCTTCACGTGATTAATTAACGGATCCGCCGTATAACTAATCCTAACCAACAAACAATCAAAGTGTCCGCACTAATGATTCAATTTAATGGTAGCTTTAAGAACTAGATAATTTCATCAAGATTAGCATACAAGCTGTTCGCAGCTTGTGTCACTTTGTTCAAATGTTCTCCCTAGGTTCAATAACGTAGTTCCGCCACAATTATCAAACTTAGTTGCTTCACAAGTTCATATATCACAACTCCAGTTTTGATATTAAACTTAGCAATAGATTGTTCACAACAATAACTTAGAGTCCACTCTAGCAATCATCAACAACAATCATAGGAAAACAATCATACTCATTCATAACATAAACTGAAAATAGAAGGAAGAATAAATCTCATGGTTCTTGAAATTCGAAGGTTTGTTGTGTCCTTGCAACCAAGAAAAGAGCTTAGCCTTGCATAACTATTGAACAACTACTTCTAAAGAATGAAAAGAGCATGATTTTTTTTGGGTTTGTAGAGGAGAGAATTTGTGTTTATTCTCTGCTGGCTGCTGCCTCCTTTTGCTCTCCCTCTTTTCTGCTGGCTGCTGCCCCTTCTCTCTTTCTTTTTATATGCTAAGAAACCCTAGTCTTTATTTTACAAAATAGTCCTTCCTTAAGTTGATAGTTTACATTTAAGTACTTCAATAACTATTTTTCCTAAAAAGAAGAAATAGCCTTGCATGAAATCTTCAAACTCTAACTTAGAGGAGCTAAATTGCTGATATAAAAACTTGGATGTCGGTTTAGATGCTTCGGAATGTAATTTGGACTCGTTTCTTCACGAAACCTGTTTGCGGGCAGAATTCAATTGTCATCTTTGGAAAATCATATCTCCCTCATATGACATCGTTTTTGGCTGAAATTTGGAGCGTGGATAGGTCTTTGAATTAGAAATCCACGAAAATTGAGTTTGCCATCAATTGGAATTCTGTAGCTCCAGATATTAAATTTTGAATGGCCAAAGGTCAACACTGGTAGAATGCAAGATTTGACTTTGCAGGATGTGATTTCCATGATCTTTCTCCTTTTATTTTTTTTGAATTACATTTCCAAAAAGGTATGGATGTTAGCTTTTTAGTGCCACTGGAATCACTTCATTTCGATTTCTAGAACTCACGCTCTGCACAAAACATCGACTGAACGTCAAATCTGCCAATTACCTCCAATTTACTCCTTTTTGCATCTTTCATCCAAAAATGCCTTCAAAACATAAAACAAAGAATATCAAGGCATTTTATATATAAAACATGAACAAAACATTAGGTAGATGTGGGTGAAACTATCGAATAATATGGTTACATCAAATACCCCCACACTTAGCTCTTGCTCGTCGTCGAGAAAGGATAAATAAAATCAAATTGAAAAAAAACTATGATCAATCTCTTAATCTCCCATCAATGTCCAAGAATATATGCATTATAAACAAGAATACAATCATGAAGGATAAATAGTATAATTCTCATACATAATACTCATATTCTCAAAAACCAATGGGAGTTAAAAAGACCAAACACAAATTTATTTTTTTTAGAACAACAATGAAAACTAAAATTCTCTCAATACCCCCACACTTAAAACACAACATTGTCCTCAATGTTGAAATAAAAGCAAAGGAATATAAGAGAATGACAGAAAATAAATTAAAATGTGAAAAAAATAAAAGATAAGGAAAAAGAAAGCAAATCTGATTTTTTTTTGTGCTGGGTTGCCTCCCAGTAAGCGCTTTTGTTTTATGTCATTGGCTTGACATGTGGCATGCTCATTCTTCATAGATTGGTTCAGTTAACTCTACAGAAGCGGTGAGTTCTGTCGTCCAACCTTCATAGAAAGGTTTCAAACGATGCCCATTGACCTTGAGTACTTTGTTGGTTTCTAAACTTGTAATTTCAACTGCACCATAAGAAAAAATATTAGAAATAACAAAGGGTCCAATCCAATAAGAGCGCAATTTTCCAGGAAAAAGTTTCAAATGCAAATGATAAAAAAGGACTTTGTCTCCAACATGAAAGTCCTTTCTTGTAAGCATTCGGTCATGAAGATTCTTAGTCTTTTCTTTGTAAATCCTTGCATTCTCGTAAGCATCATTTCGAATTTCTTCCAATGTAATTCCAATCTTTTTGGCACCAAAAGGATAGGCGCAACCCATTCATTGTCCATGATGGGGTGAATGACTCCTGCATCATAGGGAACAGTTTGCAAAGTTTGTAAAGCCAATGCTGATTCATGCATGTTTTGGGGAACACATATATGTCTGTCCATCTTTTCTATCTTGGTAAAATCATAGTCATAGCTCAAAGCTACGCTTAATCCATCCTCACTATCAAAATCACAAACTTGGTGCACCCACTTATCAACTTGGTCATAACATGTGATAGAATAAACATTGTTTTAAGGATATGTCATTGCATCATGAAAATTAAATTAAATTTTTTCATCTCCTACCTCCATAGACAAAGTATACTTACCACAATCAATTTTTATATTGGCAGTTTTCAAGAATGGTCTCCCAAACAATATAGGAGTGCTGTTTGATGAATCACAAGAATCATGTTCCATATCAAGAATATAAAAGTCACATGGAATAACCAAACTATCAATCTTGACTAGGACATCTTCAATCACACCAAGTGGGTAAACAAAACTACGATCCGCAAGTTGTATTACAATACTAGTTTTATTCAAAGGCTCTAGACTAAGAGAATCATAAACATGTTTAGGCATAACACTAATGGATGCACCTAAATCGCATAAAGCTCTTTTAAAACTAGCATTACAAATAACACATGGGATAGTAAACGCAGCTGGGTGTTTTTGTTTCAAAGGCAGATTCTTTTGAACAACGACAGATACAACTTCACCCATACTTACCGTTTCATGACCTTTCAGTTTGAAAGCTCTCTTGGTAGTACACAACTCCTTCAAGAATTTGGCATACTTGGAAATTTGCTTGATAGCATCAAGCAAAGGAATGTTGAGTTCCACTTTCTTGAAAACTTCTAAAATTTCTTTTTCTTTGTCTTCTTTCTTTGACCTAGAAGAACTCACAGGAAAGGGTGGAATTGTTTTAAAACTGGAATTAATTGAGTGAGGAGTTACGTTTGGAGTGTTGGTCTTTATTTTAGTTTGTGGAGGAGAAGGATGTTCCTTCTTTGTACTCAATTCAGTTTCTATCTCTTCTTCTTCCTCCATCTCAATTTGTTTTGACCTTTGCTCTTCAAGTTCTTTCCCACTTCGTAGCATGATTGCACTAACATTCTCTTTTGGATTTAATGCTTGGGAGGGTAACTTTCCATTCATTTTGTGCTTCCAATTTCCCTACACTTGAAGCTACTTGCCCCATTTGCTTTTCCAAGTTGTGAATACTTGACCTTGTTTCCTATTGAAAAGACATGACATTTTGTTGCAAGGTAATAGTATTAGAAGCCAAAGTTTTCATCATCTCATGAAGATCATCATTGGATGATGACCCCATAACATTGGAGTTTGTGAATGAGGGGGTTGTCTTGCTTGATAATTTTGTTGGGGCTGAAATCCATGGGGATGGAACTGTCGGCCTTGATTGCCTTGTTAGGATGGGTTGCCGTAGCGTAAGTTGGGATGATCTCTCCATCCGGGATTGTACGTGTTGGAAAAGGGATCATATTTACGCTGAGGCTGTCCGTTGAATGCTCCATCAATTGCATGAGCTTGTTCAATGTAATCTTCTTGCATTGTTGGGCATATATCGGAAGCATGTCCTTGTAAGGAGCATATGCTACAAACTTTCACCTGCTGCACATTTCCTCAAGCCAAAGAACGCACAAGAGAAGTAAGATCATTAACTTTATTTTCAAGGTCAGAAATACTTATCTCATTTACTCGTTTGTTGGAGAAGTCTCCACGAGTGCCAAACTGTTTTGAGTTGGCTGCTGCCATGTTTGAGATCAATTGGCGTGCAGCCTCGGGTGTCTTATCCACCAATGCGCCTCCACTTGCAGCATCAATGATACTACGGTCAGTAGGCATCAATCCTTCATAGAAATATTGAATGAGCAGCTGATCGGGTATTTGATGATGAGGACATTGAATGCAGGGTTGCTCAAATCTTTCCCAATATTCAGAGAGTGTCTCTCCATGAGATTGCCGAATCCCACATATTTCTTTCCTTATGTTGGCAACTCGAGATGCTGGGAAATACTTCTCAAGGAAAATCTTCTTCATAGCATTCCAAGTTCCAATAGATCCTGGGAGAATAGAGAAAAGCCATGCCTTTACTGCCCCCTTCAAAGAGAAAGGGAAAGCTTTCAACTTAACTTGTTCTTCATCAACTCCATTTGGTTTCATGCCAACACAAACCATATGGAACTCCTTGAGATGAGTATGAGGATCTTCTCATGCAAGGCCATTAAATGTTGGTAGCAAATGTATAAAACCAGATTTGAGCTCAAAGTTTACATTATTGTCAATGTTTATGCAAAATGGTTGATTTTCCACATTAGGAGCAGCAAGCTCCTTGAGTGTTTGTTGTCGTGCAATAGCCATGGTGTTGAGGTGAGCTTCCTTTCTTAACCTGCGTAAAGTGCTTTCTTTTTCAAGATCAATCTGCACTTGAATTTGATTAGTAGAACGGGTCACAGGCATAAATTGCTAAGAAAACTCAAAAGAAAGTAACCACACAAGAGATTGAAAACAATGCAAATTGTACAAAAATCCTACGGTAGAAAACTAAAACTGCCTAAAAACACTAGAAACCAGCGGAATTTAGCCTCAATAGGGTGGGGCTAGTGAAATGTCACTAGTCCTGTTCAGAACGTCGTTTCCCTTCAGGAAACAAAAGGCCGATACCTAATTCCATCAAAAACTCTGTTTTGGATTATCTCACCAACGGAGAAAATGTTTTAGATACAGGAGAGAGAGAGAGAGAAAAGAGAGAAAGAGAGAGAGAGTGGTGCTGTCGGAGCTACATCTACTCCGTCCACCGTTGGATTATTCTCATTTGTGACTATGTTGTTCCTTCCAACCTTCTCTCAACATTGACCGAACGGATTTGTTATCCAATCAACGAGGTAAGAGATATTGATCTCGCAATATTTCTACTATTCTGCATTTTCAGTTCTGGAACTATAGAGAAGTGGTGAAATTGCAGCATATTGCATGGATTTTCTTCATGATTTCTGTTATGGCTGTCATAGACATGAAGGCCTTTGCCATATGTGAAGATTAAATCACAGTTCTTTGGAAAAGTTTTAATTTTCTTGCTAGTTCCAGAGTGGTTTGTCGTAGCTTGATCTCCTTTGTTCACCGTTGGATCGTTACCATATTTGAGTATGTTGTTCTTCGGAACCTACTCTACGTCTTGACCGAACGGATTTTTGTTACAATCAGTGTGCTGGGAGATATTGGCCTCGTAATTCTGTTATTTCTGAGCTTAGGTTGCTTCTTGGACTCAGTTTATCTTATTAGAATTTTGCTCTCTCTAATATTTGTATCCTACCATAATGTCTCTATGTTCTTCTGTGGAAAATGTTCCAATGGTTAGCTCTCACATTGAACAACATAATCAAGTTAAGTCTGGACATACATTAAGATTAGAACTGCAAGATATGTTGAATAGCCATGGGATGAGGATTTCTCAATTTCAAGCTGATTCTGATGCTAGTATAGAGAAACACTCTACTGCCCAAGCTTCTAATGTTGTTCCAGAAATGAACCATGTGTTGGGTTCTAAAGTTGATGAGGTGAAGGTAGGGTTTCATCAACAAGAACAACTAAAACCTAGACCCAAATTGAATTTTTTAAATGCTTTGAAGGGTTCTGATGTTGATGACAATGAGGGTAGCAAGACCCTTGGCATTAGTTCAGTCCGTAATCTGCACTTTGCTCCCCCTACTATGACTGATGGTCGTGTGACAGTAGCTCCTCCTCTTGATGTGTTTGAAGATGGCTGTGAATTTTGGAAGTCCACCCTAGTTGGTCATTTTGTGGGGCAGAAATTACCGTATCCCGTGGTTAATTCTATTGCCAAAAGAATATGGAGCTCCTACGGTCTATCAGAAGTTTTGTCTTCGGATAATGGCTTCTTCATCTTCACCTTTGATTCGGTTGATCATGCCATTAATGTGCTGGAAAGAGCCCCATGGCACATGGCAAACAGGCCTTTGGTGCTTAAACGTTGGCAACCGAACATGCAATTTTTGAAAGATGATTTGGCAAGAGTTCCGGTATGGGTTAAGCTGTATAATGTCCCTCTCGAGTATTGGACTATTAAGGGGCTGAGCTGTGTAGCGAGTGCTATTGGAGTCCCCCTTCATGCGGATCATCCGACATTGTTGCGTAAAAGGCTTAGTTACGCAAGAGTTTGCGTTGAGATAGATGCTTCGAAGACGTTGGTTAAGGAATATGATCTTCGCTGTCCAAATGGGTTATTCATAACAATTTCAGCTGAATACGAATGGATACCGTCGAAGTGCAGTAATTGCAATGTCTTTGGACACACCACAGCGCTATGTGCTACTAATAACATTGATAATCTTAAAGTGGTGGCAGAGGGTAAGAGGAATCTAGGAGCTATGAACTCTAAATCTGCGGATAACAAGCCGAATCAGTTTCAGTGGCAGGTAGTTGGTAAACGAAACAAGGGTTCTGTGAGTGGGGAGAATGCTCCCTTGGCATCTAAAGTGGGTAATTGTGATGAGAATGGTTGTTCAACATCTGGTATACATATGCCTGATTGTAATATGAATGATCATGCGACATCAGATGTGTGCAATGCTGGTTGTCATGAAGATGAAAATCCTTCCTCTCCTCTTGTCTTGAAGAGTTTACGAGAAGACATGAAACAGGAGTAAGGGGCTGCAAGTACTGCTTTAGATCAAGATATGGACGCAATGGGAGGTGATACAGATGGGGAACCAACCGATATCATGACAACCCCTCAAACCCTGAATTCCACCGAAAGGGAAACTGTTAATCAGTTAGCTATTAAGGCTAGAGACTCTCTAGAGAAAAAGAAAAGGGGTTCAAAAGCCTCTTCAAAGAAGAATCAGAAATCTGGCTCCTCTCCAGGAGGCACGTCAAGGTAATCTTTGTGTTGTTGTTTGTACTCCTCTCTATTTTCCTATGATTATTGGATGTTGGAATATTAGAGGTTTGAATGATCATATAAAGCATTCAGAATTGCGTAGACTCATCCATCAAGAGAGGATAGCTTTTTTTGGTTTGGTTGAAACTCGAGTTAAAGACAAGAATAAAGATAATGTTTCTAAACTTCTTCTGCGTTCTTGGTCCTTCTTGTATAATTATGATTTCTCTTGTCGTGGTCGTATTTGGGTTTGTTGGAATGCTGATACGGTGAAGGTGGATGTTGTTGGAATGTCAGACCAGGCTATTCATGTTTCTGTCACTATATTAGCTACCAAAATCAGTTTCAATACTTCAATTATTTATGGAGACAACAATGCTTCCTTACGTGAGGCATTATGGGCTGATATAGTGAGTCGTAGTGATGGATGGGAATCAACCCCGTGGATTCTTATGGGTGACTTTAATGCTATCCGCAACCAGTCGGACAGGTTAGGAGGGTCTACTACGTGGGCTGGTACCATGGACAGATTGGATACATGTATTCGAGAAGCGAAAGTAGATGATCTTCGGTATTCAGGAATGCATTATACTTGGTCGAACCAATGTCCTGAGAATCTGATCATGCGGAAACTAGATAGAGTACTTGTTAATGAGAAGTGGAATCTGAACTTTCCATTATCGGAAGCGAGATTTTTGCCTTCGGGTATGTCAGACCATTCTCCTATGGTGGTAAAGGTTATTGGCAATGATCAGAACATAAAGAAACCATTCAGATTCTTCGATATGTGGATGGATCATGACGAGTTCATGCCCTTGGTGAAGAAGGTATGGGATCAGAATTCGGGGGGTTGTCCAATGTATCAGCTGTGTTGCAAATTAAGAAAGCTAAAGCAGGAATTGAAACTTTTCAATATGGCTCACTTCTCTAACATTTCAGATAGAGTTAAAGATGCAAAAAACGAAATGGATAAGGCTCAACAGGCTCTGCATACAGCGCATGAGAATCCAATTTTGCGCATGCGAGAAAGGGATGCTGTTCGTCTATACGCTTCTACCGTCAGGGCTGAAGAGAGTTTTTTCAAACAGAAGGCAAGGATACAATGGCTTAGCTTGGGGGATCAGAATACTAGCTACTTTCACAAATCAGTAAATGGAAGACAGAATAGAAATAAGCTTCTATCACTTACAAGGGAGGATGGAGAGGTTGTCGAAGGACACGAGGCAGTCAAATCAGAAGTAATTGCATACTTCCATCGTGTGTTAGGAGTGGATCAGATGCCTAGGGTTCTGAACGAGGAAGTGATGGACTCGGCAATTAACTTGAAACTGTCTTCAACGCAACAGCATCTACTCGCACAAGATGTAACAAGGGAGGAGATTAAGCATGCTATGTTTAGTTTGAAGAACAACAAAGCCCCTGGTCCGGATGGCTTTAACGCAGGTTTCTTCAAAAGAATGTGGCACATAGTTGGGGAAGATGTAATCAACGCTGTTAGATCCTTCTTTCAGACTCGTAGAATGCTTAAAGAAATGAATGCTACATCCATTTCTCTTATTCCTAAAGTTGCTAATCCTACAAGGTTGACTGATTTTCGTCCTATATCTTGCTGCAATACAGTGTACAAATGCATCGCTAAGATTCTAGCTGGGAGAATCAAAGTTGTTTTGCCATCCTTAGTTGGTCCATATCAGACTGCTTTTATCTCAGGACGGCGAATCAGTGATAACATTCTTTTGTCTCAGGAACTAATGAAAGGCTATCATAAATCTACGGGACCTGCTCGTTGTGCTATGAAAGTTGATCTGATGAAGGCTTATGACTCGGTGCGGTGGGATTTCGTTGACGCCATGTTAATAAAAATGGGATTCCCTAGAACAGTCATTGATTGGATCATGGTTTGTGTTACATCATGTCAATTCTCTATCAACGTCAATGGTGAGCTTGCAGGTTACTTTCAAGGGGGAAGAGGGCTGAGACAAGGGGATCCAATGTCGCCATATTTGTTTGTCCTATGTATGGAAATCCTTTCGGGGCTATTCTGCAAGATGAGTGCCAACCAAGAATTCAAGTTCCACTGGAGATGCAAGAAGGACAAAATTTCTCATCTTTGTTTTGCTGACGACTTGATGATTTTTAGCAACGAGGATGTAAAGTCAATTCGTATGATCAGAACGGTGCTCACAAAGTTTCAAGACCTATCAGGTCTGTATCCAAATCCAAACAAAAGTGACATCTTCTTGAGCGGTGTGTTAAATGCTGAGAAGGAGCAAATTATTCATATTCTTGGGTTTAGAGAGGGGGAGCTCCCTATGAAATATTTGGGAGTACCTCTTCTCTCATCCAGACTAAAGGCTGTTTATTGTAAGGGCCTCGTGGATCGAATCACCTCTAAAGTTCGACATTGGACTTGTCGAACACTCTCGTATGCAGGACGGGTACAACTGATTAATTCAACTGATTAATTCAGTCTTATTTTCCATACAAGTCTATTGGGCATCTCTCTTTCTCTTACCTGGGCAAGTAATTAAAAATGTGGAGCAAATTATGAAATCCTTTCTTTGGTCAGGTTCAGATATGAGAACTACTGGGGCTAAAGTGGCTTGGGATCAGGTATGTCTTCCAAAAAAGGAGGGGGGGCTAGGAATAAAACGGATAACAGAATGGAACAAGATTGCTTTGTTGAAACACATTTGGAACCTGTGCAATGACTCAGATGGCTCAATATGGTCTACTTGGATCAGATCCAATCTGTTGCGAGGTAGGAATTTCTAGACAATCAAGACACCACAGAATTGCTCTTGGGCTTGGGGAAAGATTCTAAAGCTCAGATCCTTAGCATGGCCGAAGATGAAGTACATCATAGGAGATGGAATGACAACCTCTCTATGGTTTGACAATTGGCATCCTCACAGCCCACTCGTGGATTCTTACGGGGAAAGATTCATCTATGATTCAGGTATGGCCAAGAACGCGAAGGTGAATGTTCTAATTCATAACTCAGAATGGAAAACTCCTACCACCCAAGCTATTGGCTGGCACCCCATTATAGAAGCTATTCCTTCCAATTCTAATCCTAAAATGGGGCAAAAGGATGAGATAGTTTGGTTGGATTCCCCAAATCACAGATTCTCGATCAAAGTAGCTTGGGAACAACTAAGACGTCATTGTCAGATGGTTGAATGGCATGACATTGTGTGGTTCAAGAATGCTGTTCCAAAACATTCATTTCTTCTATGGATGGCTGTCCAACAGAAACTCACAACTCAAGATAAACTTCATCGGTTTGGTATACATGGTCCCAATAGATGCTCGCTCTGTCTACGCAACAATGAGGATCACAACCACTTGTTCTTTGAATGCTCCTATACTAAAGCGATCTGGTGGGATGTTTGTGACAGATGCGACATTCCAAGAATGACAAAAGGCTGGGATGAATGGATTCGATGGGCCACTGTCTCTTGGCATGGCAAGAGTTTCGTCAATTTTTCTCGTAAACTGAGTTTTGCAGCTACAGTGTATCATGTATGGCAAGAACGGAATGCAAGGATCTTTGCTGGAATGTCTAGAACTTCGAATTTGGTCTTTAATCAAATCGAATGTATCATTCGTGATAAGCTTGATTTGATGAGGAATGTCGCACCAACAAATGAAAACAAAAGGATCCAACGAGCTTGGAGGGTGAATACCATAGATTCTTAATTTGTTAGTTAGCTGGTTGTATTGGTTTCCCTAACGAATCCAGTGAGGTTTCAGTGTTATGGTCGGTGGCTAGCTTGTAGCCATCTGTTGTTTTATGTTTCTGTTATCATTGTAAATCTGGGGTATGCCCTTTATAATGTTTGTATCTTCTTCTTTTAATACATACGTCAACTTACCAAAAAAAAAAAAAAAACTCTGTTTTGAACAGTACCGCTGCCGCAAGGGAACAATACCGTCGCAAGCAAAAATTCTGTTTCTCTCTTTTTTTTTAATCATAGCAAATAAAAATAACAGTATAAGCACAACAATCAACTAAAATTACCTCCCCGGCAACGACGCTAAAATTTGTTGCGATGTCGCGGTCGCACAAATTAATTACCCTAGCTTAAAACACACAAGATAGTATAGAGCAAGCAAGGGGTCGATCCCACGAGGAAGTTTCAAGTCAGATTTTTATGTTGTACACTATGTAATTGGGGGGATTTGGTTTGTGATTATCTAAACTATGGTAGCAATTAAACTAGCAAACGAAATTCAATTAAAACCGAAACTTATCAAGAAAACAAACCTTAGTCGCAAGCACACATCCACCAACGGAAATTAGAACCGATCCTTGAAACAAAATTTCCAGTTTATGTTCTGAAAATTTATCTTTTCTTAACGTTGATTAATTAACGGATCTGCCGTATAACTAATCCTAACCAACAAACAATCAAAGTGTCCGCACTAATGATTCAATTTAATGGTAGCTTTAAGAACTAGATAATTTCATCAAGATTAGCATACAAGCTGTCCGCAGCTTGTGTCACTTTGTTCAAATGTTCTCCCTAGGTTCAATAACGTAGTTCCGCCACAATTATCAAACTTAGTTGCTTCACAAGTTCATAGATCACAACTCCGGTTTTGATATTAAACTTAGCAATAGATTGTTCACAACAATAACTTAGAGTCCGCTCTAGCAATCATCAACAACAATCATAGGAAATATGCATAGGAAAACAATCATACTCATTCATAACATAAACTGAAAATAGAAGGAAGAATAAATCTCACGGTTCTTGAAATCCGAAGGTTTGTTGTGTCCTTGCAACCAAGAAAAGAGCTTAACCTTGCATAACTATTGAACAACTACTTCTAAAGAATGAAAAGAGCATGATTTTTTTTGGGTTTGTAGAGGAGAGAGTTTGTGTTTATTCTCTGCTGGCTGCTGCCTCCTTCTGCTCTCCCTCTTTTCTGCTGGCTGCTGCCCCTTCTCTCTTTCTTTTTATATGCTAAGAAACCCTAGTCTCTATTTTACAAAATAGTCCTTCCTTAAGTTGACAGTTTACATTTAAGTACTTCAATAACTATTTTTCCTAAAAAGGAGAAATAGCCTTGCATGAAATCTTCAAACTCTAACTTAGAGGATCTAAATTGCTGATATAAAAACTTGGATGTCGGTTTAGATGCTTCGGAATGTAATTTGGACTCGTTTCTTCACGAAACCTGTTTGCTGGCAGAATTCAGTTGTCATCTTTGTAAAATCATATCTCCCTCATATGACATCGTTTTTGGCTGACATTTGGAGCGTGGATAGGTCTTTGAATTAGAAATCCAAGAAAATTAAGTTTGCATCAATTGGACTTCTGTAGCTCCAGATATTAAATTTTGAATGGCCACAGGTCAACATTGGTAGAATGCGAGATTTGACTTTGCAGGATGTGATTTCCATGATCTTTCTCCTTTTATTTTTCTTGAATAACATTTCCAGAAAGGTATGGATGTTAGCTTTTTAGTGCCACTGGAATCACTTCATTTCGATCTCTAGAACTCACGCTCTGCACAAAACATCGACTGAACGTCAAATCTGCCAATTACCTCCAATTTACTCCTTTTTGCATCTTTCATCCAAAAATGCCTTCAAAACATAAAACAAAGAATATCAAGGCATTTTATATGTAAAACATGAACAAAACATTAGGTAGATGTGGGTGAAACTATCGAATAATATGGTTACATCAAAATCCCTCTGGTCAGGTAGTAAAGGTGCGTGAGAGGAACAACATATCCAAAAACTAAACATAATCCAATAGTGGATTTTAGATATATGGCTACTGGAGCATTATTGGTTCCTTCCAATTCTGCACCTCTGTCTAGCCGAATTCTCTATTCTCTCACACACTTTTTTTTTTATTTGAACTGGTGGTCTTTTGCTGTTTTAAAGGCACACTTTCCCCTAATTACATTTATGTCCCTCATTTATATATTTATGTATTTTATTTTATTTTTCATGTAAACTATCCGATTTGTTTCTACTTAAATTGTTAGTCTTTACCAAACTCTCATTGGGATGATATCTTTCTCCAAGGTAGGAAAATATATTAATAGACTTCATGCAAAATTTCATCCCGATCCGATGATTGGATTGAGAGCTCTGCTTTCTAATGTAAAACTGGTCAGTTCATGACTTTTATCAACTATCCAAATTTTCTTGTTCAATCTTCACATAAAATAATATCAATTATCCTTTTTAACCTTTAAGGTCATTTTATTATTTTGGAATATATTCATTTTAAAATTTATGCCTTCATTTATTTATCGGGTATTATTATCGTTTCAAAGAAACGTCACTGATTTTTTAATTAATGCTTGCACCTTCAGTCCTGCCATTTTTTATTATAATGTATTCTTTATTACCTCACTTATTGCTTAGAAATATTTTGTCATTTCTCTCATTATTTTATCCATCAAAACACGTTACTAGTTTTTCTATCTTTATGAATTCTAAAACAAAATTCATTTTACAGATGTCCTCCCCTCTATTATATATCACTTTCAGTCTTACGTTTACATGGCAGGTTATACATCCACATATTTAAATCATAAATTCTCTAGGGTTTCACATTAGTGGTCATTTTGGGGAGAAGAAGATTTATGAGCTACTAAAAGAATATTTTTTTTGGCCTAACATGTTACGGGATGTGCACAAGGTGATTGAGAGATGTGCTATTTGCAAGAAAGCTAAGGGTAAAGAGAATGCATATGGACTGTATATGCCACTGCCTATTCCAGAGCAACCATGGATGGATGTTAGCATGGACTTTATACTTGGGTTACCAAGAACACAGCGTGGAAAGGATTCAATAATGGCCGTGGTTGATAGATTCTCCAAAATGTCTCATGAATCCTTGAAGTATCTTAAGGGGCAAAGCAAGCTGAATGGGTGGAGTTTATGGAGTCATTTCCTTATGTCATAAAGTACAAGAAAGGGCAAGTTAATGTGGTTGTTGATGCTCTTTCTAGGAAGTTTGCATTGATCTCTATGTTGAATGCAAGGCTGATGGGTTTTGAACAAGTGAAGGAACAATATGCTAATGATTCCTACTTTGCTAATGTGGTTGCCAAATGTGCAAAGGGAGCTTGTGATGGGTTCTTTATGCATGGAGGTTACTTGTTCAAAATAGGCAGAATGTGTATTCCTTCAGTTTCGTTATGGGAGTTGCTTGTGCGAGAGGCTCATGATGGTGGTCTTAGTGGTCATTTTAGGGAGAAGAAGACTTATGAGCTGCTGAAAGAACATTTGTTTTTTGGCCTAGCATGTTATGGGATGTGCACAAGGTGATTGAGAGATGTGCTATTTGCAAGAAAGCTAAGGGTAAAGAGAATGCATATGGACTTTATATGCCATTGCCTATTTTAGAGCAACCATGGATGGATGTAAGCATGGATTTTGTACTTGGGTTACCAAGAACACAGCGTGGAAAGGATTCAATAATGGTCGTGGTTGATCGATTCTCCAAAATGTCTCATGAATCCTTGAAGTATCTTAAGGGGCAAAAAGAAGGTGATTTTAAATAGAAAGAAGAGAGAGAGAGAGAGTGTGTGTGTGGTGTTGTCGGAGCTACATCTACTTCGTCCACCGTTGGATTGTTCTCATTTCTGACTATGGTGTTCCTTCCAACTTTTCTCAGCATTGACCGAATGGATCTGTTATCCAATCAATGAGGTAAGAGATATTGATCTCGCAATATTTCTACTATTCTGCATTTTCAGTTCTGGAACTATGGAGAAGTTGTGAAGTTGCAGCATAGTGAATGGATTTTCTTCATGATTTCTCTTATGGCTGTCATAGACATGAAGGCCTTTGCCATATGTGAAGATTAAATCACAGTTCTTTGGAAAAAGTTTCATTTTTCTTGCTAGTTCCAGGGTGGTTTGTCGTAGCTTGATCTCCTTTGTTCACCGTTGAATCGTTAGCATTTTTTAGTATGTTGTTCTTCGGAACCTACTCTACATCTTGACTGAACGGATCATTGTTACAATCAGTGTGCTGGGAGATATTGGCCTCGTAATTCTGTAATTCTCTTCTTCCTCATGAACTAATCTGCATCTTGTTGTTTATGAGATTAGGTTGCTGTTATTTCTGAGCTTAGGTTGCTTCTTGGACTCAGTTTATCTTCTTAGAATTTTGTTCTCTCTATTATTTGTATGCTACCATAATGTCTCTATGTTCTTCTGTGGAAAATATTCCAATGGTTAGCTCTAACATTGAACAACACAATCAAGTTAAGTCTGGACATACATTAAGATTAGAACTGCAAGATATGTTGAATAGCCATGGGATGAGGATTTCTCAGTTTCAAGCTGATTCTGATGTTAGCATAGAGAAACACTCTACTGTCCAAGCTTCTAATGTTGTTCTAGAAATGAACCATGTGTTGGGTTCTAAAGTTGATGAGGTGAAGGTAGGGTCTCATCAACAAGAACAACTAAAACTTAGACCCAAATTGAATTTTTTAAATGCTTTAAAGGGTTCTGATGTTGATGACAATAAGGGTAGCAAGACCTTTGGCATTAGTTCAGTCCGTAATCTGCACTTTGCTCCCCCTACTATGACTGATAGTCGTGTGACAGTAGCTCCTCCACTTGATGTGTTTGAAGATGGCTGTGAATTTTGGAAATCCACCCTAGTTGGTCATTTTATGGGGCAGAAATTACCGTATTCCGTGGTTAATTCTATTGCCAAAAGAATATGGGGCTCCTACGATCTATCAGAAGTTTTGTCTTCGGATAATGGTTTCTTCATCTTCACTTTTGATTCTGTCGATCATGCCACTATTGTGTTGGAAAGAGCCCCATGGCACATGGCAAACAGACCTTTGGTGCTTAAACGTTGGCAACCGAACATGCAATTTTTGAAAGATGATTTGGCCAGAGTTCCGGTATGGGTTAGGCTGTATAATGTCCCTCTCGAGTATTGGACTATTAAGGGGTTGAGCTGTGTAGCGAGTGCTATTGGAGTCCCCCTTCATGCGGATCATGCTACATTGTTGCGTAAAAGGCTTAGTTATGCAAGAGTTTGCGTTGAGATAGATGCTTCGAAGATTTTAGTTAAGGAATATGATCTTCGCTGTCCAAAAGGGTTATTCATAACAATTTCAGCTGAGTACGAATGGATACCGTCGAAGTGCAGTAATTGCAATGTCTTTGGACACACCAAAGCGCTATGTGCTACTAATAACATTGATAATCTTAAAGTGATGGCAAAGGGTAAGAGGAATCTAGGAGCTATGAACTCTAAATCTGCGGATAACAAGCAGAATCAGTTTCAGTGGCAAGTAGTTGGTAAACGAAACAAGGGTTCTGTGAGTGGGGAGAATGCTCCCTTGGCATCTAAAGTGGGTAATTGTAATGAGAATGATTGTTCAACATCTGGTATACATATGTCTGATTGTAATATGAATGATCATGCGGGCATCAGATGTGCGCAATGCTGCTTGTCATGAAGATGAAAATCCTTCCTCTCCTCTTGTATTGAAGAGTTTACGAGAAGACATGAAACAGGAGCAAGGGGCTGCAAGTACTGCTTTAGATCAAGATATGGATGCAATGGGAGGTGATACAAATGGGGAACGAACCGATAAGGAGTTAACGTCAACCCCTCAAACCCTGAATTCCACCGAAAGGGAAACTGTTAATCAGTTAGCTATTAAGGCTAGAGACTCTCTAGAGAAAAAGAAAAAGGGTTCAAAAGCCTCTTTAAAGAAGAATAAGAAATCTGGCTCCTCTCCAGGAGGCATGTCAAGGTAATCTTTGTGTTGCTGTTTGTACTCCTCTCTATTTTCCTATGATTATTGGATGTTGGAATATTAGAGGTTTGAATGATCCTATAAAGCATTCAGAATTGCGTCGGCTCATCCATCAAGAGAGGATAGCTCTTTTTGGTCTGGTTGAAACTCAAGTTAAAGACAAGAATAAAGATAATGTTTCTCAACTTCTTCTGCGTTCTTGGTCCTTCTTGTATAATTATGATTTCTATTGTCGTGGTCGTATTTGGGTTTGTTGGAATGCTGATACGGTGAAGGTGGATGTTTTCGGAATGTCAGACCAGGCTATTCATGTTTCTGTCACTATATTAGCTACCAATATCAGTTTCAATACTTCAATTATTTATGGAGACAATAATGCTTCCTTACGTGAGGCATTATGGTCTGATACAGTGAGTCGTAGTGATGGATGGGAGTCAACCCCGTGGATTCTTATGGGTGACTTTAATGCTATCCGCAACCAGTCGGACAGGTTAGGAGGGTCTACTACGTGGGCTGGTACTATGGACATATTGGATACATGTATTCAAGAAGAAAGTAGATGATCTTCGGTATTCAGGTATGCATTATACTTGGTCGAACCAATGTCCTGAGAATCTGATTATGCGGAAACTAGATAGAGTGCTTGTCAATGAGAAGTGGAATCTGAACTTCCCATTGTCGGAAGCGAGATTTTTGCCTTCAGGTATGTCAGACCATTCTCCTATGGTGGTAAAGGTTATTGGCAATGATCAGAACATAAAGAAACCATTCAGATTCTTCGATATATGGATGGATCATGATGAGTTCATGCCCTTGGTGAAAAAGGTATGGGATCAGAATTCGTGGGGTTATCCAATGTATCAGCTGTGTTGCAAACTAAGAAAGCTAAAGCAGGAATTGAAACTTTTCAATATGACTCACTTCTCCAACATTTCAGATAGAGTTAAAGATGCAAAAAACAAAATGGATAAGGCTCAACAGGCTCTGCATACAGCGCGTGAGAATCCAATTTTGTGCATGCGAGAAAGGGATGTTGTTCGTAAATACGCTTCTACCGTCAAGGCTGAAGAGAGTTTTTTCAAACAGAAGGTAAGGATACAATGGCTTAGCTTGGGGGATCAGAATACTAGCTACTTTCACAAATCAGTAAATGGAAGACAGAATAGAAATAAGCTTCTACCACTTACAAGGAAGGATGGAGAGGTTGTCAAAGGACACAAGGCAGTCAAATCAGAAGTAATTGCATACTTCCATCGTGTGTTAGGAGTGGATCAGATGCCTAGGGTTCTGAACAAGGAAGTGATGGAATCGACAATTAACTTGAAACTGTCTTCAACGTAACAGCTTGTACTCGCACAAGATGTAACAAGGGAGGAGATTAAGCATGCTATGTTTAGTTTGAAGAACAACAAAACCCCTGGTTGGGATGGCTTTAACGTAGGTTTCTTCAAAAGAATGTGGCACATAGTTGGGGAAGATGTAATCAACGCTGTTAGATCCTTCTTTTCAGACTCGTAGAATGCTTAAAGAAATGAATGCTACATCCATTTTCCTTATTCCTAAAGTTGCTAATCCTACAAGATTGACAGATTTTCGTCCTATATCTTGCTGCAATACAGTGTACAAATGCATCACTAAGATTCTAGCTGGGAGAATCAAAGTTGTTTTGCCATCCTTAGTTGGTCCATATCAGACTGCTTTTATCTCAGGACGGAGAATCAGTGATAACATTCTTTTGTCTCAGGAACTAATGAAAGGCTATCATAAATCTACGGGACCTGCTCGTTATGCTATGAAAGTTGATCTGATGAAGGCTTATGACTCGGTGCGATGGGATTTCGTTGACGCTATGTTAATAAAAATGGGATTCCCTAGAACAGTCATTGATTGGATCATGGTTTGTGTTACATCATGTCAATTCTCTATCAACGTCAATGGTGAGCTTGTAGGTTACTTTCAAGGGGGAAGAGGGCTGAGACAAGGGGATCCACTGTCCCCATATTTGTTTGTCCTATGTATGGAAATCCTTTCGGGGCTATTCTGCAAGATGAGTGCCAACCAAGAATTCAAGTTCCACTGGAGATGCAAGAAGGACAAAAATTCTCATCTTTGTTTTGCTGACGACTTGATGATTTTTAGCAACGGGGATGTAAACTCAATTCGTATGATCAGAACTGTGCTCACAAAGTTTCAAGATCTATCAGGTCTGTATCCAAATCCAAACAAAAGTGACATCTTCTTGAGCGGTGTGTTAAATACGGAGAGGGAACAGATTATTCATATTCTTGGGTTTAGAGAGGGGGAGCTCCCTATGAAATATTTAGGAGTACCTCTTCTCTCGTCCAGACTAAAGGCTGTTTATTGTAAGGGCCTCGTGGATCGAATCACCTCTAAAGTTCGACATTGGACTTGTAGAACACTCTCGTATGCAGGACGGGTACAACTGATTAATTCAGTCTTATTTTCCATACAAGTCTATTGGGCATCTCTCCTTCTCTTACCTGGGCAAGTAATTAAAAATGTGGAGCAAATTATGAAATCCTTTCTTTGGTCAGGTTCAGATATGAGAACTACTGGGGCTAAAGTGGCTTGGGATCAGGTATGTCTTCCAAAAAAGAAGGGGGGGCTAGGAATAAAAAGGATAACATAATGGAACAAGATTGCTTTGTTGAAACACATTTGGAACCTGTGCAATGACTCAGATGGCTCAATATGGTCTACTTGGATCAGATCCAATCTGTTGCGAGGTAGGAATTTCTGGACAATCAAGACGCCACAGAATTGCTCTTGGGCTTGGGGAAAGATTCTAAAGCTCAGATCCTTAGTATGGCCGAATATGAAGTAAATCATAGGAGATGGAATGACAACCTCTCTATGGTTTGACAATTGGCATCCTCACAGCCCACTCGCAGATTCTTACGAGGAAAATCTATGATTCAGGTATGGCCAAGAACGCGAAGGTGAATGTGCTAATTCATAACTCAGAATGGAAAACTCCTACCACCCAAGCTATTGGCTGGCACCCCATTATAGAAGCTATTCCTTCCAATTCTAATCCTAAGATGGGGCAAAAGGATGAGATAGTTTGGTTGCATTCGCCAAATCACAAATTCTCGGTCAAAGTAGCTTGGGAATAACTAAGACGTCATCGTCAGAAGGTTGAATGTCATGACATTGTGTGGTTCAAGAATGCTGTTCCAAGACATTCATTTCTTCTATGGATGGCTGTCCAAGAGAAACTCACAACTCAAGATAAACTTCATCGATTTGGTATACATGGTCCCAATAGATGCTCACTCTGTCTCCGCCACAATGAGGATCACAACCACTTGTTCTTTGAATGCTCCTATACTAAAGTGATCTGGTGGGATGTTTGTGACAAATGAGACATCCCAAGAATGACAAAAGGTTGGGATGAATGGATTCGATGGGCCACTGTCTCTTGGCATGGCAAGAGTTTCGTCAATTTTTCTCGTAAACTGAGTTTCGCAGCTACAGTGTATCATGTATGGCAAGAACGGAATGCAAGGATCTTTGCTAGAATGTCTAGAACTTCAAATTTGGTCTTTAATCAAATCGAATGTATCATTCGTGATAAGCTTGATTTGATGAGGAATGTCGTACCAACAAATAAAAACAAAAGGATGCAACGAGCTTGGAAGGTGAATAACATAGATTCTTAATTTGTTAGTTAGCTGGTTGTATTGGTTTCCCTAACGAATCTAGTGAGGTTTCAGTTTTATGGTCGGTGGCTAGCCTGTAGCCATCTGTTGTTTTATGTTTCTGTTATCATTATAAATCTGGGGTATGCCCCTTATAATGTTTGTATCTTCTTCTTTTAATACATACGTTAACTTACAAAAAAAAACGTATCTTAAGGGGCAAAGCAAGCTGAATCGAAGACATGCTCTAAATGGGTGGAGTTTATGGAGTCATTTCCTTATGTCATAAAGTACAAGAAAGGGCAAGTTAATGTGGTTGTTGATGCTCTTTTTAGGAGGTTTGCACTGATCTCTATGTTGAATGCAAGGCTGATGGGTTTTGAACAAGTGAAGGAATAGTATGCTAATGATTCCTACTTTGCTAATGTGGTTGCTAAATGTGCAAAGGGAGCTTGTGATGGGTTCTTTATGCATGGAGGTTACTTGTTCAAAATAGGCAGAATGTGTATTCCTTCAGTTTCGTTATGGGAGTTGCTTGTGCGAGAGGATTATGATGGTGGTCTTAGTGGTCATTTTAGGGAGAAGACTTATGAGCTGCTGAAAGAAGATTTTTTTTTGGCCTAGCATGTTATGGGATGTGCACAAGGTGATTGAGAGATGTGCTATTTGCAAGAAAGCTAAGGGTAAAGAGAATGCATATGGACTTTATATGCCACTGCCTATTCCAGAGCAACCATGGATGGATGTAAGCATGGACTTTGTACTTGGGTTACCAAGAACACAGTGTGGAAAGGATTCAATAATGGTCGTGGTTGATCGATTCTCCAAAATGTCTCATGAATCCTTGAAGTATCTTAAGGGGCAAAGCAAGCTGAATCGAAGACATGCTAAATAGGTGGAGTTTATGGAGTCATTTCCTTATGTCATAAAGTACAAGAAAGGGCAAGTTAATGTGGTTGCTGATGCTCTTTTTAGGAGGTTTGCACTGATCTCTATATTGAATGCAAGGCTGAGCTGCTGAAAGAACATTTTTTTTTGCTTTGGGATGTGCACAAGGTGATTGAGAGATGTGATATTTGCAAGAAAGCTAAGGGTAAAGAGAATGCATATGGACTGTATATGCCACTGCCTATTCCAGAGCAACCATGGATGGATGTAAGCATGGACTTTGTACTTGGGTTACCAAGAACACAGTGTGGAAAGGATTCAATAATGGTCGTGGTTGATCGATTCTCCAAAATGTCTCATGAATCCTTGAAGTATCTTAAGGGGCAAAGCAAGCTGAATCGAAGACATGCTAAATAGGTGGAGTTTATGGAGTCATTTCCTTATGTCATAAGTACAAGAAAGGGCAAGTTAATGTGGTTGCTGATGCTCTTTTTAGGAGGTTTGCACTGATCTCTATATTGAATGCAAGGCTGAGCTGCTGAAAGAACATTTTTTTTTGCTTAGCATGTTACGGGATGTGCACAAGGTGATTGAGAGATGTGATATTTGCAAGAAAGCTAAGGGTAAAGAGAATGCATATGGACTGTATATGCCACTGCCTATTCCAGAGCAACCATGGATGGATGTAAGCATGGACTTTGTACTTGGGTTACCAAGAACACAGTGTGGAAAGGATTCAATAATGGTCGTGGTTGATCGATTCTCCAAAATGTCTCATGAATCCTTGAAGTATCTTAAGGGGCAAAGCAAGCTGAATCGAAGACATGCTAAATAGGTGGAGTTTATGGAGTCATTTCCTTATGTCATAAGTACAAGAAAGGGCAAGTTAATGTGGTTGCTGATGCTCTTTTTAGGAGGTTTGCACTGATCTCTATATTGAATGCAAGGCTGAGCTGCTGAAAGAACATTTTTTTTTGCTTAGCATGTTACGGGATGTGCACAAGGTGATTGAGAGATGTGATATTTGCAAGAAAGCTAAGGGTAAAGAGAATGCATATGGACTGTATATGCCACTGCCTATTCCAGAGCAACCATGGATGGATGTAAGCATGGACTTTGTACTTGGGTTACCAAGAACACAGTGTGGAAAGGATTCAATAATGGTCGTGGTTGATCGATTCTCCAAAATGTCTCATGAATCCTTGAAGTATCTTAAGGGGCAAAGCAAGCTGAATCGAAGACATGCTAAATAGGTGGAGTTTATGGAGTCATTTCCTTATGTCATAAAGTACAAGAAAGGGCAAGTTAATGTGGTTGCTGATGCTCTTTTTAGGAGGTTTACACTGATCTCTATATTGAATGCAAGGCTGAGCTGCTGAAAGAACATTTTTTTTTTGCTTAGCATGTTACGGGATGTGCACAAGGTGATTGAGAGATGTGATATTTGCAAGAAAGCTAAGGGTAAAGAGAATGCATATGGACTGTATATGCCACTGCCTATTCCAGAGCAACCATGGATGGATGTAAGCATGGACTTTGTACTTGGGTTACCAAGAACACAGCATGGAAAGGATTCAATAATGGTCGTGGTTGATCGATTCTCCAAAATGTCTTATTTCATTCCTTGCAACAAAACTGACGATGTAGTATATGTTGTTGATTTGTTCTCTCAAGAGATTGTTCGTTTGCATGGAGTTCCTAAAAGCATTGTCTCTGATCGTGATACAAAGTTCCTAAGCCACTTTTGGAAGACTTTTTAGAGGAAGCTTGGAATGAAGTTACTTTTTAGTACGACATGTCATCCACAAACTGATGGACAAACTGAGGTTCAATTAGATATTAAGGAGAAAACAACAAAGTATGCTAAACAAGCTAACAAGGGGCAGAAAATGGTTAGGTTTGAACTTGGACATCTTGTTTGGATTCATATTAGTAAGGGCAGATTCCCAAACAAACATAAGTCCAAGTTGATGCTAAGAGCTGATGGTCTATTTCAGATTATAGAGAAGGTGAATGACAATGCGTATAATGTAGATCTTCCTGGTGATTACAACGTATCAGCTACTTTTAATGTAAAAGACTTGACTCCATACTTAGATAATGACGACGATTCTGATTTGAGGACAAATCATTTTCAACCCGGGGCTGATGATGTGCATCATGGGAATTATAATCCATCTCGTAAAGTTAAATCTAATATGCAAGAGGATTCAGAAGGTCCAATGACAAGAGCGAGAGCGAAACAACTACAAAGGGCCTTGACGAGTCAAATTGGAATGATTGAAGCTGCGTCGGAGCTAAAAATTTAGCAATCAGTTTGAAATTGGTTCAAGGGTGCTTATTTGCCTACAATTGAATTTTAGAGATGGGAAAAGCCCTTAATGGTTCTTTTGATGCTGGGCTACTTGAATTTAGGTTGATAATGCAAATAAGTGAAGGAATTGATGCTGTTTACAGTCAGAACAGTAAATAAATTTGAACGCGAATTTGAAGTCATCCATTGCATGTGAAAACAAGACTAATCTAGGTGGATTTCAAGTTCAGAACGTGATCTCTTTAGATTGTCCAACCATGATTGTATTGGACTTTTGTGCAAGAAGTTATAGCTGTTTAAAATTTGATCTGTTTATGTTTCAGAAAGGTCAAAAAATATGTGCTAGTTAATTTGTCTAGGTTAGTTAGTCAAAGTCTGTTTTTTGAGCTTGACTTCTACCATGTTGAATTTTTCCTAACTTTAGAGGGATGTTCCAATTATAAATATAGTATCAGAATATGTAATAAGAGACTTTTGGCCAAGATTTGAAATTTAATTCATAGAATTAAGAGTTGTTCTTCCAAATTGATTTTATGAAGAACCCTACCTGACTTATCACTCTTCAATCACAAAGAGTGTGGTGTCGAAATCCTAGATTGATCTTTGTGGCGTCCAGATCGACTTATCAAAGTATCATTCTAGTCTATCCTCCATCTTATTTACCTTAAATCACTATAATCCAACTTAAACACCAAAAGAAAGACAACACAACCAAACCCATCTTTCATCCAATTTTGTCAGATTCATTGTTGCTGATTTTCGAATCATTCACGGCACATCAATAAATATGGTCAGAGCATTGGTTAACCCAAAAGACATCACCAAGAACTCGTAATGCCCGTAACGAATTTTAAAAGCAGTCTTCTATATGTCTTGCTCCTTAATCCTCAATAGGTGGTACCCATACCTCAAATCTATCTTAGAGACCACCCTGGCACCCTTTAACTAATCAAACAAATCATCTATCAGTGGGTATACCCCTTACTTGTTCTTCACCATCACTTTATTCAATTAGCGATAATCAAAGTGTGCCATCCTTCTTCTTTACAAACAACACTGGAGCTCCCTAGGGCGAGTTACTAGGCCAGATGAAACCTTTATCTAACAACTATTAAAGTTGGACCTTTAGTTCAACCAATTCCATATGTGCCATCCTATAAAGAGATTGGGATATAGGAGAAATTCTTGGGATAATTTTTATGGAAACTTCAATTTCTTTAACTAGAGGTAATCCAGGCAACTATTCTGAAAATACATCTTGGAATTCCCTTACAACCGAAATACTAGTCAAGTCTATGTTACCCCTTTTCAGTTCTTTTACATGGGCTAACCAAGCAGAACAACCCTTCCTCATTAACTTTTTAGGCATCAAAACTGAAATTATACAACTTGGAATTACTTTTCTCTCCCCTTTAAATATTACTTTTTTATCGCTTATTCCTTGGATAGTCACCATTTTGGTGAAACAATCCACTTGTGCCCTCTGTATACTTAGTCAATCCATGCCTAGAATCAAGTCAAAGTCATATAACTCTAACGGTATAAGATTTACCCTCAATTATAACCCTCTAATGTATAGTTTCAACCCTCTATAAATATTATCAATATCTATATTCTCGAGGCATACTAACCGTCACTCCTACACCTAGCTTACTAAGTAACATGTGCAAATTATTCACAATTCTACATGCTACAAAGGAATGACTAACTTCAGGATCAATTAAAACATCAACTTACATTGTGTCTAACTGTAAAGTACCTGCCACAACATTAGGCACAACTCCCATATCCTCTTGGGTCATGTGGTATACCCGACCCTGAGTCCTCCCTCTTGAAATCTGGGCCTACCTTGAGTAGCACTCGTCCCTGACTAGGTAGGTCTAGCAGGACGATTGACTGTAACTGACTGCTGTTGGCTTTGAACATTAGTCCTCTGGCCCTGGGCTCCCTTGGTAGCCCTACGGGGACAATCCTTCTCTCTATGACTTGTTTCCCCACAATAATAACAACCTCTGCCCATATGCGGGCACTCTCTCCATCGATATCCTTCTGCTCTACAAATATAATATCTCTCAGCATCGCGGAGCAATCTCCAAGGTGCCTCTACTCACACTCTTGACAAATGGATATACGGGTTC
The DNA here is from genome assembly GCF_951802175.1 of Populus nigra. Lineage (NCBI taxonomy): Eukaryota > Viridiplantae > Streptophyta > Magnoliopsida > Malpighiales > Salicaceae > Populus > Populus nigra. Next base: position 5,632,996 of record NC_084867.1, on the reverse strand, counting down.
CCTCTGCTCTGTAGACCCTCCAGCAGTTGTGGCTCCTTGTCTAGCATGTCCTCCCCAGGATCCTTCTCTACCAACCTATCGAGATCCTCCCGAGCTACCCCCTGAGATGTAACTCCCACCTCTCTTCTAAAACGGTCCCGATGATTGACCATTCTTCCCTTTCTTTGGGAGAGGAGGTGATGAGTATCAACCCAACACCAAGCGTAATCATGCCAACGACCCATTGGAGATGCCAATTAGGCCAATTATAAGAGGTAGGGCAAAGAAGCTTAAAGAAGCATTGAGTGAGCTTGTTCGGAACATATGGATCAAGATGGACCTAGAGGGGCTTGAGACATTTAAGAAACATGAAGGACAACCTTTAATTCATCAAATTCATGTTCAAGAAGAGCCCAATTCGTGTGGAACAAGGGGCTGATATGTTTGGCCCTATACTAGGCTTTTTTTCCCCTAATGCTATAAGGATAGAAAGTCAGCAATTTATTCGCTTAATTAAGTAAGGAAGTTGGCCAGATCTTGTTCCTAAAGAGGGGAGGATTATTTAATGATTTTCCTAACCTAGGAAAGAAAGTAATTAAATCAGCAAAAAAGAAGAAAATTTATTTTCTTATTTGTGCAAGTTAAACAAGGAAATCCAAGCTAATCAAGCAACATAAATTTTCCAAATCAGATTTCTCCTAGTTTATTTGGGACTTCTTAAGGGTAATAAATTTGATTCTAGCATATTTAGGATGATAATTTTTGGATTTTTATTATTTTCTTCTTAGTCTTTGGGTTATTATTACTTATTTGGGTCAATTGTAAGTGAGCTTCATGTAAGTCCACCTAAAGAGGGTCCATTAGGGTTTCTTTAAGTCTAGAGTTAGTATAAATAAAGACATAACCAAATATGAAAGGGTCAATTCAGATTAATAAAACTTCTTGTTTGCCACACTTTTTGTGTGTTGGTGGGATAATCTCCCTTTCTTGGTTCTCTAAATTGCTTCTATAGGCGACGCATGACTTCGTCAACGCTTAGAGCTCCTATTGACTCAGAAATCAGCACCGAATACTAAGTTGTCGTTGAATCCTAAATCATCAATGAAATTGATTCCACAGCTGACGCAAGGATTTGTCAGGACACACGCCCCTGTTGATTCAGAAATCATCAAAGAAAACTTAGTCGCTGCCGATTCAGAAATCATCAACGAAACTGCTTCCACAGCTGACACATGGATTTGTTAACGCGCACCTCTCGTGTTGACTCAAAAATCATCAAGGAAAACTGAATCACTACTGACTTAGAAATCATCAACGAAAATGCTTCCACAGTTGATGCATGGATTCATCAGCGCGCACAGCCCCTGTTGACTCGGAAATCATCTATAAAAACTGAGTAGTTGCCAACTAAAAAAATCATCACCTAAACTAATTTCACAGGCAATCCATGGCTTCATCAGCGCTCACAGCTCCTCTTGACTCAGAAATCGACACCGAATACTAAGTCGTTGTTGACTCCTAAATCATCAATGAAACTGCTTCCATAGCTGACGCAAGGATTTGTTAGCGCACACGACCCTTGTTGACTTAGAAGTCATCAATGAAACTACTTCCACAGCTGATGCATGGATTTGTTAGCGGGTGTCTCCTGTGTTGACTTGGAAACCATCAAGGAAAACTGTGTCAATTTCGACTCACAAATCATCAACAAAAATGGTTCCACAGTTAATGCATGGATGCGTCGGTGCATACAACCCTTGTTGACTCGGAAATCAGCAATGAAAATTGAGATGTTGCTAACTTTGAAATCATCAATGAAACTTCTTTCACACTTGAAGTATGGATTCGTCAGCGCCCACAACCTTTGTTGAATCGGAAATTATCTATGAAAACTGAGTGGTTGCCGACTAAAAATCATCACCTAAATTGCTTCCACAAGCAACGCATGGCTTTGTCAGCGCTTAGAGCTCCTATTGACTCAGAAATCAACACCGAAAACTAAGTCGCTGCCGACTCCTAAATCATCAATGAAACTGCTTCCACAACTGACGCAAGGATTTGTCAGGGCACACAACCCTTGTTGACTCAGAAATCATCAAAGAAAACTTAGTCGCTGCCGATTCAGAAATCATCAACGAAACTGATTTCATAGCTGACGCATGGATTTATTATCGCGCACCTCCCGTGTTGACTCAAAAATCATCAAGGAAAACTGAATCACTACTGACTTAGAAATCATCAACGAAAATGCTTCCACAGTTGATGCATGGATTCGTCGGCGCATAAAGCCTCTATTGACTTGAAAATCAACAAATAAAAACTGAGACGTTGCCAGCTTAAAAATCATCAACGAAACTGCGTCCACAGTTAATGCATGGATTCATCAGCGCACACAACCCCTGTTGACTTAAAAATCAATGCAACCATATTATTTGATAGTTTCATCAACATTAAACTAGTGTTTTGCTTATATATATATAGCCTTGATATTCTTTGTTTTATGTTTTGAAGGCGCTTTTGGATGAAAGATGCTAAAAAAATAAATTGGAGGTAATTGGCAGATTTGACCTTTAGTCGATGTTTTGTGCAGAGCCTAAGCTCTAGAGGTAGAAATGAAGTGATTCTAATGACATTAAAAAGCTAACATTCATACCTTTCTAGACATCTAAGGCAATAAAATAAAATAAGGAAGAGCATGGAAATCACAGCCTTCAAAGTCAAATCTCGCAATCTGTCAGTGTTGCCCTTCGGCCATTTCGACTTGAATATCTTAAGCTACAGAAGTCCATTTGATGCAAATACAATTTCGTTAGATTCGTAACTCAAAAACCTATCCATGTACAAAATTTCAGCAAAAACTGATCTTATATGAGAGAGATATGAGTTTTCTAAGAGGACATATGAATTCTACTAGCAAATAGGTTTTGTGAAAAAACAAGTTCAAATTACATCCCGAAGCATCCAAACCAACATCCAAGTTTTTATTTCAGCAATTTAGCTCATCTAAGTCAAAACTTGAAGATTTCATGCAAGGCTATTTCTCCTTTTTTTGGAAAATAGTTATTGAAGTACTTAAATTTAAACAGTCTACTTAAGGGAGGACTATTTTGTAAAATAGAGACTAGGGTTTCCTAGCATATAAAAAGAATAAGAGAAGAGAAGGGGGGCAGCTAGCCAAGGGTGAAAAAACGCCCCTTTTCCTCCACAAACCTGAAATCATGTTTCTTCTTTCTTTTTAATTATTTGTTCAACAAACATGTAAGGCTAAACTCTTTTTCTTGTTTACAAAGATACAAAAACCTTCGAATTTAAAAAACTGTGAGATTTATTCTACATTTTCTTTTCAGTCTATATGATGAATAAATATGTTTGTTCTCCTATGCTTATTTCCTATGATTGTTTATTTTAATTGCTAGAGCAAACTTTAAGTTATTATTGTGAACAATCTATTGCTAAGTTTGCTATCAAAACCGGAGTTGTGGTATATAAACTTGTGAAGCAACTAAATTAATAATAGTTGCGGATCCAGATTAGTAATCTTTGGGAGAGCATTCGATTAATCAAATCAAACATGGACTGCGGACAATTATGTTGTCTAGATTAATCAAGTCATCTAGGTTTTAAGGCTGCCATTAAATTAAATTATTAGAGCGGACACTGTGGTTGTTTGATAGTTAGGATTAGTTATACAGCAAATCTGTTAACTAATCAACATAAAAAAAAGATAGATATTCAGAGTATAAATTGACTTTTCGTTTCCATGATCAGTTCTGATTTCTATAGGTGGATGTTTACTTGCGACCAAGGTTCGTTCTCTTGATAATTTTTTGATTTTATTTAATTTCGCTTGATAGTTTTCTGTTTTATTTTACTTTAGCTTAGATAACGTCCACCCCCCCCCCCCCCAAAATAGCATATCATCTAGCATAAAAATCTGACTTGAACTTTCCTTGTGGGATCAACCCCTTACTTCCTTTATACTATCTTGTATGTTGTGTTTTAAACTAGGGTAATTAATTTATGCGACCGCGATATCGCAACAAATTTTGGCACCGTTGCCGGGGAAGCGATTTTGGTTGATTCTTGTGCTGTGATTTTTATTTGGTGTGATTGTTATTTATTTTGTTGAAAAAAAGAAAAAAAAAAGAAACAAATTTTCAACTTACGGCGGTATTGTTCAAAATCGAATTTTTGGTTGAATTAGGTCTCGGCCTTTTATTTCCTAAAGGGAAACGACGTTCTGAATAGGACTAATGGCCTTTAGCCATTAACCCCACCCTATCGAGGCCAAATTCCATCGTTTTCTAGGGTTCTTAGGCACTTTTAGTTTTCTAACGTAGGATTTTTGTTCATTTTACATTGTTTTCAATCTCTTGTGTGGCCGGTTTTTTTTTAGTTGCCTTGACGATTTATGCTTGTAACCTATTCTAGTAATCAGAGTTAAGTGCAGGTGGATCTCGAAATAGAAAACAGTTTACGCAATTTACGGAAAGGAACTCGCGTTAAAACTATGATTGTTGCACGACAACAGACGCTCAAGGAGCTCTGCTCCTAACGTGAAAAATTAACCATTATGCATAAACATCGACAACAATGTAAACTTCGAGCTCAAGTCTGATTTTATACATTTGCTACCAACATTCAATGGACTTGCAAGAGAAGATCCTCATACTCATCTCAAGGAGTTCCGTATGGTTTGCATTGGCATGAAACCAAATGGAGTTGATGAAGAACAAGTTAAGTTGAAAGCTTTCCCTTTCTCTTTGAAAAGGGTAGCAAAGGCATGACTTTTCTCTATTCTCCTAGATTCCATTGGAACTTGGAATGCCATGAAGAAGATTTTCCTTAAGAAGTATTTTCTAGTATCTTGAGTTGCCAATATAAGGAAAGAAATACGTGGGATTCGACAATCTCATGGGGAGACACTCTTCGAGTATTAGGAAAGATTTGAGCAACAGTGCATGCAATGCCTTCATCATCAAATACCCGATCAACTACTCATTCAATATTTCTATGAAGGACTAATGCCTACTGATCGCAATATCATTGATGCGGCAAGTGGAGGGGCATTGGTAGATAAGACACCCAAGGTTACACGCCAATTGATCTCAATATGGCAGCCAACTCAAAACAATTTGGCACGTTGTGGAGACTTCCCAAGCAAACGAGTAAATGAGGTAAGTATTTCTAACCTTGAGAATAAAGTTAATGATCTTACTTCTCTTGTGTGTTTTTTGGCTTGTGGAAATGTACAGCAGGTTAAAATTTATAGCATATGCTCTTTACAAGGACATGCTTTGGATATATGTCCAACAATGCAAGAAGATTACATTGAACAAGTTAATGCAGTTTATGAAGTATTCAATGGACAACCTCAGCGTAAGTATGATCCTTTTTCCAACACATACAATCTTGAATGGAGAGATCATCCTAACTTGCGCTATGGAAACCCACCTTAACAAGGCAATCGAGGTCGACAATTCTATTCCCATGGATTTTAACCCCAATAGAATTATCAAGCGAGACATCCCCCTCCATTCACAAACTCAAATGTTATGGGGTCGTCATCCAGTGACAATGAAAACTTTAGCTTCTAACATTGTGACCTTGCAACAAAATGTCATGTCTTTTCAACAAGAGACAAGGTTAAGTATTCACAACTTTGAGAAGAAAATGGGGCAAGTAGCTTCAAGTATGGGGAAATTGGAAGCACAAATGAATGGAAAATTGCCCTCCCTAACATTGAATCCAAAAGAGAATGTTAGTGCGATCATGCTGTGAAGTGGGAAAGAACTTGAAGAACAAAGGTCGAAACAAATTGATATGGAGGAAGAAAAGGAAATAAAAACCAAATTGAATATAAAGAAGAAACATCCTCCTCCACAAATTGAAACCACGACCAACACTCCAAAAGTATGTCTTCACTCAATGAATTCTAGTTTTAAGATAATTCCTCCCTTTCCTGTGAGTTCTTCTAGATTGAAGAAAGAGGAAAAAAAAAGAGATATTAGAGGTTTTTAAGAAAGTGAAACTCAACATTCCTTTGAATAATGTTATCAAGCAAATTCCCAAGTATGCTAAATTCTTGAAGGAATTGTGTACCACTAAGAGAGCCTACAAGCTAAAAGGCCACGAAATAGTAAGTATGGGTGAAGTTGTATCTGCTATTATTCAAAAGAATGTCTTTGAAGCATAAAGACCTAGGTGCGTTTACTATCCCATGTGTTATTGGTAATGCTAGTTTTAAAAGGGCTTTATACCTAAACATGCAATTTAGGTGCCTAAGTTCTTGAAGGAATTATGTAGCACCAAGAGAGCCTAAAAGCTAAAAGGCCAAGAAATGGTAAGTATATATGAAGTTGTATCTACTATTGTTCAAAAGAATATGTCTTTGAAGCATAAAGACCCAGGTGCGTTTACTATCCTATGTGTTATTGGTAATGTTAGTTTTAAAAGGGCCTTGTGTAATTTAGGTACATCCATTAGTGTTATGCCTAAACATGTTTATGATTCTCTTAGTCTTATTTAATTTTCATGATGCAATGAAATATCCTTATATCAATGTTTATTCTATCACATGCTATTACCAAGTTGATAAGTGTGTGCAACAAGTTTTTGATTGTGATCGTGAGGACGAATTAAGCGTGGCTTTAAGCTATGGCTATGATTTTACTGAGATAGTAGAAATGGAGAGGCACATATGTGTTCCCCAAAACGTGCACGAATTAGCATTGGCTTTGAAAGCTTTGCAAACCGTTCCCCATGGTAATGTCTTTGTTGATTTAGTACTTTTACATAAAAAGCTTTTGCTATCTATTTTACAGGCCCCTGAGTTAGAATTAAAACCTTTGCCCAATAATTTGAAGTATGTATTCATTAACAACAACAATACACTTCTCATTATCATAGCAAAAGGTTTGACAAGTGCGCAAGAGGAAAAACTTGTGAAGTTGTTGTGCGATCACAAAATAGCCATTGGATAGACTTTAGCCAACATCAAGGCCATTAGTCCCTCAATGTGTATGCATCACATACTATTGGAGGACAATGCGAAACCAACAAGGAAAATGCAAAGGAGGTTGAATCCGCCTATGATGGAGGTAGTGAAAGTTGAGACTTTAAAACTATTAGATGTAGGAATCATTTACCCCATCATGGACAATAAATGGGTGGCGCCTATCCATGTGGTACCAAAAAAGACCGGAATCACATTGATAAGGAATAAAAAGGATGAACTCATTCCTACTCGCATCTCGAGTGGATGGAGAATGTGTGTTGATTATAGAAAGCTCAATCTTTCTACACGTAAAGATGATTTCTCATTACCATTCATGGACCAAATGCTTGAGCGTCTAGCAAGTAAGTCTTTTTATTGCTTTCTTGATGGATATAGTGGATATAATCAGATTGTCCATTTGGTATATATGCATATAGGAGAATGCCCTTTGGTCTCTATAATCCACCTACAACTTTTCAAAGATGCATGATGAATATTTTTTCTAACTATGTTGAAAGAATAATTGAGGTTTTCATGGATGATTTCATGGTGTATGTGTTTAGAAAATTTATCTTTGGTCTTGAAAAGATGCATTGAAACTAACCTTGTCTTGAAGTATGAAAAGTGTTATTTTATGGTAGAATAAGGAATAGTTCTTGGGCATGTTATGTCTTCGCGTGGATTAGAGGTTGATAAAGCTAAAATAAATGTCATTTTATCATTGTCTTACCCCTCATTAGTGACGGAAGTTCACTCTTTTCTTGGCCATGTAGGTTTCTATCGACCAAAGATTTCTCAAAGATTACGGCACCCTTGTGCAAATTATTAGCCAAAGAAGTGAATTTTATATTTGATCAAACATGTAAAGATACCTATGATGAGCTTAAAAAGCGTGTCACATCTGCCCCTATCATCTAACCACCAAATTGGGATGAGAATTTCGAGATAATATGTGATGCGTGTGACTATGCGGTAGCGGCTGTGTTAGGGCAAAGTATGGAAGAATTTGCATGTGATCGCATATGCGTCCCGCATGTTAGACGGAGCGCAATGTAGTTACCATACAACTGAAATGAAACTTTTTATAGTGGTGTTTGCTCTTGAAAAATTCAAGTCATATTTACTTAGTACAAAAGTTGTTTTTACTGACCATGCAGCTTTAAGGTATCTTTTGAAGAAAAAGGAGTCCAAACCAAGATTGCTTAGGTGGATCTTGCTTTTACAAGAGTTTGATCTTGAGATCAAAGATAATAAAAAAAAAGGTGTCGAAAACCATGTGGCTGATCACTTAAGCCGACTAAAGATCGAGGATATACCCACCGAAACAATAAGAGAGACATTCCCTGACGAGCAGCTGTATGTTTTACATTCCTCTTCCTTTACAAAACCATGGTATGCTGATTTGGTGAACTATTCAGTCACCAAAGAATTCCCTCTAGGTTTGTCTACATCCTAAAAAGACAAGTTACGAGCTGATGCTAAATATTATTTTTAGGACACTTCTTATATGTGGAAATTTTATGTGGATCAAGTAGTTAGAAGATGTATACCATAAGATGAATTTCATTCCATTCTCACTTTTTTCCATTCTTATTCTTGTGATGGGCATTTTGGAGCAAAAAGAACGGTCCACAAGGTACTTGAAAGTGGTCTTTATTGGTGATTAGTACTTAAAAGTGCATTTTTATCAAGGATTTATATCATCATTTTGCACTTGAAGTACCAATAACTCCTTAACTAGAAGTCCAAATGCATCGATTCTTTTTTGTTGGAAAGCGGAGACAATTTCCTAGAACTTTCATGAAAACAACCTGTTTAAATTCTGATGTTAGCAATGATGTTTTGTTTAGATAAGAAGATAAGGATTATCACCAAGTCAAGATTTGGCCACCCACTCAATAATTAGTCATCAAATCAATAGTTCCAAATTTTGGCCTATAAAAGGAGGCATTTGCCATGCATTTAGGCATCTTGGTTTTCAGATCAAGATCATGTTCTTGCTCTATCTTTTTATATTTTTGTAATGCTTAAGTTTTGTTTACATTAATCTTTTGTTTATGCTTTTCGTTTCCTTTTCTTTCCTTTCCTTTACTTAGTTAACTTATTTCTTATTTATGTTTTTATCTTGTTTATTTATGTTTCTCTCTTTCATTATGTTTAGCTAAGTTTATTATGTTAAGGTGAAAAGGTTACACTAATGGTGTAAGAATAAGTATAATATAACCTCAACATGGACTTTAATGTTTGATACTAACATGTTTTGTATTTGTTATCTTGTTTACTTTTAATACTTTGCTTGTTAAATGATTAATCTAGATTTATGTTGTATAACCCTTGGTACAACAAATACTTGGTACTTTCATAACCCAACCGTATGGTATAACCAACACATGTGCTATGAAAGGAACCTGATTTGTTGTTAACATAAGTTATAATCATGAAAACCTGACAACATTTACAAGTATTAGCATTATTGGAATAATATAACTAATGTAATCATGTTAACAATTTATAATCCGATTGGAACCTCCTTTATGTGTGGTATTGACATGACCAAAAGATTGATATCTTCTCCCAAGTGCAGGAGTGTCGAAGTAATAAATAACTCGGCAAGGCCGGGGTCGAACCACAAGGAGGTTAACTATATAAAATATAAATAGTAACAACAACACCAGCAACAACAGCAACAGCAACAACAACAACAACAACAAGAAGTTAAAGAGAGCTTTGAGATGTGATATTGATGTAAGGATTAAACAAGTATAAAATAATTGTCAAGGTTAGAGGATCCACTAATGGTATTTCAAACAAGTATAGTGTAAACTCTTTTTGTTACTCAACTGGAAACCACATACAAAGGAGGTTCCAATCGGATTATAAATTGTTAACATGATTACATTAGTTATCTTATTCGAATACTGCTAATACTTGTAAATGTTGTCAGACATTCATGATTATAACTTATGTTAACAACAAATCAAGTTCCTTTCATAGCACAGGTTTCGGTTATACTATACGGTTGGGCTATAAAAGTGCCAAGTATTTGTTGTACCAAGGGTTATACAGCATAAATCTAGATTAACCATTTAACAAGCAAAGTATTAAAAGTGAACAAGATAACAAATATAAAACATGTTAGTATCAAACATTAAAGTCCATGTTGAGTCTATATTATACTTATTCTTACACCGTTAGTGTAACATTTTCAACTTGACATGATAAACTTAGCTAAACATAATGAAAGAGAGAAACATAAATAAACAAGGAAAGGAAATGAAAAGCATAAGCAAGAGATTAGTAGAAGCAAAACTTAAGCATTACAAAATATAAAGAGAGAGGTCATTTGGACTTCTAGAACTCAAGATATGGGCTAAAAACTGAACAGTGTCTGAGCTGCAGGATAGATTTGGACTTCTCCGTTGTTGCTACAAGTTGGACTTGAAAGCGACCTTTTTAAATCTTGGACTCCTCATGAAAGTTTTAGACCTATGTCTTAGATTTTCATCCATATAAGACAGAACTAAATCCAAGATCTACAACTCCAAATATGACCCAATGACCGAACAGTGTTCTTGTTTGGACTGAACCAGCATCTCTTTTCTAAGTTTGGCCCTCTCTTTGTCCTTTCAATTTCCGTACTTAAAGTCATCAATCAATCCTTTCATTTATGTGATAGGCCTGCATTTAAGATGAATATTTACCATAAATTAAAGGTATCTTATGGTATAAGACTTGTTATTATAAAACATGCTTTAGTTAAAGAGTTATTGATACTTCAAGTGCAAAATGATGATATAAAACCTTGATAAAAATACACTTTTAAGTACTAATCAGGTTTCCAGTTGAGTAATAAAAAGAGTTTATACTATACTTGTTTGAAATACCATTAGAGGATCCTCTAACCTTGATAATTATTTTATCCTTGTTTAATCATTATATCAATATTACATCTCAAATCTCTCTTCAACTCCTTTTCTATTATTATCTATTTTTTTATTTGTAGTTTATACAGTTAACCTCCCTGTGGTTCGACCCCGGTCTTGTTGGGTTATTTATTACTTTGACATTCCTACACTTGGGAGAAGACATCAATCTTTTGGTCGTGTCAAGTTTTTAGCGCTATTGTCAGGGAGGTAAATTCTTGTATAAATTATAATACTTATTTTATTTTCTCTTTTCACTTTTCATTTTATCTAACTTTTGTTTTGTTTTGTTTTGTTTCCTTTTCTTTTCTTTTCTTCCTTTTATTCTCTTCCTACACGTGCATGAGAGTTTGGTCACGTACATTAAGTGATAGACTTTGTAGGGCATCCTCATCATTTTCAGAAAATATGGCCAAAGAAGATAACCAGTCGCTTCATAATGAGAATAATGAGAATAACCGTGTCAGAACACTTAGAGACCACATGAATCCCACAAGAACAAGTGCACTCTCATGCATAGTTTCCCCTATGATACATTTCATTTTAATTTTAAGCTAGGCATTATTCAAATTTTACCTTTTTTTCATGGCTTAGATCTAGAAAATCAATACTTGCATTTGAGAGAATTTGAAGAGGTTTGTAAAACTTATAATGACTCAAATTATAGCATGAACATCATCAGATTAAAGCTTTTTCTTTTTTCTTTAAAAGATAAAGCTAAAACATGGCTACAAAATTTGAGATCACGATCCATTCGTGCTTGGGATGTAATGCAACAATAATTTTTAAAGAAGTTTTTTCCGTCTCACAGAACAAGCTCTTTCAAAAGACAAATCACCACATTCACTTAAAAACCAGGAGAAACATTTTATCAATATTGGGATAGGTATCGAGACTTACTTAATACTTGCCCTCATCATAGTTTTGAAACATGGAGATTGGTTTCATATTTTTATGAAGGGTTAACACATAAAGATAGACAAATGGTCTAATTGATGTGCAATGAAACTTTTGAAGATAAAGACTTATGAAGCAATGGAGTACCTAGACTTGCTAGCTGAAAATGCTCAAAATTAGGACCCTACAAACACTTATGAGGCACCAAGTAAAACTCAACCTCATACATCTGGTGGAGGCATGTACAACCTTAGGGAAGATCATGACCTCCAAGCTATTTTTGCATCTTTAGCTAGAAAAGTCAGGGCACTAGAATTAAAAAAGAGTGGTTAATTAAAATTTGTTCAAGACATTGTGTGTCAAATCTGTGAAACCAATGAACACTCAACCAATGATTGTCCAACTTTACCTTCTTTTAAGGAATACCTCCATGAACAAGCTCGTGCTTTAAACTGTTTCCAAAGGCGCAATCATAACCCATACTCATAAACGTATAACCCTGGTTGGAGAAATCACCTAAATTTTAATTGGAAGAGTGATGCACAAACTTCACAGCCATTGTTTCAAGCACACCATAATTTCCAAAATTCTCATGGATATGTACCTCCTTATGCTCCACCTCCCAAAAGAAATCTTGAGGAAACATTGCATGCATTCATTGAAAAGCAGGAGACAATCAACACTTAAAATGCTCAAACCATGGCAGATCTAAAAAATGCTCTTGCAAAATTCACATATGCTCTCAGTTTTCAAGAGAAAGGTAAGTTTCCATCTCAACCACATATGTATGTTAGTCATTACATGGTGATCCCCTTACTGTATGCTAGTCAAAACATGGTGATCCCCTTACCCGGGATCCTAACATACACTAAATGTATGCTAGTCAATACATGGTGATCTCTTTGCTCGGGATCCTAACATACACAAAATGTATGCTAGCCAATACATGATTGATCCCTTATTCGAGATCCTAACATACATTAAATGTGCATCACGCCCCAAATCACACTTCTCATATTTCCTTTGTCAATAATAATTTCATCACTTGACAATTCACATAACAACCCTTCACCTTGAATACACATGCATTCACAATACTATCCAAAATATTGATATCATTACGCAAACTCTTTCTTTCTCCTAATATCCAACGTTCGGTAATTCACATCTCACATCAATAACATATTAAATCATAGAATTTAATTAGAAAGTATAGGTGCGGATCACCTACTTGCAATATAAGCTCTACTTGTGCTCCCTTGCTGCTGCCGTTGCACAACGCCTATGGTCCCTTGATTAATACTTAAAAGTGCATTTTTATCAAGGTTTTATATCATCATTTTGCACTTAAAGTATCAATAACTCCTTAACTAAAGCATGTTTTATAATAACATATCTAATTATATAAGATACCTTTAATTTATAGTAAATGTTCATCTTAAATGCAGGCCTATCACATAAATGAAAGAATTGATTGATGAGTTGAAGTACTGAAATTGAAAGGACAAAAAGATGGCCAAAGAGATGCTGGTGCAGTCCAAACTGGAACACAGTTCGGTAATTGGGTCATATCTGGAGCTGTAGATCTTGGATTTAGGTCCATTTTATATGAATGGAAAGATAAGACATAGGCCTACAACTTTTATGTGGAGCCCAAGATTAAAAAAGGCTGTTTTCAAGTCCAAATTGTAGCAACAACAAAGAGGTCCGAATCTGTCCTGCAGCCCAGACAGTGTTCAGTGTTCAGCCCATATCTCAAGTTCTAGAAGTCCAAATGATCTTAAATTTTTACCCTGGAAATATGAGACAATTTCCTAGAACTTTCATGATTTAAGTTTGTTCAAATTATGACGTCATCAATGATGTTTTTGGCAGACAAGAAGATAAGAATTGTCACCAAGTCAAGATGTGGCCACCCACTCATCAATTAGTCAACAAATCAATAGTTCCGAATTTTGGCCTATAAAAGGAGGCATTTGCCATGTATTTAGGCATCTTGGTGTTGAGATCAAGGTCATGCTCTTGCTTTCTCTCTTTGTATTGCTTATGCTTTGCTTTCATTAATATTAAGTTTATGCCTTTCATTTCCTTTCATTTACTTAGTTAACTTTTATCTTACTTATGTTCTTATCTTGTTTATTTATGTTTCTTTCTTTCATTATGTCTAGCTAAGTTAATTATGTCAAGGTGAAAAGGTTACACTAATGGTGTAAGGATAAGTATAATATAAACTCAACATGGACTTTAATGTTGGATACTAACATGCTTTAATACTTTGCTTGTTAAATGGTTAATCTAGATTTATGTTGTATAACACTTGGTACAACAAATACTTGGCACTTTCATAGCCCATACTGTATGGTATAACCGACACCTGAGCTATGAAAGGAACTTCATTTGTTGTTAACATAAGTTATAATCATGAATGCCTGAAAACATTTACAAGTATTAGCATTATTCGAATAAGATAGCTAATGTAATCATGTTAACAATTTATAATCTGATTGGAACCTCCTTGTGTGTGGTTTCCAATTGAATAATAAGGGTTTATACTATACTTGTTTGAAATACCATTAGTGGATTCTCTAACCTTGACATTTGTTGTTATCATTGTTTAATCCTTACGTTAATCTTTCATCTCAAAGTTCTCATCAACTTCTTCCTCTTCTTCTTCACTATTATTATTATCACTATTATTATTATTTTTATTATTATTATTATTATTATTATTGTTACTATTGTTGTAGTATTATTGTTGCTTATAATTTATACAAGTAACCTCCCTGTGGTTCGACCCCGGTCTTGCCGGGTTATTTATTACTTCGACACTCCTGCACTTGGGAGAAGACATCAATCTTTTGGTCGTGTCATCCCTCTTGATAATCACAAGCATAATCTCATAAGTGATCCTTATTCAAGGATATATTTCATACTAACCATATTAACAACCAATACAAGTATTCCTTTCAATTATTTCTTTTTTTATATTTTATGTTTATGGAAAACTAAGACACGAGGTTACAAGTTCTCTGAAGAAGGAGAACCCATTTTTGCTTCTAAGACAATCAAAATCACTCATCAACAAACATTTGGATTATTACTGTCCAACTGTTACTGTCTTGTTTTTGAACTATTACTGTCTGACCTCTGCTTAGATTTTTAACTATATTTAGAGTTATAGAACTCCGTTTTAAGCGAGATTGGTCGCGTTGGAAAGCTAAGACACGAGGCTAGAAGTTCTCTGAAGGAAGGAGAACCCAATTCTGCCTCAAAGACAGTCAAAATTGCTCATCAACAACCATTTGGACTGTTACTGTCCAATTGTTAATATCTTGTTTTTGAACCATTACTGTCTGACCTCTTCTCAGATTTTTAACTATATCTAGAATTATGGAACTCCTTTTTAAGCAAGATTAATCTTGTTGGAAAGCTAAGACACGAGGCTATAAGTTCTCTAAAGGAAGGAGAATCCCGTTTTGCCTCCAAGACAGTCAAAATCGCTCATCAACAAACATTTGGACTGTTAATGTCCAGCTGTTACTATCTTGTTTTTGAACCATTACTGTCTGACCTCTCCTAATATTTTTTACTATATCTAGAGTTATAAAACTCAGTTTCAAGTGATATTAGTCGCGTTGGAAAGCTAAGACACGAGATTATAAGTTTTCTAAAGGAAGGAGAACCCAGGTCTGCCTCTAAGACAGTCAAAATCGCTCGTCAACAAACATTTGAACTGTTACTGTCCAACTGTTACTGTCTTGTTTTTAAATCATTACTGTCTGACCTCTCCTTAGATTTTTAACAATATATAGAGTTATAGAACTCCGTTTCAAGCGAGATTAGTCTCGTTGGAAAGTTAAGACACGAGGTTACAAGTTCTCTAAAGGAAAGAGAATCTCGTTCTGCCTCTAAGACAGTCAAAAGTGCTCATCAACAAACATTTGAACTATCATGACTCAGTCTCGGTTGATAACCCATAACTTGAGTTCAACAGCTCCAAATTGAGCAAGACTAATTTTCTTAGTTAGCTAACATCCAAAACTACAACTTCTATGAAGTAACCTAGTTCTAATTCCCTCATCCTCCTATCCGAAATCTTACCAAAAGTCAGGAGATGAGTCTGTCTAGAGTCGTCACCCCCCTTCCCTTCACATATAACTTTCACAAACTACATTTTCTGGGTAAATTATCATGGTTTCACGTCCCCAATCACATACCACACATGAATTAACTTAATTTTAACAACAAATACTTTTTCCCCAATTCAAGTCTAAGAACCCTATTCTATAATTCACATCAAGGAATCAATTCATTATCGAATTTGAAATGACTTATAAGATCATGTTTAGAACACCTTACCCGGTACGAATTAAGATTTTGATCTTCAACAAGTTGAAGATTTTCAACTCCCTCATTTCTTATCTAATGACACCCGACCCTCCATATTTCGTCCAAAAACTTATATCCAAAAATTTCCGAATTCTTGTTTTTATTTAACCCATATGCATGAATTTCTTCACCTTTATTTCTCATGTAACTAGTTTGCAATCTAAGCAACCTTTATTTTTCCCCAGGGTTTACATTCTTCCCTCCTAATAAAAATTTCCTCCTTGAAATTTAAGTTATGTACCTATGTCGAAGAATAAATGCGGGAACTTTTGCTTCATCTCGGATTCTCTTTCCCATGTTTCTTCTTTTATTCGAGAGTTTCTCCACAATACTCTCACCAGGGAAACTCTCTTATTCCTTAACACCCTCACATCCCGATCCAAGATCTTGACAGGCTTAGCTTCCATGGTTAGATCCCCTTTAATCTTTATAGGAACGTGTGAGGGGTCTATCTTGGCCTTTCGCAGCAATGACACATGGAATACATTGTGAATCTTATCCAAATATGCAGGCAACTTTAAACGATAGGCAACTGGTCCGATTCTTTCCTTAATCTCGAAAGGGCCAATATATCTCGGAGCTAATTTCCCTTTTACTCCAAATCAAATGATACCTTTCCAAGGCACCACCTTCAAAATACCTTATCCCCCACTTGGAATTCTAACATCCCCATGCACGTTGTTGTACGGGTGCAGCTGTTCTGCTTTGTGAATACCTGGTTGGCGATGAGACTTGCATGGCTCCTAGCTTGTCTGTTTCTGCCCTGCCCTGCTGATCTGCCTTGGTGTTCCTTGGCTACTGTAAGCTTGGGTCTGGTTGGCGTCTATTTGTTGATGTCTGGTGGCTGTTATATGCAATATTTGTGGCTGGCTTGCTATGATACACAAGCCTGTGTTTGCTGGTTGGGTTGGTTGATTTTGTTGGTTTGTTGCAAAGGTTTCTTTGCCTAATGTGGGGCATTATTTGGTGGTTTGGGTGAGGTTCTCTCCCCTCGTACAAACTATATGCCTCTTGTTTCCTTTTGGTTCCTCTGCAGGTCTGTTTTGGCTAGCCTCCCTCTCTCCCTGCTATGGATCCCAACAGCCTGGGTGAGGCTCTCTCCCCTCTTGTTTGGGCTACTGATGGTTGGTAAAGGGCTATGTATGGCTTGCTGATGCATGGCCCCTGGTCCTCGTGTTGGGCCTCTGATTTGATGACATATTCCTGCGCCTCTTGCTGGAATGGTTTTGGTTGGTGGCCGCCCTACGGGTGGAAGCTGATGGCACCTTTCCTCTGTTGGCATGGTGCTCCGTCTTTCTCATGACTGCTTGGTATGAATCCATAAAGGCTGACCGGATTGTTCTTCACTACTACGCTATGTGTGGTGGCAGTTACTTGTTGGATCATATTGGAGGTTCTACCTACTATGGTCTGCTGGGATGGAAGGAGATACTCCTCTCTGATGCTGCTGGTTTTTAGGTTTCTAGGCAGATGCTTGTCTGCTAGGAGGATTTTACTGTAACCAAGGGAGCCTGTTCCCTTTGATTTTCGGTTGTACGAGGGAGTCTGTTCCCTTTACTTTATGTTTCTGCAAGCTTGTCTTGCTATGGTTTGTTCAAAGGCCTATGTTCCCTTTGATCCAGGGAGCCTGTTCCCTTAGGGTTTTCTATTCAGCAAGCTTGTCTTGCTTATGGTTTGTACAAGGGAGTCTATTCTCTTTGCCCTTAGTTCAGCATGCTTGTCTTGCTTTTGCTTTGGTCAAGGGACTTTGTTCCCTTTTCCTTGTATTGCTGGTCCCCAGCGTATTTTTGATCTATAATATTCTTACATTTGATAAAAAAAAAAGGCCTTATTTGGTTATCTGCATAACTTTTTTTTTTATCCTGGGCTTCCTTCATCCTCTTTTTGATCACCCTCACCTTGTCAGTTGTCAGTTGCACCATTTCAGGTCCCAAAAGCTTCCTTTTTCCTACTTCCTCCTAACAAATTAGGGTACGACATTTCCTCCCATACAATACTTCATATGGAGCCATACCAATAGTAGCTTGATGGCTATTATTATAAGTAAACTCCACCAATGGCAGGAGATCTTCTCAGTTCCCTCCAAACTCCAGCACACAGGACCCAAGGAGATCCTCAAGAGTTTGAATGGTCTTTAACAGATTGACCATCCGTCTGAGGATGAAATGTTGTGCTTATATTCAACTTTGTCCCCAATGCTCGTTGTAAGCTAGGCCATAATCTTGACGTGAACCTTGAATCCCGGTCCAAAATAATCAACACTTGCACTCCATGAAGTTTGATTACTTCATGTACATATAATTTTGCTAGCTTATCCACCGAATCAGTCATTTTCATAGGCAAAAACAAAACAGATTTTATCAGTCAATCCACAACCACGCATATGGCATCATTCCCCTTCCTTCCCCTAGGTAATCCCATCACAAAATCCATAGAAATATCCTCTCATTTCCATTCTAGAATCGACAATAACTGTAAATCCCCTGCAGGTCTCTGGTGTTCTATCTTTACTTGTTAACAGATCCCATAGTTCAACACAAATTCTGCTATTTCCCTCTTCATATTTGGCCACCAGTAATATTCCTCTAAATCTTTATACATCTTCGTACTTCCAGGATGAGTAGCAAATTGGGATTCATGAGTTTCTCTCAATACTTCATCCTTCAAAGTCTTATGATCAGGCAAATAAATTAGCCTACCCATAGCTATTAGCCCACCAGATAACATTTGGAATGCTTTCTCTATACCCTGGTTTACACTCTCCTTGATATCCTTTACTCTTTTTTTTTTTTTATCTACCTGTTGAGCCACTAAGACCTTGTCTCAAGGCACAGATCAGATCTTTAACTTAGCTAATAGTGATTCCTCAAGCCTTACACTTAGCCGCAAGCCCAATTTCTTCGATTCCATTATACTTCGATGTTCCTTAATCTCCATATCATTCATCATTGTTTTTCCTTTCCTAATCAATGTATCGGCTACTACATTAGCCTTGCCAAGATGGTAGTCAATCACACAATTGTAATCTTTTATTAACTCTGCCCATCTTCTTTGTCACATATTTAACTCCTTCTGTGACATCAAATACTTCAAACTTTTATAGTTTGTAAAGATTTAAACTTGTGACTCACACAAACAATGTCTTTATACTGTTAAGGCAAACACCACTACTACAAGTTCTAGGCCATGAACTGGGTAATTCACCTCATGCGACTTTAGTTGTCCGGATGCATAAGCAATCACACGCCCGTGTTGCATTAACACCCATCTTAGACCCCTTTTTGAGGCATCACTATATACCACAAACCCTTTTGTCCCTGATGGAAGGGCCAGCGCAGGAGCAGAAGGGAGTCTCTCCTTCAGTTCTCGGAAGCTCGCTTCACACTCTTCCGACCAAACAAAACTGACTTCCTTACGGGCCAGCTTAGTCAAAGGTGATGCTATGGTGGAGAACCCCTCAATAAACCTCTTATAATACCCAGCAAGACCCACAAACTTTGGATTTCTGTCACGTTGGTAGGCCTTTCCCATTTCAACACGGCCTCAACCTTTATTGGATCCACAAATATTCCTTCTGCGGATATTACATGGCCCTAAAAATACTACTTCTTTGAGCCAGAACTCACACTTATCCAGCTTTGCATATAATTGATTCTCCCTTACAGTCTGTAGCACAACCCTTAAATGTTGTTCCTGCTCCAAGTAAGAGCTTGAATACTCCAAGATATCATCAATAATTACCATCGTATATTGGTCCAGGTAAGGCCGAAACACCCGATTCATCAAGTCCATAAACATGGCCGAGGCATTGGTTAACCCGAAAGGCATCACCAAAAACTCGTAATGTCCATAACGGGTTCATAATGCAGTCTTTTGTCAATCTTGTTCCTTAATTCTCAACTGATGATATCCAGATTGTTGTGATGTCGCGATCACACAAATTAATTACCCTAGCTTAAAACACACAAGATAGTATAGAGCAAGCAAGGGGTCGATCCCACGAGGAAGTTTCAAGTCAGATTTTTATGTTGTACGCTATGTAATTGGGGGGATTTGGTTTGTGATTATCTAAACTATGGTAGCAATTAAACTAGCAAACAAAATCAATTAAAACCGAAACTTATCAAGAAAACAAACCTTGGTCGCAAGCACACATCCACCAACGGAAATTAGAACCGATCCTTGAAACAAAAATTACAGTTTATGTTCTGAAATTTTATCTTTTCTTAACGTTGATTAATTAACGGATCCGCCGTATAACTAATCCTAACCAAGAAACAATCAAAATGTCCGCACTAATGATTCAATTTAATGGTAGCTTTAAGAATTAGATAATTTCATCAAGATTAGCATACAAGCTGTCCGCAGCTTGTGTCACTTTGTTCAAATGTTCTCCCTAGGTTCAATAACGTAGTTCCGCCACAATTATCAAACTTAGTTGCTTCACAAGTTCATATATCACAACTCCGGTTTTGATATTAAACTTAGCAATAGATTGTTCACAACAATAACTTAGAGTCCGCTCTAGCAATCATCAACAAGAATCATAGGAAATATGCATAGGAAAACAATCATACTCATTCATAACATAAACTGAAAATAGAAGGAAGAATAAATCTCACGGTTCTTGAAATCCGAAGGTTTGTTGTGTCCTTGCAACCAAGAAAAGAGCTTAGCCTTGCATAACTATTGAACAACTACTTCTAAAGAATGAAAAGAGCATGATTTTTGGGTTTGTAGAGGAGAGAGTTTGTGTTTATTCTCTGCTGGCTGCTGCCTCCTTCTGCTCTCCCTCTTTTCTGCTGGTTGCTGCCCCTTCTCTCTTTCTTTTTATATGCTAAGAAACCCTAGTCTCTATTTTACAAAATAGTCCTTCCTTAAGTTGACAGTTTACATTTAAGTACTTCAATAACTATTTTTCCTAAAAAGGAGAAATAGCCTAGCATGAATTCTTTAAACTCTGACTTAGAGGAGCTAAATTGCTGATATAAAAACTTGGATATCGGTTTAGATGCTTCGGAATGTAATTTGGACTCGTTTCTTCACGAAACCTGTTTGCTGGCAGAATTCAGTTGTCATCTTTGGAAAATCATATCTCCCTCATATGACATCGTTTTTGGCTGACATTTGGAGCGTGGATAGGTCTTTAAATTAGGAATCCACGAAAATTGAGTTTGCATCAATTGGATTTCTGTAGCTTCAGATATTAAATTTTGAATGGCCAAAGGTCAACACTGGCAGAATGCGAGATTTGACTTTGCAGGATGTGATTTCCATGATCTTTCTCCTTTTATTTTTCTTTCATTACATTTGCAGAAAGGTATGAATGTTAGCTTTTTAGTGCCACTGGAATCACTTCATTTCGATCTCCAGAACTCACGCTCTGCACAAAACATCGATTGAACGTCACATCTGCCAATTACCTCCAATTTACTCCTTTTTGCATCTTTCATCCAAAAATGCCTTCAAAACATAAAACACAGAATATCAAGGCATTTTATATATAAAACATGGACAAAACATTAGGTAAATTTGGGTGAAACTATCGAATAATATGGTTACATCACAGATCTCAACTCTATCTTAGAGAACACCTCAGCACCTTTCAACTAATCAAACAAATTATCTATTCGTGGGAATAGGTACTTGTTCTTCACTGTCACTTTATTCGATTGATGATAATCAATGCACAAACGAAGTGTGCCATCCTTCTTCTTTTTTTTTTCTTTTTTTTTGCAATCAATACCGAAGCTCCC
Organism: Populus nigra; assembly: GCF_951802175.1. NCBI lineage: Eukaryota > Viridiplantae > Streptophyta > Magnoliopsida > Malpighiales > Salicaceae > Populus > Populus nigra. The sequence continues at coordinate 5,611,055 of NC_084867.1, read as the reverse complement.
TAGGGCGAGTTACTAGGCCGAATGAAGACTTTATCTAACAATTCCTGAAGCTGGACCTTCATTTCAGCCAATTCCATAGGTGTCATCCTATAAGGAGACTAGGCTATAGGAGAAACTCTTGGAATTGTTTCTATGAAAACTTTAATTTCTCTACTGGAGGTAATCCAGGCAACTCTTCTGAGAATACATCTTGAAACTCCCTCATAATGGGAATACTAGTCAAATCTATACTACCTTTTTCCAGCTCTTTTACATGGGCTAACCAAGCAGAACAACCCTTCCTCAGTAACTTTCTAGCCACCAAGACTGAGAGTACACAACTTGGAATATCTTTTCATTCCCCTTTAAACAGTACTCTTTTATCACATATTCCTTGGATTGTCACCGTCTTAGTGAAACAATCCCCTTATGCCCTATGTTTACTTAGCCAAACCATGCTCAGATTCAAGTCAAAATCATATAACTCTAACGACAAAAGATCTACCCTCAATTCTGACCCCCCCAATATATAGTTTTACCCCTCTATAAATATCATCAATATGCATATTCTCTCCCCAGACATGTAATAATCGTCACTCCTACACCCAATTTACTAGAAAACACATGCAAGTTATTCACAATTCTATAAGCTACAAAGGAAAGACTAGCTCCAGTTGCCTGACTCTACTTGACCATTGGCTTCAGGGTATCCCTTAATACCCTCTTTATACCCTGAGTAGCCCGTACCATTTCCCACATAGATTGAAACTGCATGGCTATTAATAACCTTCTTAGTTCCTACTTCAGTCCATCACGAAACCGCTCCACCCTGTGGCTCTCTGTGGGAAGGTAAGTGGAGGCAAAAGTTTTTAAGTCCTGAAATCTCCTCTCATACTCCAGAACTGTCAAATCTCCCTGCCATAGAATTGTCAAATCTTTGGCACCTACATCCGATATATAACTCTTTCCTTTTTTTTTCAGCCAAAGCCCAGCAACCTCAACATCCTCTTCACCACGGTAAGTCATACAACATATCCTTCTCATACACCTCACCCACTGCACTATGGTGACTACTCCCCCTGATCTAGAAGCTGTATTGGAGGCTCCCGCTGCCATTCCTGCTGCTACAACTCTCACTATATGATCCATAGAAGCAGGATCCAAAAATGGGTTTGACTTGGCTACCTGTGCCACTGATGGGAGTATATTATCTCCCCCTCGTATGTCTGATACATCGGGCATTGTTACCCCAGCTGACAGGACAACGAATCATCTTGAAGTGTCACTAACTCACCCCTTTCAAAGTATACTGATGTTGTAGGTACATGATAGGAAGTGTTTGTCAAGGGATCCCAATATAGATCACTTTCATAATGAAGACTCTGATCACTTCCCCGAACTAGGAGTGGATCAGTCCTGGCTCTTTGCTTTGTTCTCACCACTCTGAACCACATTTCAAAACCTTATAATCATTCATATCCTCGAAATAGCAACCTAAGCTCTGATACCAAAATGTAACATCCCTATATCCGGGATAAAGCACCGATCTCATGTTAACCGATAAACAAAGTGATTAATTTATATTTTTTCTATATCTATTCATGGTGTTTGTATTAAAGTCTATCGAAATTTTGACGGAGTCTCTTCTATACTAGGAGGTCCCAAGTTATCGACATACAACCTGTTTACACTTCTAATATATCGCATCTCCTAACTCAATTCAACCCAATCATCCTGGGTCTCAATCCCACAAACATCATCATTCATATCAACCATAATGTTTATGATATACATTGTACAACAATTATCATTATGGATGGATAAAGATATAAACATGCATATATGGAACATGGTTATACAAACTACAAAATTAAATTCATCTATTCAAGTTTAAATATCAATTATACAAATTGAGTTATATAAAAGTTGTAATATTACCAAATACAAGGGTATACTCCCTAGAACCTAAATTATAAAACGTGAACCTAAGCTAGAATCTACTCTTGTCGTGCATGCGATGGTCCAACATATTATTGAAATATGAATATCATAATAATATAGCAATACAAATATCTAGCAATTTTAAAAAAGCAAACATGCATTCATATTTTATCCACTTCTTCCTTTTGGTTTTCATTGGGAACTCTTTCTCTTTCAACTACTAAAAATCAATTCCTCTTCCATTATCAACCTCCATTCAAGATCTCATAAGACCATCCATGATTATTTCCGCTTAACACATTACTAATATCAATTTCATTGTTATCATCATCACCCCGTAGGAGTCGATGCAAGGTGATCCCCTTACCCGGGATCCTAACATACACTAAATGTATGCTAGTTAATACATCTTGATCCCCTTACCCGGGATCCTAACATACACTAAATGTATGCTAGCCAATACATGATTGATTCCTTATTTGAGATCCTAACATACACTAAATGTATGTTGGTCCAAACATGACGATCCCCTTACCTGGGATCCTAACATACACTAAATGTATGCTTGTTCACGCCCCAAATCACACTTCTTATATTTCCTTTGTCAACAATAATTTCATCACTTGGCAATTCACACAACAACCGTTCACCTTGAATACACATACATTCAGAATACTATCCAAAATATTGATATCATTACGCAAACTTTCTTCCTTTCTCCTAATATCCAACGTTCGGTAATTCACATCTCACATCAATAACATATTAAATCATAGAATTTAATTAGAAAGTATAGTTGTGAATCAGCTACCTGCAGTAGAAGCTCTACTTGTGCTACCTTGCTGCTGCCACTGCACAACGCCTGTGGTCCCTCCTGGTAATTACAGGCATAATCTCATAAGTGATCCTTATTTAAGGATATATTTCATACAAACCATATTAAAAACGAATACAAGTATTCCTTTCAATTATTCCTTTCTTTATATTTTATGTTCTCTCATTTCATCTATTTAAATCATCATTCTTTGTGCAACCATGGTTATCATTTTTTTCTTTATATTTAAATTGTTACTGTTTAAACCTCATACTGTTACTGTCCGACCTCTCCTCAGATTTTTAACTATATCTAGAGTTATAGAACTCTGTTTCAAGCGAGGTTGGTCGTGTTGGAGAGCTAAGACACGAGGCTACAAGTTCTCTAAAGGAAAAAAAAACCCAGTTCTGCCTCTTATATAGTCAAAATCGCTCATCAACAACCATTTGGACTGTTACTATCCAACTGTTACTGTCTTGTTTTTGAACCGTTACTGTCTGACCTCTCCTTAGATTTTTAACTATATCTAGAGTTATAAAACTCTATTTCAAGCGAGATTGGTCTCGTTGGAAAGCTAAGACACGAGGCTACAAGTTCTCTGAAGGAAGGAGAGCCTAGTTCTGCCTCTAAGACAATCAAAATCACTCATTAACAAACAATTGGACTGTAACTGTCCGACTGTTACTGTCTTGTTTTTGAACTGTTACTGTCTGACCTCTCCTTAAATTTTTAACTATATCTAGAGTTATAGAACTCTATTTCAAGCGAGGTTGGTCGCGTTGGAAAGCTAAGACACGAGGCTACAAGTTCTCTAAAGGAAGGAGAACCCAGTTCTGCTTTGAAGACAGTCAAAATTACTTATCAACAAATCAAACTTACTGCCCTACAAGGTCTGTCATGACCCAGTCTCGGTTTATAACCCATAACTGGAGTTCTACAGCTCCAAATTGAGCAAAACCAATTTCCTTCGTTATCTAACATCCAGTACTACAATTTCTATGAGTAACCTAGTTCTAATTCCCTCATCCTCCTATCCAAAATCTTACCGAAAGTCAGGAGATGAGTCTGTCTAGATTTGTCACCCCCCCTTCCCTTCACAAATAACACACAAACTACATTTTCTAGGTAAATTATCACGGTTTCACGTCCCCAATCACATACCACACATGAATTAACTTAATTTTAACAACAACTACTTTTCCCCCAATTCAAGTCTAAGAACCCTATTCTATAATTCACATCAAGGCATCAATTCATTATTGAATTTGAAATGACTTATAAAATCATGTTTAGAACACCTTACTTGGTACGAACTAAGATTTTGATCTTCAACCAGTTGAAGATTTTCAACTCCCTCCTTTCTTATCTAATGACAGCCGACCCTCCATCTTCTCTTCTTGTTCAATTTTCTTGTTAATCCCGTGCCCATAACTGTTTATTCCATCTATAAACCCTTAATCTTGGATGGGTTCTTGAAATTTTGATGTTTCTCTCTTGATTTTGCAAGAATGGATACAAAAACTCCCTCTTTTCTTTCCTTACGATTGCTGCAGATTTTTGGTGAGAATAGGAGTATTTATGCTCTATAATTTTTCTTATTTGCATTTAGGCCTCCACATCTTTTTTTCTTCTTATAATTTTCATTTCTTATAATTTCACCCACAACTTTTAGTTTAGTTTATTTTCTTTAATTTAATCCAACCCTCAACATTTTCGAGTTGATTATTTCTGAGTTGTCAGCTACTCAGTTTTCGATGACGATTACCAAGTCAACAAGGACTGTGGGAACGGACAAATCCAGGCTTCAGCTGTGTAGGCAGTGTCGTTGATTATTTCTGATTCGTCAGCTACTCAGTTTTCGGTGATGATTATCGAGTCAACAGGGACTGTGTGCACGATCGAATCCAGGCTTCATCTGTTTAGTTAGTCTCCTTGATTATTTCTGAGTCTTCCCCTACTCTATTTTCGATGAAGATAAGCGAGTCAACAGGGATTGTGCGCGCAGATGAAACCAAGCGCCAGCTGGGGAAGCAGTTTAGGTGATGATTCTTGAGTCAGCAGCGACTCAGTTTTTTGTGTCGATTTCTGCGTTAGCTGTGGATGCAGTCTCGTTGATTATTTCTCAGTCGGCAACGACTCACTTTTCGCTTTTGATTTCGTAGTCTACAGGGTATCTTTGGGCCGACGAATCCAAGTAGTGTCATTGATTTTTTCTAAATCGTCTGGTACTCTATTTTCGATGACGATTACCGACTCAACAGGGATTGTGCGAGCAGACAAAACCAGGCTTTAGCTATGGAGGAAGTCTCGTTGATTATTTCTAAGTCGTCAGCTACTCAGTTTTCGGTGATGATTACAGAGTCAATAGGGACTATGGGCACAGACGAATCCAGGCTTCAGTTGTGTAGGCAGTCTCATTGATTATTCCTGAGTCATCAACTACTCAGTTTTCGATGACGATTACCAAGTCAACAAGGACCGTGCGCGTAGACAAATCCAGGCTTTAGCTGGGGAAGCAGTTTTGATGATGATTTTGGAGCAGGCAGCGACTCAGTTGCCGGTGTCGATTTCTGAGTCAACTGGGACTGTGTGCGCTGACCAATCCAGGCGTCAGTTGTTTATTTCTGAGTTGTCAGCTACTCAGTTTCGGTGATGATTACCGAGTCAACAGGGACTGTGGGCACGGACGAATCTCGTCTTCAGTTGTGTAGGTAGTGTCGTTGATTATTTTTGAGTCGTCCGCTATTCTGATTTCGGTGACGATTACCGAGTCAATAGGGACTGTGTGCACCAGTGTTTTAAAACCCGGACCGGCCCGGCGGGTCGACCCGGGACCTGGCCGACCCGGGCCTGGGACCGGTCCGGGTGAAGGCAAAAACCCGCTCGGGAGTTGGCCCGGTGGAACCCGGTCGACCCGGGACCCGGGCCACCCGGTCAAACCCGGCTGAGACCCGGTCTATTTTTTTTTTAGACTGATTGATGTTAAATGACATCGTTTTGGCCTTTAAAACAAAGGCCAAAACGACGAAGAGCGATGAAGCAGAATTGGGCATTTTGATTACAGAGCAAACCTAATTAACAAACAAATCCATTTCAATCGATGAGCTGAGGAGCAGAGGAGAGCAGAAGACCGAAGATGTCTTCATCATTGTTGTTTCACTGCGAAAAAGGTTAGTTTCTTGTTTCTGTTCACAAATCTTCTTCTTTCACTCTCTCTTTTCTTTATTCTTGGCCGTGTTTTGAACTTGCAGTTCTAGGCATCATTTTGCTGTTCGTTGATTCAGTCTCGTTGATTCAGTCGCAGCCCAGTTCATCTAAAGGGAGGTTTTGAGGGTTTTGGAGAGGAAGGATTTGAGGGGAGAAGAGGTAGATGAGGGAAAAGGAAAGCAAGAGTGAAAAGGAGTAGATAATTGGAGAGGACAACACCGTGTGGTTTAGTTTCCGAATAGGTCACTAAGGATTCTGTCTGTGTGGATGCTATTTTTGAGTTTTGGTTGAAGACATCGGAGCAGGAAGATGGGGTTGAAGCTCTTGAAGGGAAGAAGATAAAGCTAAAATATGTTTTTTTTTTATGTTTTTTTTTGGGTTGACCCGGATCAACCCGGGTCAACCCATCTGACCCATGACCCGATCACTTGACCGGGTCGATGACCGGGTCGGGTTTCAAAACTATGGTGTGCACAACCGAATCTAGGCATCATCTGTGTAGTTAGTCTCGTTGATTATTTCTGAGTCGTCCTCTACTATATTTTCGGTGAAGATTGCCCACTCAACAGGGACTGTGTGCACGGACGAATCCAGGCTTGAGCTGTGTAGGCAATCTCGTTGGTTATTTCTGAGTCGTCCCCTACTCTATTTTCGTTGAAGATTAGCGAGTTAGTAGGGACTATGCGCGCAAATGAAACCAAGCGTCAGTTGAGGAACCAGTTTTGGTAATGATTTTCGAGTCGACAGCGACTTAGTTTTCAGTATCGATTTTTGAGTTAATAGGGATTGTGGGCACGGACAAATCCAGGCTTCAGTTGTGTAGGCAGTCTCGTTGATTATTTCTAAGTCTCAGCTACTCAGTTTTCAGTGACGATTACCGAGTCAACAAGACTGTGTGCACGACCAAATCTAGGCTTTATCTGTGTAGTCAGTGTCGTTGATTATTTCTGAGTCATCCCCTACTCTATTTTTGGTGAAGATTAGTGAATCAACAGGGACTGTGCATGCAGACGAATCCAAACTTCAGCTGGGGAAGTAGTTTTGGTAATGATTTTCGAGTCGGAAGCGACTCAGTTTTCGGTGTCGATTTCTGAGTCAACTGGGATTGTGGGTGCTGACAAATCTAGGCATCAGCTGTGGAGGCGATCTTGTTGCTTATTTCTGAGTCGTCCGCTACTCTATTTTTAGTGACTATAACCAAGTCAACAAGGACTGTGTGCACGGACGAATCCAGGCTTCAGCTGTGTAAGTAGTCTTGTTGATTATTTCTGAGTCGTCCGCTACTCTACTTTCAGTGACTATTACCAAGTGAACAGGGACTGTGTGCCCAGACGAATCCAGGCTTCAGCAATGTAGGCAATCTCGTTGATTATTTCTGAGTCGTCCCCTACTCTTTTTCAGTGACTATTACTAAGTCAACATGGCCTGTGTGCATGGACGAATCCAGGCTTCAGCTGTGGAGGAAGTCTCATTGATTATTTCTGACTCGTCAGCTACTCAGTTTTCGATGACGATTACAGAAGCAACAGGGATTATGGGCATAGATGAATCCAAGCTTCAGCCATATAGGCAGTATCGTTGATTATTTCTGAGTCGTCTGCTACTCTGTTTTCGATGACGATTACCAAGTCAACATGGACTGTGTGCACGGCTGAATCCAGGCGTCATCTATGTAGTCAGTCTCGTATTATATTTCTGAGTCGACAACGACGACTCTGTTTTCAACGACGATTACCGACTCAACAGGGACTGTGTGCACCGACAAATCCAGTCTTCAGCCGTGTAGGCAATCTTGTTGATTATTTCTGAGTTGTCCGCTACTCTGTTTTTAGTGACTATTACCGAGTCAACAGGGACTGTGTGCTTGGACGAATCCACGCTTCAGTAGTGTAGGCAGTCTTGTTGATTACTTCTGAGTCGTCCCCTACTCTATTTTCGGTGAAGATTAGCGAGTCAACAGGGACTGGGAGCGCAAACAAGACAAAGCGTCAATTGGGGAAGCAGTTTTGGTAATGATTTTCAAGTTGGCAGTGACTCAGGTGTCGGTGTCGATTTCTGAGTTGATTATTTCTGAGTTGTCAACGAATCATTTTTCGGAGACAATTATCGAGTCAACAAGGATTGTGAGCAGGTACGAATCCAGGTTTTAGTTGTGTAGGTAGTGTCGTTGATTATTTCTGAGTTGTCATCTACTCAGTTTTCGGTGATGGTTACCGAGTCAACAGGGACTGTGTGCACGATCGAATTCGTCTGTGTGGTCAGTCTCCTTGATTATTTCTGAGTCTTCCCCTACTCTATTTTTGGTGAAGATAAGCGAGTCCACAGGGACTGTTCGTGTAGACAAAACCAAGCGTCAGCTGGGGAAGTAGTTGGGTGATGAGTTTTGAGTCGGCAGCTACTCAGTTTTTGTTCTCAATTTCTGAATCAACTGGGATTGTGGGCGCTAGAAAATCCAGGCGTTAGCTGTGGAGGCAGTCTCGTTGATTATTTCTGATTCGTCAGCTACTCAGTTTTTAGTGATGATTACCGACTCAACAGGGACTGGGTGCACGGATGAATCCAATCTTCAACTGTGTAGGCAGTGTCGCTGATTTTTTCTAAGTCGTCTAGTACTCTATTTTCGGTGACGATTTCCGACTCAACAAGGACTGTGCGAGCAGACGAAACCAAACTTCAGCTGTGGAGGAAGTCTCGTTGATTATTTCTAAGTCGTCAGCTACTCAATTTTTGGTGACGATTACAGAGTCAACAGGGATTGTGGGCACGGATGAATCCAAGGTTTAGCCGTGTAGGTAGTCTCGTTGATTATTTCTGAGTCGCCCGCTACTCTGTTTTCAGTGACGATTATCGAGTCAACAGGGACCATGCGCGCAGATGAATCCAAGCATCAGTTGAAGAAACAGTTTCGACGATGATTTTTGAGTCGATATCGACTCAACTTTCGGTGTCGATTTTCGAGTCAACATGGACTGTGTGCGCGGACGAATCCAGGCATCATCTGTGTTGTCACTCTCATTGATTATTTCTAAGTCATCCGGAACTCTATTTTTGGTGAAGATTATCAAGTAAACAGGGACCGTGCGCGCAAACGAATCCAAGCATCAGATGGGGAAGTAGTGGCGATGATGAAATTTAAGTTGGCAGAGACTTAGTTTTCGGTGTCGATTTCATAGTCAACAGGGACTGTGTGCACGGCCGAATCCAGGCTTCATATGTGTAGTCAGTCTCGTTGATTTTTTCTGATTCGTCAGCTACTTAGTTTTTGGTAAGGATTACCAAGTCAACAGGGATTGTGTGCGCGGACGAATCTAGGTTTCAGCTCTGTAGACAGTGTCGTTGATTATTTCTAAGTCGTCCAGTACTCTATTTTCGGTGATGATTATCGACTCCACAAGGACTCTGCGCATAGACGAAACCAGGCTTCAACAATGGAGGAAGTCTCGTTCATTATTTCTAGCTTGTCAGCTATGCTATTTTCGGTGACGATTACCGAGTCAATAGGGACTATGTGCACGGACGAATCCAGGCTTTAGCTGTATAGGAAGTCTCGTTGATTATTTCTGAATCGTTCGCTACTCTGTTTTCGGTGACGATTACCGAATCAGGAGGGATTGTGTGCACGAACGAATCCAGGCTTCAGCTGGGGAAGCAGTTTTGGAGATGATTTTCGAGTTGTCCAGTACTCTGTTTTCGGTGACGATTACCGACTCAACAAGGACTCTGCGCGCAGACGAATCCAGGCTTCAGCTGTGTAGGCAATCTCGTTGATTATTTCTGACTTGTCACCTACTCAGTTTTCAGTGACGATTACCTAGTCAACAGTGACTGTGTGCATGGATGAATCCAGGCTTCAGCAGTGGAGGCAATCTCGTTGATTGTTTCTGACTCGTCTGCTACTCTATTTTCGATGATGATTACCGAGTCAAGAGGGACTGTGTGCTTGGATGAATCCATGATTTAGCTGTGTAGGCAGTCTCGTTGATTTTTTATGACTCTTCGTCACTCTATTTTCGGTGACGATTACCGAGTCAACAGGGACTGTGTGCGGGGACAAATCCAGGCTTCAGTTGTGAAGGAAGTCTCGTTGATTGTTTCTGAGTCATCCGCTACTCTTTTTTACGTGACGATTACCAAATCAACAGGGACTGTGTGCACGGACAAATCCAGACTTCAGTTGTGGAGGAAGTCTCGTTGATTATTTCTAACTCGTGCGCTACTCTGTTATCAGAGATGATTACGGAGTCAACAGGGACTGCCCGCACGGATGAATCCAAACTTCAGCTATGTAGGCAGTCTCGTTCATTATTTCTGACTCGTCCGCTACTCTGTTTTCGCTGCCAATTACCGAGTCAACAGGGACTGTGTGCAACGACGAATCCAGGCTTCACCTGTATAGGCAGTCTCGTTGATTCTTTCTGATTTGTTCGATACTCTATTTTCGGTGATGATTAACGAGTCAACAGGGACTGCGTGCACGGACAAATCAAGGCTTCAGCTGTGGAGGCAGTCTCGTTGATTATTTCTGACACGTCAGCTACTCTGTTTCCGATGATGATTACCGAGTCAACAGGGACTGCGTGCATGAACAAATCGAGGATTCAGTTGTGTAGACAGTCTCGTTGATTATTTCTGACTCGTCCGCTACTCTTTTTTGGTGACGATTACCGAGTCAACAAGGACTATGTGCAATGACAAATCCAGGCTTCAGCTGTGTAAGCAATCTTGTTGATTATTTCTGACTCGTCAGCTACTCTATTTTCGGTGAAGCTTACCAAGTTAACACGGACTGTGTGCACGGATGAATCCTAGCTTCAGTTGTGTAGGAAGTGTCGTTGATTGTTTCTGACTAGTTCGCTACTCTATTTTCGGTGACGATTACCAAGTCCACAGGGACTGTGTGGACGAACAAATCTGGGCTTCAGCTGTGTAGGCAGTCCTGTTGATTCCTTCTGACTTGTTCGCTACTCTGTTTTTGGTGATGATTACTGAGTTAACAGGAACTGTGTGCACAGACGAATCCAGGCTTCAGCTGTGTAAGCAATATCGTTCATTATTTTTTACTTGTCCGCTACTCTATTTTCAGTGATGATTACCCAGTCAACAAGAACTGTGTGCACGGACGAATCTAAGCTTCAGCTGTGTAGGAAGTCTCGTTGATTTCTTCTGACTCGTCAGCTATTGTATTTTCGGTGAAGATTACCGAGTCAACAGGGACTGTACGCACGGACGAATCCACGCTTCAGCTGTGCAGGAAGTCTCGTTGATTGTTTCTGACTCGTCCGCTACTCTGCTTTACGTGACGATTGCCAAGTCAACAGGGACTGTGTGCAAGGATGAATCCAGACTTCTGCTATGGAGGAAGTCTCGTTGATTATTTCTAACTCGTGCGCTACTATATTTTCAGAGATGATTACCGAGTGAACAGGGACTGTGTGCAATGACGAATCCAGGCTTCACCTGTGGAGGAAGTCTCGTTGATTGTTTCTGACTCACCCGCTACTCTGTTCTCAGTGAGGATTACCAAGTCAACAGGGACTGTGTGCAAGGACGAATACACACTTCAATTGTGGAGGCAGTCTCGTTGATTATTTCTGAATCGTCCGCTACTCTGTTTTTGGTGAGGATTACCGAGTCAACAGGGACTGCGTGCACGGACGAAACCAGGCTTCATTTGTGTACGCAGTCTCGTTTATTATTTCTGACTCTCCACTACTCTGTTTTCGGTGATGATTACTGAGTCAACAGGGACTGTGTGGACGGACAAATCCAGGCTTCTACTATGGAGGCATTCTCGTTGATTATTTCTGACTCGTTCGCTACTCTGTTTTCAGTGATGATTACCGAGTTAATAGGGACTGCGTGCACGGACGAATCAAGGCTTCAGCTGTGTAGGCAGTCTCGTTGATTATTTCTGACTCGTCAGCTACTCTGTTTTTGGTGATGATTACCGAGTCAACAGGGACTGTGTGCACGAACGAATCGATGATTCAGTTGTGTAGACAGTCTCGTTGATTATTTCTGACTCGTCCGCTACTCTTTTTTCGCTGACGATTACCGAGTCAACATGGACTATGTGCAATGACGAATCCAGGCTTCAGCTGTGTAAGCAATCTCGTTGATTATTTCTGACTCGTCAGCTACTCTATTTTCGGTGAAGCTTACCAAGTCAACACGGACTGTGTGCATGGATGAATCCAAGCTTCATTTGTGTAGGAAGTGTCGTTGATTGTTTCTGACTAGTTCGCTACTCTATTTTGGGTGACGATTACCGAGTCTACAGGGACTGTGTGGACGGACGAATCCAGGCTTCAGCTGTGCAGGCTGTCTCGTTGACTGCTTCTGACTTGTCCGCTACTCTGTTTTTGGTGATGATTACCAAGTCAACAGGGACTGTGTGCAAGGACGAATCCAGACTTCAGTTGTGGAGGAAGTCTCGTTGATTATTTCTAACTCGTGCGCTACTCTGTTTTCCGTGATGATTACCGAGGGAACAGGGACTGGGAGCACGGACGAATCGAGGCTTCAGCTATGTAGGCACTCTTGTTGATTGTTTCTGACTCTCCCGCAACTCTCTTTTCGGTGAGGATTACCGAGTCAACAGGGACTGTGCGCACGGACGAATCCACGCTTCAGCTGTCCATGAAGTCTCGTTGACTGCTTCTGACTTGTCTGCTACTCTATTTTTGGTGATGATTACCAAGTCAACAGGGACTGTGTGCAAGGACGAATCCAGACTTCAGCTGTGGAGGAAGTCTCATTGATTATTTCTAACTCGTGCACTACTCTGTTTTCCGTGATGATTACCGAGGGAACAGGGACTGGGAGCACGGACGAATCGAGGCTTCAGGTATGTAGGCACTCTTGTTGATTATTTCTGACTCTCTCGCAACTCTATTTTCGGTGAGGATTACTGAGTCAACAGGGACTGTGCGCACGGACGAATCCACGCTTCAACTGTGGAGGAAGTCTCGTTGATTATTTCTAACTCGTGCGTTACTCTGTTTTCAGAGATGATTACCGAGTCAACAGGGATTGTGTGCACGGATGAATCCAAACTTCAGTTGTGTAGGCAGTCTCGTTCATTGTTTCTGACTCACCCGCTACTCTGTTCTCGGTGAGGATTACCAAGTCAACAGGGACTGTGTGCAAGGATGAATACACAGTTCAGCTGTGGAGGCAGTCTCGTTGATTATTTCTGACTCGTCCGCTACTCCGTTTTCGCTGACGATTACCGAGTCAACAGGGACTGTGTGCAGTGACAAATCCAGGCTTCACCTGTGTAGGCAGTCTTGTTGATTCTTTCTGACTCATCCGCTACTCTGTTTTCGATACCGATTACCGAGTCAACAGGGACTGTGCACAATGACGAATCCAGGCTTCACCTGTATAGGCAGTCTCGTTGATTCTTTCTGACTCGTCCGATACTCTGTTTTCGGTGATGATTACCGAGTCAACAGGGACTGTGTGCACGGACGAATAAAGGCTTCAGCTGTGTAGGCAGTCTCGTTGACTATTCCTGACTCGTCAGCTACTCTGTTTTCGGTGATGATTACCGAGTCAACAGGGACTGCGTGCACCGACGAATCAAGGCTTCAGGTGTGTAGGCAGTCTCGTTGATTTTTTCTGACTCGTCAGCTACTCTGTTTTCGGTGATGATTACCGACTCAACAGGGACTGCGTGCATGAACGAATCGAGGATTCAGTTGTGTAGGCTTTTTTTTTATTGTTTCTGACTCGTCCGGCACTTTGTTTTCGGTGACGATTACCGAGTCACTAGGGACTGTATGCACGGACAAATTCAGACTTCAGCTGTGGAGGCAGTCTCGTTGATTATTTGTGACTCGTCTGCTATTCTATTTTCATTGAGGATTACCGAGTAAACAGGGACTGTGTGCTGTGACGAAACGAGGCTTCAGTTGTGTAGGCAGTCTCGTTGATTATTTCTGACTCGTTCGCTACTCTGTTTTAGCTGACGATTACCAAGTCAACAGGGACTGTGTGTAATGATGAAGCCAGGCTTCAGCTGTGTAGGTAGTGTCGTTGATTATTTCTGACTCGTCTGCTACTTTGTTTTCGCTGACGATTACCGAGTCAACAGGGACTGTGTGCAGAGAGGAATCCAAGCTTCAGTTGTGTAGGAAGTTTCGTTGAATATTTCTTACTCGTCTGCTACTCTATTTTCAGTGACAATTACCGAGTCAACAGGGACTGTGTGCATGGACGAAACGAGGCTTCAGTTGTGTAGACAGCCTCGTTGATTATTTCTGACGCTTCCGCTACTCTGTTTCCAGTGACGATTACGGAGTCAACAGAGACTGTATGCACGGACGAATCCAGACTTCAATTATGTAAGTAGTCTTGTTGATTATTTCTGACTCGCCCGCTACTCTGTTTTCGGTGAGGATTATCGAGTCAACAGGGACTGTGTGCAAGGACGAATCCAGGCTTGAGCTGTGTGAGCAGTCTCGTTGATTATTTCTGACTCTCCACTACTCTGTTTTCGATGATGATTACCGAGTTAAGAGGGACTGTGGGCACGAACGAATCTAAACTTCAGCTGTGGAGGCCGTCTCGTTGATTATTTCTGACTCGCCCGCAACTCTGTTTTCGGTGGGGATTACCGAGTCAACAGGGATTGTGTGCACGTACGAATCCAGGCTTCAGCGGTGGAGGCAGTCTTGTTGATTATTTCTGACTCGTCAGCTACTCTGTTTTCGGTGATGATTACCGAATCAACATGGACTGCCTGCACGGACGAATCGAGGCTTCAACTGTGTAGGTAGTCTTGTTGATTCTTTCTGACTCGTTAGATATTCTATTTTCGGTGAACATTACCGAGTCAACAGGGACTGGGTGCACGGACGAATCCAGGCTTCAGCTGTGTAGGCAGTCATGTTGATTATTTCTGACTCGACCGCTACTCTGTTTTCGATGACGATTACCTATTCAAAAGGGACTCTGTGCACGGACAAATCCAGGCTTCAGTAGTGGATGGAGTCTTATTGATTATTTCTGACACGTCCGCTACTCTGTTTTCGGTTAAGATTACCGAGTCAACAGGGACTGCGTGCACGGACGAATCCAGGCTTCAACGGTGTAGGAAGTCTCGTTGATTATTTCTTACTCGTCCGCTACTCTATTTTCGATGACGATTATCGAGTCAACAGGTACTGTGTGCAAGGATGAATCCAGGCTTCAGCTCTGTAAGAAGTCTCGTTGATTATTCTCGCTCGTCCGCTACTATGTTTTCGGTAATGATTACCGAGTCAACAGGGACTTTGCCGCACGCGAAACCTAGCTGGGAAGCGGTTTTGGTAATGATTTTCAAGTCGGCAATGATTCAGTTTTCGGTGTCGATTTCGGAGTCAACTGCGACTGGGTGCACTAACCAATTTAGGCATTAGCTGTAAAAACAGTCTCGGTGATTTTTTTGAGTCTTTACCTACTCAGTTTTCGGTGATGATTACCGAGTCAACAGGGACTACCTGCACGGAAAAATCAAGGCTTCAACTGTGTAGGCAGTCTTGTTGATTCTTTCTGACTCGTCAGCTATTCTATTTTTGGTGAACATTACCGAGTCAACAGGGACTGGGTGCACGGACGAATCGAGGCTACAGCTGTGTAGGCAGTCTTTTTTATTCTTTCTGACCCGTCAACTATTCTATTTTCAGAGAACATTACCGAGCCAACAGGGACTGGGTGCATGGACGAATCCAGGCTTTAGCTGTGTAGGCAGTCACGTTGATTATTTCTAACTCGACCGCTACTCTATTTTCGATGACGATTACCTAGTCAACAAGGACTGTGTGCACTGACAAATCCAGGCTTCAGTTGTGGATGCAGTCTCGTCGATTATTTCTCATATGTCTGCTACTCTGTTTTCGATGAAGATTACCTAGTCAACAGGGACTGTGGGCACGGACGAATCGAGGCTTCAGCTGTCTAGGCAGTCTCGTTGATTATTTCTGACTTGCCCGCAACTCTGTTTTCGGTGAGGATTACCGTGTCAATAGGGACTGTGTGCACGTACGAATCCAAGCTTCAGCGGTTTAGGCAATCTCGTTGATTATTTCTGACTTATCACCTACTCTGTTTTCGGTGATGATCACCGAGTCGACATGGACTGCCTGCACGGACGAATCGAGGCTTCAACTGTGTAGGTAGTCTTGTTGATTCTTTCTGACTCGTTAGATATTCTATTTTCGGTGAACATTACCGAGTCAACAGGGACTGGGTGCACGGACGAATCCAGGCTTCAGCTGTGTAGGCAGTCATGTTGATTATTTCTGACGCGACCGCTACTCTGTTTTCGGTGACGATAACCTATTCAAAAGGGACTCTGTGCACGGACAAATCCAGGCTTCAGTAGTGGATGGAGTCTCATTGATTATTTCTGACACGTCCGCTACTCTGTTTTCGGTTAAGATTACCGAGTCAACTGGGACTGCGTGCACGGACGAATCCAGTCTTCAACGGTGTAGGAAGTCTCGTTGATTATTTCTTACTCGTCCGCTACTCTATTTTCGATGACGATTATCGAGTCAACAGGTACTGTGTGCAAGGATGAATCCAGGCTTCAGCTTTGTAAGAAGTCTTGTTGATTATTTCTGGCTCGTCCGCTACTATGTTTTCGGTAATGATTACCGAGTCAACAGGGACTTTGCCGCACGCGAAACCTAGCTGGGAAGCGGTTTTGGTAATGATTTTCAAGTCGGCAACGATTCAGTTTTCGGTGTCGATTTCGGAGTCAACCGGGACTGTGTGCACTAACCAATTTAGGCATTAGCTGTAAAAACAGTCTCGGTGATTTTTTTGAGTCGTCACCTACTCAGTTTTCGGTGACGATTACCGAGTCAACAGGGACTGCGTGCTGTGACGAAACGAGGCTTCAGTTGTGTAAGCAGTCTCGTTGATTATTTCTGACTCGTTCGCTACTCTGTTTTTGCTGACAATTACCAAGTCAACAGGGACTATGTGTAATGATGAATCCAGGCTTCAGCTGTGTAGGTAGTGTCGTTGATTATTTCTGACTCGTCTGCTACTTTGTTTTCGCTGACGATTACCGAGTCAACAGGGACTGTGTGCAGAGAGGAATCCAAGCTTCAGTTGTGTAGGAAGTTTCGTTGATTAGTTCTTACTCATCTGCTACTCTGTTTTCAGTGACAATTACCGAGTCAACAAGGACTGTGTGCACGGACGAAACGAGGCTTTAGTTGTGTAGACAACCTCGTTGATTATTTCTGACGCTTCCGCTACTCTGTTTTCAGTGACGATTACTGAGTCAACAGAGACTGTATGCACGAACGAATCCAGACTTCAACTATGTAAGTAGTCTTGTTGATTATTTCTGACTCGCCCGCTACTCTGTTTTCAGTGATGATTATCGAGTCAACAGGGACTGTGTGCAAGGACGAATCCAGGCTTCAGCTGTGTTCGCAGCCTCGTTGATTATTTCTGACTCTCCGCTACTCTGTTTTCAGTGACGATTACCGAGTCAACAGAGACTGTATGCACGGAGGAATCTAGATTTCAACTATGTAAGCAGTCTTGTTGATTATTTCTGACTCGCCCGCTACTCTGTTTTCGGTGTGGATTATCGAGTCAACAAGGACTGTGTGGAAGGACGAATCCAGGCTTGAGCTGTGTGAGCAGTCTCGTTGATTATTTCTGACTCTCCGCTACTCTGTTTTTGATGATGATTACCGAGTTAAGAGGGACTGTGGGCACGGACGAATCTAGACTTCAGCTGTGGAGGCCGTCTCGTTGATTATTTCTGACTCGCCCGCAACTCTGTTTTCGGTGGGCATTACCGAGTCAACAGGTACTGTGTGCACGTACGAATCCAGGCTTCAGCGGTGGAGGCAGTCACGTTGATTATTTCTTACTCGCCCCTTACTCTGTTTTCGGTGACGATTACCGAGTCAGCATAGACTGTGTGCACGGACAAAGTTGTGCTTCAGCTGTGTAGACAGTCTCATTGATTGTTTTCGACTCGTGCACTACTCTGTTTTTGGTGATGATTACCGAGTCAACAGGGACTGTGTACACGGACGAATCCAGGCTTCAGCTGTGTAGGCAGTCTCGTTGATTATATCTGACTCGCCCACTACTCTGTTTTCGGTGAGGATTACGAGTCAACAGGGACCGTGTGCAAGGACGAATCCAGGCTTCAACTATTTAGGCAGTCTTATTGATTATTTCTTACTCGTCCGCTACTCTATTTCCGGTGACGAATATCGAATCAATAGGGACTTGGGACACAGACGAATCTAGGCTTCAAATGTGTAGGCAGTCTCATTGATTATTTCTGACTCGGCCGTTATTTTGTTTTCGATTATGATTACCGAGTCAACAGGGATAATACGCGCAGACGGAACAAGGCTTCAGCTGGTGATAATTTTCGAGTTGGCAGCGACTCAGTTTTTAGTATCGATTTCCGAGTCAACTAGGACTGTGTGCGCTAACAAATCAAGGCATCAGCTGTGAAAACAGTCTCGTTGATTTTTTCTGACTCGTCCGATACTCTATTTTCTTTGACGATTACCGAGTCAACAGGGAGTGTGTGCACAGATGAATCCAGGCTTCAGCTGTGTAGGCAGTCTCCTTTATTATTTCTGACTTGTCCACTACGTTGTTTTTGGTGATGATTACCGAGCCAACAGTGACTGTGTGCATAGACGAATCCAGGCTTCAGCTGTATAGGCAGTCTCGTTGATTTTTTCTGAGTCGTTTGCTACCCTGTTTTCGGTGACGATTACCGAGTCAACAGTGACTGTGTGCACGGATGAATCAAGGCTTCAGCTGTGTAGGCACTCTTGTTGATTATTTCTGACTTGTCCGTTGCTCTATATTCAGTGATGATTACAGAGTCAACAGGGACTGTGTGCATAGACGATTCCAGGCTTCAGCTATGTAGGTAGTCTCGTTGATTTTTTATGACTGGTCCGCTACTCTGTTTTCAGTGATGATTACCGAGTCAACAGGTACTGTGTGCACGGACAAATCCAGGCTTCAGCTGTGTAAGGAGTGTCGTTGATTATTTCTGGCTTGTCCGCTACTATTTTTTCGATAATGATTACCGAGTCAACAGGGACTTTGCCATAGATGAAACCAGGCTTTTAGCTGGGAAGCGATTTTGGTAATGATTTTCAAGTCGGCAATGATTCAGTTTTCGGTGTCAATTTCGGAGTCAACTGGGACTGTGTGCGCTAACCAATTTAGGCATCAGCTGCAAAAATAGTCTCGGTGATTTTTTTGAGTCGTTACCTACTCAGTTTTCGGTGATGATTACCGAGTCAATAGGGACTGCGTGCACGGACAAATCGAGGCTTCAGTTGTGTAGGCAGTCTCGTTGATTATTTCTGACCCGTCCGCTACTCTATTTTCGGTGATGATTACTGAGTCAATAGGGACTGCGTGCACGGACGAAACGAGGCTTCAGTTGCGTAGAGAGTCTCGTTGATTATTTCTGACTCCTCCGCTACTCTGTTTTCGATGATGATTACCGAGTCAACAGGGACTGTGTGCAATGACGAATCCAGGCTTCAACAGTGTAGGAAGTCTCATTGATTGTTTCTGACTCGTGCGCTACTTTGTTTTCAGTGACAATTACCGAGTCAAGAGGGACTGTGTGCACGGACTAATCCAAACTTCAACTATGGAGGCGGTCTCGTTGATTATTTCTGACTATTTGCTACTCTGTTTTCGGTGACGATTACCGAGTCAACAAGGACTGTGTGCACGAACGAATCCAGACTTCAGCTGTGGAGGCCGTCTCGTTGATTGTTTCTCACTCGTGCGCTACTCTGTTTTCAATGACGATTACCGAGTCAACATGGACTGTGTGGACGAATAAATCCAGGCTTCAGCTGTGTAGGCAGTCTTGTTGATTGTTTTTGAATCGTCCGCTACTCTGTTTTCGGTGACGATTATCAAGTCAACAGGGATTGCGTGGACGGACGAATCCAAGCTTCAGTTGTGTAGGCATTCTCATTGATTACTTCTAACTTGTCCGCTATTCTGTTTTTGGTGATGATTACCAGGTCAACAGGGACTGTGTGCATGGACGAATCCAGGCTTCAGTTGTGTAGGCATTCTTGTTTATTTTTTCTGACTCGACCGCTACTCTGTTTTCCGTGATGATAACCGAGTGAACAAGGACTGTGTGCACGGACGAATCGAGGCTTTAGTTGTGTAGGCAGTCTTATTGATTGTTTCTGACTCGTCCGCTACTCTGTTTTTGGTGATAATTACCGAGTCAACAAGGACTGTGTGCACGGACGAATCCAAGCTTCAATTGTGTAGAAAGTCTCGTTGATTGTTTCTGACTCCTCAGCTTCTTTGTTTTTGGTGATGATTACCACGTCAACAGGGACTGTGTGCATGAACGAATCGAGGCTTCAGTTGTGTAGGAAGTCTTATTGATTACTTCTGATTTTTCCACTACTCTGTTTTCGGTGACTATTACCGAGTCAACAGGGACTGTGTGCACGGACGAATCCAGGCTTCAGCTGTGTAGGCATTCTCGTTGATTATATCTGACTCGTCTGCTACTCTATTTTCAGTGATGATTAACGAGTCAACTAGGATTGTGTGCACGAACGAATCCAAGCTTCAGCTGTGTAGGAAGTCTCGTTCATGATTTCTGACTTGTGCGCTACTCTGTTTTCGGTGACGATTTCCGAGTTAAAAGGGGCTGAATGCACGGATGAATGCAGGCTTCAGCATTGTATGCAGTCTCGTTGAATACTTCTGACTTGTTCGCTACCCGGTTTTCCGTACCGAGGGAAGAGGGACTGGGTGCACGGACGAATAGAGGCTTCAACTATGTAGGCAGTCTGGTTGATTATGTCTGACTTGCCCGTTACTCTGTTTTCGGTGAGGATTAGCGAGTCAACAAGGACTGTGTGCAAGGACAAATCGAGGATTCAGCTGCGGTAGGCAGTCTCGTTGATTATTTCTGACTCGTTAGCTACTCAGTTTTCACTAACGATTACTGAGTCAACAGGGACTCGGTGCACGAACGAATCCAGGCTTCAGCTGTGTAGGAAGTCTCGTTGATTATTTATGACTCGTGCGCTACTCTATTTTCGGTGATGATTACTGAGTCAACAGGGACTGCGTGCACGAACGAAACGAGGCTTCAGTTGTGTAGACAGTCTCGTTGATTATTTCTGACTCGTCCGCTACTCTATTTTCGGTGATGATTACCGAGTCAACAGGGACAGTGTGCAATGACGAATCCAGGCTTCAGATGTGTAGGAAGTCTCGTTGATTGTTTTTGACTCGTGCGCTACTCTGTTTTCAGTGACATTTACCGAATCAATAGGGACTGTGTGCACGGACAAATCCAGACTTCAGTTGTGTAGGCAATCTCATTGATTATTTCTGACTATTCGCTACTCTATTTTCGGTGACGATTACCAAGTCAACAGGGACTGTGTACACGAACGAATCTAGACTTCAGCTGTGGAGGCCGTCTCGTTGATTGTTTCTCACTCGTGCGCTAATCTGTTTTCAATGACGATTACTGAGTAAACATGGACTGTGTGGACGGATGAATCCAGGCTTCAGCTGTGTGAACATTCTCGTTGATTTTTTCTGACCCAGCCGCTACACTGTTTTCCATAATGATAACCGAGTGAACAGGGACTGTGTGCATGGACGAATTGAAGGTTCAACTGTGTAGGCAGTCTTGTTGATTATTTCTGACTCGTCCGCTACTCTGTTTTCGGTGAAGATTACCGAGTCAACAAGGACTATGTGGACGGACGAATACAAGATTCAGCTGCGTAGGCATTCTCATTGATTACTTCTGACTTGTCCGCTATTCTCTTTTTGGTGATGATTACCGCGTCAACAGGGACTGTGTGCAGGGACGAATCCAGGTTTCAGCTGTGTAGTCTGTCTCGTCGATTATTTCTGACTTGTCCGCTACTCTCTTTTCGGTGATGATTACCAAGTCAAAAGGGACTGGGTGCACGGAGGAATCCAGGCTTTAGCGGTGTAAACAGTCTCGTTGATTATTTCTAACTCGTCAGCTACTCTGTTTTCGGTGATGATGACCGAGTCAACATGGACTGCGTGCACGAATGAATCAAGGCTTCACCTGTGTAGGTAGTCTTGTTGATTCTTTCTAACTCGTTCGCTGCTTTGTTTTCAGTGAGTATTACTGAGTTAACAGGGACTGTGTGGACGGACGAATCCAGGCTTCAGCTATGAAGGCAATCTCGTTGACTATTTCTGACACGTCCACTACTCTGTTTTCAGTGATGATGAACGAGTCAACTGGGACTGTGTGCACGAACGAATCCAGGCTTCAGTTGTGTAGGAAGTCTCGTGCATGATTTCTGACTTATGCTACTCTGTTTTCGGTGATGATTATCGAGTCAACAAGGACTCGGTGCACGAACGAATCCAGGCTTCAGCTGTGTAGGAAGTCTTGTTGATTTTTTCTGACTCCTCTGCTACTCTGTTTTCGCTGACGATTACCGAGTCAACAGGGACGATGTGCAATGACGAATCCAGGCTTCAGTTGTGGAGGCAGTCACATTCATTATTTCTGACTTGTCCGCTACTCTGTGTTCGGTGATGATTACCGAGTCAACAGGGATTGTGTGCAATGACGAATCCAGGCTTCAGCTGTGCAGAAAGTCTCGTTGATTGTTTTTGACTCGTGCGCTACTCTATTTTCAGTGATAATTACCGGGTCAACATAGACTGTGTGCACGGATGAATCCAGTCTTCAGCTGTGGAGGCGGTCTCATTGATTATTTCTGACTATTCACTACTTTGTTTTCGGTGATGATTACCGAGTCAACAGGGACTATGTGCACGAACGAATCCAGACTTCAGCTGTGGAGGCCGTCTCGTTGATTGTTTCTCACTCGTGCGCTACTACGTTTTCAGTGACGATTAACGAGTCAATAGGGACTGTGTGGACAGACGAATCCAGGCTTCAGCTGTGTAGGCATTCTCGTTGATTTTTTCTGACTCGTCCGCTACTCTATTTTCTGTGATGATAACCGAGTGAACAGGGACTTTGTGCATGGACGAACCGAGGCTTCAGCTGTGTAGGCAGTCTTGTTGATTGTTTCTGACTCGTCCGCTATTCTGTTTTCGGTGATGATTACCGAGTCAACAGGGACTGTGTGCACAGACGAATCCAGCCTTCTGCTGTGGAGGTTGTCTCGTTGATTGTTTTTGACTCGTCTCCTACTCTGTTTATGCTTATGATTACCGAGTCAACAGGGACTGTGTGCAAGGATGAATCCTGGCTTTAGCTGTGTAGGGAGTCTCGTTGATTATTTCTGACACGTCCGTTACTCTATTTTCAGCGAAGATTACCGAGTCAACAGGGACTGCGTGCAAGTACGAAACGAGGCTTCAGTTGTGTAGACAGTCCTTGATTATTTCTGACTCGTCCGCTTCTCTGTTTTCCATGATGATTACCGAGGGAACAGGGACTGGGTGCCCGGACAAATCGAAGATTCAGCTATGTAGGCAGCCTTGTTGATGATTTCTGACTCGTCAGCCACTTTGTTTTCGGTGATGATAACTGAGTCAACAGGGACTGTGTGCACGAACGAATCAAGGCATCAGCTGTGTACGCTCTTTCGTTGATTTTTTCTGACTCGTCAGCTACTCTGTTTGCGGTGATGATTACCGGGTCAATAGGAACTGCGTGCACGGACGAATTGAGGCTTCAGTTGTGTAGGCAGTCTCGTCGATTATTTCGGACTCCTTAGCTACTTTAATTTCGGTTACGATCACCACGTCAACAAGGACTGTGTGCACGGACGAATCCAGGCTTCAGCTGTGTAAGCAGTCTCGTTGATTACTTCTGACTTGTCAGCTACTCTGTTTTAGCTGATGATTACCAAGACAACAAGGACTCTGTGCACGGACAAATCCAGGCTTGAGCTGTGTAGGCAGTCTCGTTGATTATATCTGATTCGCCCGCTACTCTGTTTTCTGTGATGATTATTGAGTCACCAGGGACTGTGTGCACGGATGAATCCATGCCTCAGCTATGTAGACATTGTCGTTGATTATTTCTAACTCGTCAGCTACTCTATTTTCGGTGATGATTACCGAGTCAATAGGGACTGTGTGCACGGACGAATCGAGGCTTCAACTGTGTAGACAGTCTCGTTGATTATTTATGACTCGTCAGCTATTCAATTTTTGGTGAACATTACCGAGTCAACAGGGACTCGGTGCAAGGACGAATCCAGGCTTCAGCTGTGGATGCAGTCACGTTGATTAGTTCTGACTCGACCGCTACTCTGTTTTCGTTGATTAGTTCTGACTCGACCGCTATTCTGTTTTCGGTGATGATTACCTAGTCAACAGGGACTGTGTGCACGGACAAATCCAGGCTTCAGTAGTGGATGCAGTCTCGTTGATTATTTCTGACACGTCCGTTACTCTATTTTCAGCGAAGATTACCGAGTCAACAGGGACTGCGTGCACGTACGAAACGAGGCTTCAGTTGTGTAGACAGTCCTTGATTATTTCTGACTCGTCCGCTACTCTGTTTTCCATGATGATTACCGAGGGAACAGGGACTGGGTGCCCGGACGAATCGAGGATTCAGCTATGTAGGCAGCCTTGTTGATGATTTCTGACTCGTCAGCCACTTTGTTTTCGGTGATGATAACTGAGTCAACAGGGACTGTGTGCACGAACGAATCAAGGCCTCAGCTGTGTACGCTCTTTCGTTGATTTTTTCTGACTCGTCAGCTACTCTGTTTGCGGTGATGATTACCGGGTCAATAGGAACTGCGTGCACGGACGAATCGAGGCTTCAGTTGTGTAGGCAGTCTCGTCGATTATTTCGGACTCGTTAGCTACTTTAATTTCGGTTACGATCACCACGTCAACAAGGACTGTGTGCACGGACGAATCCAGGCTTCAGCTGTGTAAGCAGTCTCGTTGATTACTTCTGACTTGTCAGCTACTCTGTTTTAGCTGATGATTACCAAGACAACAAGGACTCTGTGCACGGACAAATCCAGGCTTGAGCTGTGTAGGCAGTCTCGTTGATTATATCTGACTCGCCCGCTACTCTGTTTTCTGTGATGATTATTGAGTCACCAGGGACTGTGTGCACGGATGAATCCATGCCTCAGCTATGTAGACATTGTCGTTGATTATTTCTGACTCGTCAGCTACTCTATTTTCGGTGATGATTACCGAGTCAATAGGGACTGTGTGCACGGACGAATCGAGGCTTCAACTGTGTAGACAGTCTCGTTGATTATTTATGACTCGTCAGCTATTCAATTTTTGGTGAACATTACCGAGTCAACAGGGACTCGGTGCACGGACAAATCCAGGCTTCAGCTGTGGAGGCAGTCACGTTGATTAGTTCTGACTCGACCGCTACTCTGTTTTCGGTGATGATTACCTAGTCAACAGGGACTGTGTGCACGGACAAATCCAGGCTTCAGTAGTGGATGCAGTCTCGTTGATTATTTCTGACACGTCCGTTACTCTATTTTCAGCGAAGATTACCGAGTCAACAGGGACTGCGTGCACGTACGAAACGAGGCTTCAGTTGTGTAGACAGTCCTTGATTATTTCTGACTCGTCCGCTACTCTGTTTTCCATGATGATTACCGAGGGAACAGGGACTGGGTGCCCGGACGAATCGAGGATTCAGCTATGTAGGCAGCCTTGTTGATGATTTCTGACTCGTCAGCCACTTTGTTTTCGGTGATGATAACTGAGTCAACAGGGACTGTATGCACGAACGAATCAAGGCCTCAGCTGTGTACGCTCTTTCGTTGATTTTTTCTGACTCGTCAGCTACTCTGTTTGCGGTGATGATTACCGGGTCAATAGGAACTGCGTGCACGGACGAATCGAGGCTTCAGTTGTGTAGGCAGTCTCGTCGATTATTTCGGACTCGTTAGCTACTTTAATTTCGGTTACGATCACCACGTCAACAAGGACTGTGTGCACGGACGAATCCAGGCTTCAGCTGTGTAAGCAGTCTCGTTGATTACTTCTGACTTGTCAGCTACTCTGTTTTAGCTGATGATTACCAAGACAACAAGGACTCTGTGCACGGACAAATCCAGGCTTGAGCTGTGTAGGCAGTCTCGTTGATTATATCTGACTCGCCCGCTACTCTGTTTTCTGTGATGATTATTGAGTCACCAGGGACTGTGTGCACGGATGAATCCATGCCTCAGCTATGTAGACATTGTCGTTGATTATTTCTGACTCGTCAGCTACTCTATTTTCGGTGATGATTACCGAGTCAATAGGGACTGTGTGCACGGACGAATCGAGGCTTCAACTGTGTAGACAGTCTCGTTGATTATTTATGACTCGTCAGCTATTCAATTTTTGGTGAACATTACCGAGTCAACAGGGACTCGGTGCACGGACAAATCCAGGCTTCAGCTGTGGAGGCAGTCACGTTGATTAGTTCTGACTCGACCGCTACTCTGTTTTCGGTGATGATTACCTAGTCAACAGGGACTGTGTGCACGGACAAATCCAGGCTTCAGTAGTGGATGCAGTCTCGTTGATTATTTCTGACACGTCCGTTACTCTATTTTCAGCGAAGATTACCGAGTCAACAGGGACTGCGTGCACGTACGAAACGAGGCTTCAGTTGTGTAGACAGTCCTTGATTATTTCTGACTCGTCCGCTACTCTGTTTTCCATGATGATTACCGAGGGAACAGGGACTGGGTGCCCGGACGAATCGAGGATTCAGCTATGTAGGCAGCCTTGTTGATGATTTCTGACTCGTCAGCCACTTTGTTTTCGGTGATGATAACTGAGTCAACAGGGACTGTGTGCACGAACGAATCAAGGCCTCAGCTGTGTACGCTCTTTCGTTGATTTTTTCTGACTCGTCAGCTACTCTGTTTGCGGTGATGATTACCGGGTCAATAGGAACTGCGTGCACGGACGAATCGAGGCTTCAGTTGTGTAGGCAGTCTCGTCGATTATTTCGGACTCGTTAGCTACTTTAATTTCGGTTACGATCACCACGTCAACAAGGACTGTGTGCACGGACGAATCCAGGCTTCAGCTGTGTAAGCAGTCTCGTTGATTACTTCTGACTTGTCAGCTACTCTGTTTTAGCTGATGATTACCAAGACAACAAGGACTCTGTGCACGGACAAATCCAGGCTTGAGCTGTGTAGGCAGTCTCGTTGATTATATCTGACTCGCCCGCTACTCTGTTTTCTGTGATGATTATTGAGTCACCAGGGACTGTGTGCACGGATGAATCCATGCCTCAGCTATGTAGACATTGTCGTTGATTATTTCTGACTCGTCAGCTACTCTATTTTCGGTGATGATTACCGAGTCAATAGGGACTGTGTGCACGGACGAATCGAGGCTTCAACTGTGTAGACAGTCTCGTTGATTATTTATGACTCGTCAGCTATTCAATTTTTGGTGAACATTACCGAGTCAACAGGGACTCGGTGCACGGACAAATCCAGGCTTCAGCTGTGGAGGCAGTCACGTTGATTAGTTCTGACTCGACCGCTACTCTGTTTTCGGTGATGATTACCTAGTCAACAGGGACTGTGTGCACGGACAAATCCAGGCTTCAGTAGTGGATGCAGTCTCGTTGATTATTTCTGACACGTCCGTTACTCTATTTTCAGCGAAGATTACCGAGTCAACAGGGACTGCGTGCACGTACGAAACGAGGCTTCAGTTGTGTAGACAGTCCTTGATTATTTCTGACTCGTCCGCTACTCTGTTTTCCATGATGATTACCGAGGGAACAGGGACTGGGTGCCCGGACGAATCGAGGATTCAGCTATGTAGGCAGCCTTGTTGATGATTTCTGACTCGTCAGCCACTTTGTTTTCGGTGATGATAACTGAGTCAACAGGGACTGTGTGCACGAACGAATCAAGGCCTCAGCTGTGTACGCTCTTTCGTTGATTTTTTCTGACTCGTCAGCTACTCTGTTTGCGGTGATGATTACCGGGTCAATAGGAACTGCGTGCACGGACGAATCGAGGCTTCAGTTGTGTAGGCAGTCTCGTCGATTATTTCGGACTCGTTAGCTACTTTAATTTCGGTTACGATCACCACGTCAACAAGGACTGTGTGCACGGACGAATCCAGGCTTCAGCTGTGTAAGCAGTCTCGTTGATTACTTCTGACTTGTCAGCTACTCTGTTTTAGCTGATGATTACCAAGACAACAAGGACTCTGTGCACGGACAAATCCAGGCTTGAGCTGTGTAGGCAGTCTCGTTGATTATATCTGACTCGCCCGCTACTCTGTTTTCTGTGATGATTATTGAGTCACCAGGGACTGTGTGCACGGATGAATCCATGCCTCAGCTATGTAGACATTGTCGTTGATTATTTCTGACTCGTCAGCTACTCTATTTTCGGTGATGATTACCGAGTCAATAGGGACTGTGTGCACGGACGAATCGAGGCTTCAACTGTGTAGACAGTCTCGTTGATTATTTATGACTCGTCAGCTATTCAATTTTTGGTGAACATTACCGAGTCAACAGGGACTCGGTGCACGGACAAATCCAGGCTTCAGCTGTGGAGGCAGTCACGTTGATTAGTTCTGACTCGACCGCTACTCTGTTTTCGGTGATGATTACCTAGTCAACAGGGACTGTGTGCACGGACAAATCCAGGCTTCAGTAGTGGATGCAGTCTCGTTGATTATTTCTGACACGTCCGTTACTCTATTTTCAGCGAAGATTACCGAGTCAACAGGGACTGCGTGCACGTACGAAACGAGGCTTCAGTTGTGTAGACAGTCCTTGATTATTTCTGACTCGTCCGCTACTCTGTTTTCCATGATGATTACCGAGGGAACAGGGACTGGGTGCCCGGACGAATCGAGGATTCAGCTATGTAGGCAGCCTTGTTGATGATTTCTGACTCGTCAGCCACTTTGTTTTCGGTGATGATAACTGAGTCAACAGGGACTGTGTGCACGAACGAATCAAGGCCTCAGCTGTGTACGCTCTT
The DNA here is from genome assembly GCF_951802175.1 of Populus nigra. Classification (NCBI taxonomy): domain Eukaryota; kingdom Viridiplantae; phylum Streptophyta; class Magnoliopsida; order Malpighiales; family Salicaceae; genus Populus; species Populus nigra. The sequence goes on along the minus strand of NC_084867.1, from coordinate 5,582,123 downwards.
TCGTTGATTTTTTCTGACTCGTCAGCTACTCTGTTTGCGGTGATGATTACCGGGTCAATAGGAACTGCGTGCACGGACGAATCGAGGCTTCAGTTGTGTAGGCAGTCTCGTCGATTATTTCGGACTCGTTAGCTACTTTAATTTCGGTTACGATCACCACGTCAACAAGGACTGTGTGCACGGACGAATCCAGGCTTCAGCTGTGTAAGCAGTCTCGTTGATTACTTCTGACTTGTCAGCTACTCTGTTTTAGCTGATGATTACCAAGACAACAAGGACTCTGTGCACGGACAAATCCAGGCTTGAGCTGTGTAGGCAGTCTCGTTGATTATATCTGACTCGCCCGCTACTCTGTTTTCTGTGATGATTATTGAGTCACCAGGGACTGTGTGCACGGATGAATCCATGCCTCAGCTATGTAGACATTGTCGTTGATTATTTCTGACTCGTCAGCTACTCTATTTTCGGTGATGATTACCGAGTCAATAGGGACTGTGTGCACGGACGAATCGAGGCTTCAACTGTGTAGACAGTCTCGTTGATTATTTATGACTCGTCAGCTATTCAATTTTTGGTGAACATTACCGAGTCAACAGGGACTCGGTGCACGGACAAATCCAGGCTTCAGCTGTGGAGGCAGTCACGTTGATTAGTTCTGACTCGACCGCTACTCTGTTTTCGGTGATGATTACCTAGTCAACAGGGACTGTGTGCACGGACAAATCCAGGCTTCAGTAGTGGATGCAGTCTCGTTGATTATTTCTGACACGTCCGTTACTCTATTTTCAGCGAAGATTACCGAGTCAACAGGGACTGCGTGCACGTACGAAACGAGGCTTCAGTTGTGTAGACAGTCCTTGATTATTTCTGACTCGTCCGCTACTCTGTTTTCCATGATGATTACCGAGGGAACAGGGACTGGGTGCCCGGACGAATCGAGGATTCAGCTATGTAGGCAGCCTTGTTGATGATTTCTGACTCGTCAGCCACTTTGTTTTCGGTGATGATAACTGAGTCAACAGGGACTGTGTGCACGAACGAATCAAGGCCTCAGCTGTGTACGCTCTTTCGTTGATTTTTTCTGACTCGTCAGCTACTCTGTTTGCGGTGATGATTACCGGGTCAATAGGAACTGCGTGCACGGATGAATCCAGGCTTCAGTTGTGGAGGCAGTCTCGTTGATAATTTCTGACTCTCCGCTACTCTATTTTCGGTGATGATTACCTAGTCAACAGGGACTGTGTGCGCCGACAAATGCAAGCTTCAGCTGTGTAGGAAGTCTCGTTGATTGTTTCTGACTCGTGCGCTACTCTGTTCTGAGTGACGGTTACCGAGTCAACAGGGACTGAGTGCACGGACAAATCCAGACTTCAACTTTGGAGGCAGTCTCGTTGATTATTTCTGACTTGGCGCTACTGTGTTTTCGGTGATGATTATCGAGTCAACAGGGACTGTGTGCACGGACGATTCCAGACATTAGCTGTGGAGGCGGTCTCGTTGATTGTTTCTCACTCGTGTGCTACTCTGTTTTCAGTGACGATTACCAAGTCAACAGGGAATGCGTGCACGAACGAATCCAGGCTTCAACTGTGTAGGCAGTCTCGTTGATTATTTCTGACTCGGCCGCTACTCTATTTTCCGTGATGATAACCGAGTGAACATGGACTATGCACGGACGAAACGAGGCTTCAGCTATGTAGGCATTCTTGTTGATTGTTTCTGACTTGTCCGCTACTCTGTTTTCGGTGATGATTACCGAGTCAACAGGGACTGTGTGGACGGACGAATCCAAGCTTCAGCTGTGTAGACATGCTGTTGATTACTTCTGAGTTGTCCGCTATTCTATTTTTGGTGATGATTACCGGGTCAACAGGGACTGTGTGCATGGACGAATCAAGGCTTCAACTATGTAGGTAGTCTCGTTGATTATTTATGACTCGCCCGTTACACTGTTTGTGGTGACGATTACCGAGTCAGCAGGGACTGTGTGGACGGACGAATCCAGGCTTCAGCTGTGTAAGCAGTCTCGTTGATTACTTTTGACTGGGCCGCCATTCAATTTTTGGTGATGATTACCAAGTTAACAGGGACTGTGTGCACGGATGAATCCAAGCTTCAGCTGTGTAGGCAATCTTGTTGATTATTTCTGACTCGCCCGCTACTCTGTTTTCGGTAAGGATTACCGAGTAAACAGGGACTTTGTGCAAGGACGAATCCAGGCTTCAGCTGTGTACGCAGTCTTGTTGATTACTTCTGACTTGTCCGCTACTCTGTTTTAGGTGATGATTACCGAGTAAATAGGGACTGTGTGCACAGACTAATCCAGGCTTCAGCTGTGTAGGCAGTCTTTTTGATTATTTCTAAGTCGCCCGCTACTGTGTTTTCGGTGACGATTACCGAGTCAGCAGAGACTATGTGCATATACAAAGTCGTGCTTCAGCTGTGTAGGCAGTCTCATTGATTAATTCTGACTCGTGCACTACTGTGTTTTCGGTGATGATTACCAAGTCATGAGAGACTGTGTGCACGGATGAATCCAGCCTTCGCCTGTGGAGGCTGTTTCGTTGATTATTTATGACTTGTCTTCTACTCTGTTTTTGCTTACGATTATCGAGTCAAGAGGGATTGTGTGCAAGGACGAATCAAGGCTTCAGCGGTGTAGACAGTCTTGATGATTATTTCTGACTCGTCCGCTACTCTGTTTTCGGTGATGATTACCGAATCAATAGGGACTGTATGCAAGGACGAATCCAGGCTTCAACTGTGTAAGCAGTCTCGTGGATTATTTCTGACTCTCCGCTACTCTGTTTTCAGTTACAATTACTGAGTCAACAGGGACTGTGTGCACGGACAAATCCACGCTTCAGCTGTGTAGGAAGTCTCGTTGATTGTTTCTGACTCGTCAGCTACTCTATTTTCGGTGAAGATTACCAAGTCAACAAGGACTGTGTGCCCGGATGAATCCAGGCTTCAGCTTTGGAGGCAGTCTCGTTGATTATTTCTGACTCTCCGCTACTCTGTTTTCGGTGACGATTACTGAGTCAACAGGGATTGTATGCACCGATGAATCCAAGCTTCAGCTGTGTAGGAAGTCTCGTTGATTGTTTCTGACTCATGTGCTACTCTATTTTGAGTGACGATTACCGAGTCAACAAGGACTGTGTGCACGGACAAATCCAAACTTCAGCTTTGGAGGCAGTCTCGTTGATTATTTTTGACTCTCCGCTACTCTGTTTTCGGTGACGATTACCGAGTCAACAGGGACTGTGTGCACGAATGAATCCGGACTTCAATTGTGGAGGTGGTCTCGTTGATTGTTTCTCACTCGTGCACTACTCTGTTTTCAGTGATGATTACCAAGTCAACAGGGAATGCGTGCACGGACGAATCCAGGCTTCAGCTGTGTAGGCAGTCTCGTTGATTATTTCTGACTCGGCCGCTACTGTGTTTTCCGTGATGATAACCGAGTGAACAGGGACTCTGTGCACGAACAAAATAAGGCTTCAGCTGTGTAGGCAGTCTCGTTGATTATTTCTGACTCTCCGCTACTTTGTTTTAGGTGATGATTACCGAGTCAACAGGGACTGGGTGCACGGACGAATCTAGGCTTCAGCTGTGTAGGCAGTCTCGTTGATTATTTCTGACTCGCCCGCTACTCTGTTTTCAGTGATGATTACCGAGTCAGCAGAGACTGTGTGCACGTATAAAGCCGTGCTTCAGCTGTGTAGGCAGTCTCGTTGATTATTTCTGACTCGTGCACTACTATGTTTTCGGTGATGATTACCAAGTCACCAGGGACTGTGTGCACGGACGAATCCAGGCTTCAGCTATGTAGGGAGTGTCGTTGATTATTTCTGACTCGTCCGCTACTATGTTTTCGAGGATGATTACCGCGTGAAGAGGGACTATGTGCATGGATGAATCCAAGCTTAAGATGTGTAGTCAGTCTCAGTGATTACTTCTGACTCGCCCGCTACTCTGTTTTCGGTAATGATTACCAAGTCAACAGGGACATAACGTGGAGACGAAACCAGGCTTTAGCTAGGGAAGCTGTTGTGGTGATGATTTTCTGAGTCATTAGCTACTCTGTTTTCGGTGACGATTACCAAGTCAACAGGGACATAACGTGGAGACGAAACCAGGCTTTAGCTAGGGAAGCTGTTGTGGTGATGATTTTCTGAGTCATTAGCTACTCTGTTTTCGGTGACGATTACCAAGTCAACAGGGACATAACGTGGAGACGAAACCAGGCTTTAGCTAGGGAAGCTGTTGTGGTGATGATTTTCTGAGTCATTAGCTACTCTGTTTTCGGTGACGATTACCTAGTCAACAGGGACTGTGTGCACGAACGAATCCAGGCTTCATCTGTGAAGGCAGTCTCGTTGATTATTTCTAACACGTCCGTTATTCTGCTTTGTTGATGATTACGGAGCCAACAGGGACTGTGGGCACGGATGAATCCAGGCTTCTGCTGTGTAGGAAGTCTCGTTGATTGTTTCTGACTCGTCCGCTATTCTGTTTTCGGTGACGATTATTGACTCAAGAGGGACTATGTGCACGAACGAATCCAGACTTCAGGTGTGGAGTCTTGTTGATTATTTCTAACTCGTCTGCGACTCTTTTTTCGCTGACTATTACCGAGTCAATAGGGACTGTGTGCACGGACGAATCTAGACTTCAGCTGTGTAGGGAGTGTCGTTGATTACTTCTGACTAGCTCGCTACTCTGTTTTCGATGATGATTACCGAGTCAACAGGGACTTTGTGCAAGGACGAATCCAGGCTTCAGCTGTACAGGCAGTCTCGTTGATTATATTTGACTCGTCCGCTACTCTATTTTCGATGATGATTACCGAGTCAACAGGGACTGTATGAGTTCTTGAGGCAGATTCGTTGATTATTTATGAGTGGTCAGTTATTCAGTTTTCGGCGACGATTATCGAGTCAACAGGGACTGTATGCACGGACGTATCCAGGCTTCAGCTGTGTAGGCAGTCTCGTTGATTATTTCTGAGTCGTCCGCTACTCTGTTTTTGGTGACGATTACTGAGACAACGGGGATTGTGCGCGCAGACGAAACCTTGCATCAGCTGGGGAAGCAGTTTTGGTGATGATTTTCTAGCCGGAAGTGACTCAATTTTTTATGTCGATTTCTGATTCAACTGGGATTGTGTGTGATTGTGCATCAAAAGTATCATTAAGTCTTTTATTTTACATATGTATTTATTGTTTTTTTTGGGTTTTTTATAATAATTGATATGCTTTTTAGTAATGAAGTTTCTTTTAATGTTTCGATAGGTTTTTGGAGCTTAAATGAATTATTTCAGAAAATTCAACGTCGGAATTCGGAACAAAGAATTGAAGAGAAATTTAGTTGAAGATTGAAGCAAATCTTGGTTCAAATAAGTGCTCCAAATTTACCCCAAAAATCAATTCTATTCCAATTCTAGAAAAGAATATCATATGATCTATTTCAAGCCCAAACTTACCTTATATTGTGTGCAAACTTCAACCATCAAACACTCAAGGTTTCAATGTTAATCTTAGCCTAAATAATAGGTACATTTGTATTCTTATTTGATGCTTAAATTCAGCCCGAAATCAGTCCCAAATTAGCCTCCAAATCAGCCCAAGCACAATCCATGATCTTACATGTCCACACAACAAATAACATTTGATTTATTTTGGGTAATTCATTGATCCAAGAGGGCAAGCACATGGATGGAAAGCTGGAGGGGACATTATGACATTATTTTGGGTCAAAAGAAGAAAGAGACAACTCATAAAGGAGGAAGAAAAACGTGCACCAAAGTGTTCTCTAAGTTGGCCTGATTTGATTTTCCAGAACACCTTTCGGTGTTTTACTCATAACTTTTGACTCCAATGTCCAACTGAGCTGTTCTTTAATGATATGGAAAGCTAACAGAATGACCTATAAATATGTCTCTAATAGCCATCTCCAAAGGAGGCTTATAAGAGGGTCGAATTGCTGTCTAAAGTTAGGGTCATATTTGTGTCCGAATTTTTATTGAAATTGTGTTGTGTTCTTCTTTATAGATTTTGATTTTTTAGCTTGTAAAACTCATTATTTCAGTTTGATTCAAGTTATTTCATGTTTATTAAAGTGTTATTATATATAATCATGGTTGGCTAATCTCCTTCTTGGATCCAGATCAAGGATGATGGTGATTGAGGTGAGTTCTTTAAGATATGAATGAATCTTAATGTTTATCTTCTTATTTTCTTCATGAATGTTTTATTATTGCAAAGAAATTTTAAAAATCATTTAGTTAATGTTATAATCTTGAATTTTTATTCACAAACCTTAGTGTTGGTATAGATATTGCTTGATTCAATGTCTTACTTAATATGAAAGTACTTGTTTATTATTAAGCAATAATCAATCTTCATCTTTTTAAACTTCATTGTAATATCTTCCGATCTAATATCACCATCGTTGATATTAGGTTGAGTTATCTTATATATGTTGAAGGAATCACCAATACATCACCATTAAAATTGATTTGGACCAAGACTTACTTTTTCTTGTCATTTAAAATCTATTTACACTTTTTCATCTTTGAAAACAAATCCATCAATTATTTTCAACCAAGTTATTGTTAATTTAATTTCTCTCAAGTTTTTTTTTGTTACCTAGCTTAATTTCCAGATCCAGCTCTCTGTGGATATGACCTTGATCTTACTAAGTTAATTGCTCTATAGTACATTCGTGCACTTGCGAGTTAAAACAAGCCGATCATAAAAAGCGGTTAAGCAATTTTGGCATCATTGCCGGAGAGCTAGCAAGCAAAGGTAACAAATTTATATTTAATTATTGAAAAAATAAAAAAAAATACATATAAATAAAAATCAAATGGCTGGTTTTACCGCCTAAAAAATAAAATTGACCTTAACTTTTCGGATATTGGACTGTGGACTGGACTATTAATTGTTAGATTTTGGTTGATTCAACCATTTTTCTTTTATTGTCTAATCTAATTAGTTTCTAATATTTATTCTTTATATTATAAGGCTGGTTTTACCGCCTCTTGTTTATTTTATTTTATTTTGTTGTTGTTATTTTTCTTATATTTATTGTCTGAAGTGCTTGGCCGGTATTACCGTCTTTTTATTCATGCTTGTTATAATTATCTTTTAATGTTTATTATTGTTATTATTGCTTATTAGTTGGAGTGTGAATTTCTTAATTTGTTGTATTTTTATTTTTGTGCTATTACTTTAACTTTTACGTTTCATTTACTTTTATTTGCAATCTTCTTTTTCTTTTTCTTTTTCTTTCCTTTCATATTCATATAATTGTTATATTATTTTTCATTATGGCTAATGTTGAAGATGTAGAGGGTGAAGGGAGTGTTCAAGGTAATGAACCTCCACAATTCAATGATCAACCTAATTTTTGAACTGTTAGGGAGTATCTTCACCCAGCTAGACAAAGTACACCTTCGTGTATTATCTTGCCTCTTAACCAACAAGTTTTCAATTTGAAACCGGGCATGATTCAACTTCTTCCCACATTTCACGATATGGATTCTGAAAATCCATACATACATATTAAGGACTTTAAAGAGGTATGTAATACTTTTATTGATAAAACATGCACTGAAAAAACCATTCGGCTTAAATTGTTCCCATTCTGTCTAAAGGATAAAGCAAAGTGATTAGTACTTAAAAGTGCATTTTTATCAAGGTTTTATATCATCATTTTGCACTTGAAGTATCAATAACTCCTTAACTATAGCATGTTTTATAATAACAAGTCTGATAATATAAGATAGCTTTAATTTATGATAAATGCTCATTTTAAATGCAGGCATATCTCACAATTCAAAGGATTGATTGATGTGATTAACTATTGAAAGTGAAAGGACAAAGAAAAGGCGAAGCTTAGAAAGGAGATATCGATTCAATTCAAATTGGAACACTGTTTAGTTATTGGGTCATATCTGGAGCTGTAGATCTTGGATTTTAGTTTAATTTATATGGATAGAAAGATAAGAAATAGGCCTACAATGTTCATGAATAGTGGAAGACCCAAATATGCCATTTTCAAATCCAAAGTTTGGCCACAAAAGAGAAGTCAGAATCTGTCCTACAATCCAGCCCAAACACTGCTAACTATTTTACCCATATCTGGAGTTCTAGAAGGAACAATGACGTGAAATTTGGTGGGTGGAAGGAAAAGACAATTTCCAACAACTTTCATGAGAAGACCTACTCAAATTTTGATGGTAACAATGACATTTCATCCAAAAAAGAGATTGAGGGCTATCCACCACGTCCACCAGCAGCACTACTCAGTATTTTAGTCGTATCTAGAGCTCTAGTGATCCAAATGCTCTAAAATTTTATGGGTGGAAATATAAGATGATTTCCAACAACGTTTATGAGGAACACTTTGCTAAATTCTGATTGCATCAATGTCAATTTATCCAGCCAAAATGCTTGAGTGCTGCTGTCCACCAAGTGAACTAAATCAATAGTTGGCCACTACATCAATAATCAATTACCAAATGAATAGTTCTGAATTTTACCTATAAAAGGAGACATTTGCCATTCATTTAGGAATCTTGGTTCTTCATATCAAGATCATGTTCTTGCTCTCTTTATATTTTTGTAATACTTAAGTTTTGCTTTCATTAATCTCTTGTTCATGCTTTTCATTTCCTTTACTATACTTAGTTAACTTATATCATGTTTATGTTATTATATTGTTTATTTATGTTTTTCTTCTTCATAATGTCTAGCTAAGTTAATTACGTCAAGGTGAAATGGTTTCACTAATGGTGTTAGGATAAGTATAATATAAACTCAACATGGACTTTAATGTTTATATCCAAGAAAGTTTGCTATTAACATGTCTTGTCATTTTTATCTTATTAATTCTTAATACCTTGCTTGTTAAATGGTTAATCTAGATTTGTGTTGTATAACATTTGGTACATCAAATACTTGATCCTTCATAGTCTTTGGTCGACATCGTTATTATGAGAGGAATTTGATTTGTTGTCAACATAAGTTAGCATCATGAATACCTGATAAAATTTATAAGTATGATGTTACGTAAATAAGATTATTAATATGATTATGTTGATTATAAAGAGTTTATACTTTACTTATCTCTAATACTATTAGTGGATCCTCTAACCTTGATATTTGTTTTTATCATTGTTTAATCTTCACATTTATCTTACATCTCAAAGTCCTCATCACCACCATCACCATCATCACCATCATTGTTATTGTTATTGTTGTTGTTGTTGTTGTTATTTATAATTTATATGGTTCACCTCCCTGTGGTTAGACCCCGGTCTTGCCGGGTTATTTATTACTTTGACACTCCTGCACTTGGGATAAGACATCAACTCTTTGATCGTGTCACAAAGCTTTGGCTAAACTCCTTGCGTCCTAGGTTTATAGGTACATGGAGAGAAATGCAAGCTGAATTTTTGAAAAAATACTTCCGTACTCATAGGACAGCAGCCTTACAACGTCAAATGATGAATTTTTCTTGTAGTCCAAATGAGTCATTTCACCAAGCTTGGGAAAGGTTCAAAGACTTGTTAAATGCATGCCCCCACCATGGTTTTGAGATGTGGAGGTTAGTGAGTTTCTTCTACGACTCTCTTACCGCATATTTTAAAAAGCTAGTGTCAACCATATGTAATGGTGAGTTTTATGACAAAGAACCAAGTGAAGCCTTTGATTTCTTTGATCAATTGGCTGAAAACACAAAGCAATGGGAGACTTCTCTCCCACTTCATGTTGAGTCTAGAAACACCATTTCTCATTCAAGTGGGAAGTTCCAATTGAAAGAGACTGATGACCTCAATGCTAGATTAGCCTCATTGGCTAGGAAAGTAGAGTCTCTTGAGATTAAAAAAGTGCATGTCATGAGTGAACAACAAGAGGAAAGTTATGTTGTTTGTGAGAGCAAATGGCATAGGACAACTGAGTGTCCTAGCATTCCAGCCTTCAAGGAAGTGCTATATGGCCAAACTTCTGATTCAAGTAATGCTAGAAAGCCATTTTCAAACCAAGTAGGCAATCCCTACTCTGAGACCTATAATCCTGGATGGAGGAACCACCCAAATTTTGGATGGAGAAATGAGGGCACTTCAGTACCTCAAACATTTCAACCTCTACCCCAACCATTTCATGCTCCCACACATAACACATACCAAGCACCTCATAAAAGATCCTTAGAGGATACTCTTCAACAATTCATGCAAACACAAGGAGGAATCAACAACCAAGCTTACAAATTTCAAGACCAGACCAATAGGACCTTAGATGACATTTGAAGTCAACTAACCAAGTTGACTCAATCACTAAGCATTCAAGAGAAGGGAAAGATTCCAGCTCAACCAATGCCAAATCCTAGAGGTCAGGTACACATGAGTGAATCCTCACCTAGTGAACCTTCAAACCATGAACAAGTCCAAGCCATCACCGCCCTTAGAAGTGGAAAGATTGTTGACAAAGCTATAGGTTTTGGGATTCCTAGAGGTATTGTGGAGGAGAAATCTAAGGAAAGTGAAGAGGGAATCAAAACACAAGTGACAAATGAGAGTTTGAGTGAGAAAGGAGATGATTCAAGAAAAATTAGAGTCAAAGTGAGTGATTTAGAATTTATTCCTAGAGCACCATTTCCACAAAGGTTAGGGAAACCTAAACATGATCTTATGAACTCGGAAATCTATGAATTGTTCAAACAAGTGAAAGTCAACATTCCACTCCTTTATGCAATTAAACAAGTCCCATCTTATGCAAAGTTCCTCAAGGACTTATGCACAGTCAAAAGGAGATTGAATGTGAAAGAAAAAGCCTTTCTAACTGAACATGCTAGTGCCATCATCCAGTTTAAGACCCCTCCCAAATACAAAGATCCTGGTTGTCCTACCATTTCATGCATTATTGGAAGTCATAAGATAGACCAAGCTTTGTTGGATTTAAGAGCAAGTGTGAATTTAATACCCTACACTGTTTACGAACAGTTAGGTTTAAGAGAAATCAAGCCTACTCGAATTACCCTTCAATTAGCTGATAGGTCAATCAAGATTCCCAGGGGTATTGTTGAGGATGTATTGATCCAAGTAGATAAATTCTACTTTCCTGTTGATTTTGTAGTGTTAGACACCGCACCTATTCAAGGTTCTAATGCTCACATTCCAGTCATCTTAGGTAGACCTTTTCTAGCTACATCCAATGCTTTAATCAACTATAGGAATGGGGTGATGAAATTGTCTTTTGGGAATATGACTGTGGAGATGAACACATTCAATGTCTCCAAACAAATTGGTGAACATGAGGACATTAGAGAGGTGGATTTGATCCAAACAGTTTGTCAAGAACACTTTGAGAGAGAATGGATAAAGGATCCATTGGAGAGAACTTTAATTCATGATGAAAGATTTTATTCTTTGGAATGTGTTGATGAGGAAGTAAGAGAACTCGAGACTTATCTAGATCCAATTCTATTATGTCAATAAGTCAATGGACCCCATCATTTGAGCCTTTGATTTCACCCCAAGTGAAAGTTGAGGCATCTCTTGTCCAACCTTATAAACCAAAAAGGAAGCCTTTACTGAGTGATCTTAAGTATGCATTTCTAGGGAAAGATGAATCATATCCTATTATGATTTCATCAAAACTTAGCATAGAACAAGAACAAGAACTTTTGAGAGTGGTGAGAAAACACAACAAAGCAATTGGGTGGACTATTACTGACTTGAAAGGAATTAGCCCTCTTTTATGCATACATAGAATCTATCTTGAAGAAGAGGCTAAATCTGTGAGGCAAATGCAAAGACGATTGAACCCAAACATGAAGGAAGTAGTAAGAGGTGAAGTGCTTAAGCTACTTGATGCAGGTATCATTTACCCCATTGCAAACTCAAAATGGGTTAGTCCAACCCAAATTGTCCCTAAAAAATCTGGAGTCACGGTAGTGAAGAATGAAAGTAATGAGCTAGTACCAACTAAAATCCAAACTGGATGGCGTATGTGCATTGATTATCGTAAGTTAAACATGGTGACTAGGAAGGACCATTTTCCACTTTCATTTTTAGACCAAGTGCTTGAAAGAGTAGCGGGAAGAGCTTTCTATTGTTTTCTTGATGGATACTCAGGTTACAACCAAATTGAGATTTCTTTAGAAGACCAAGAAAAAACCACTTTCACTTGTCCTTTTGGTACCTATGCTTATAGAAGAATGCCTTTTGGCTTGTGTAATGCACCAGCCACTTTTCAAAGGTGTATGATGAGTATCTTTAGTGACATGGTGGAAATTTTTTTGGAAGTTTTCATGGATGATTTTTCAATTTATGGGGATTTTTATGAGTTGTGTCTAATGCATTTAGAAAAAGTTCTTGAAAGGTGTGAAGAGAGCAATCTTGTACTCAATTGGGAGAAGTATCATTTTATGGTGACACGTGGCATTGTCTTAGGTCACTTTGTCTCTTCAAAAGGGATAGAGGTACATAAGTCAAAAGTTGAAGTCATTCAAAAATTACCTACCCCTAGGACTGTGAAAGATGTGAGATTCTTTTTAGTACACGCTGGTTTTTACCGAAGATTCATTCATTCTTTTAGTACCATTGCCAAACCATTGTGTAACTTGTTGTCACAAGATGTTCAATTTGATTGGACATCAAAATGTCAAGAAGCTTTTAAAAAGCTTAGAGGGTTGTTGATCACTGCACCAATCATGCAAGCTCCTGATTGGTCTTTACCATTTGAACTGATGTGTGATGCTAGTGATTTTGCGGTAAGGGCTATTTTAGGGCAAAGAAAAGATAAAAAGCCTCATGTCATTTATTATGCTAGCAAGACTTTGAATGATGCTCAATTGAATTACTCTACAACTGAAAAAGAACTTTTAGTTGTGGTCTTTGCATTGGACAAGTTTAGGTCTTATTTGGTTGGATCTCTTGTTATTGTTTTCACTGATCATGCAACATTGAAATACTTGCTCAAAAAACAAGATTCCAAGCCATGTTTGATTCGATGGATCCTCCTACTCCAAGAGTTTAACCTTGAAATTCGAGATAAAAAGGGAGTAGAGAATGTAGTGGCTGATCATTTGTCCTGTCTTTCAAGCTATAAGACCACAATTGATGAATCTCCAATAAATGAATTCTTTGCTGATGAAAATTTATTTTGTGCAGGTATTGTTTCCTACATTGGCTCTCTCTCCATGGTATGCTGACATAGCAAATTACCTAGCCACAAGTCAGATTCCTTCTCATTGGTCTAAACTTGACAAACAACATTTCTTGCGCAACATGCGTACCTTTTTTTGGGATGACCCCTACTTATTTAAATATTGCCCTGACCAAATTGTTAGGCGGTGCATCCCTGATCATGAAATTCAAAGTGTCATTAATTTTTGTCATGCATTAACCTGTGGTGGGCATTTCTCTTCCAAGAAAACCACTGCCAAGATCTTGCAGTGTGGTTTTTATTGGCACACCATGTTCAAAGATTTCCATGCCTTCTATGTTGCATGTGACTGATGCCAACGACTAGGTAACCTCACTAGGCGTAACATGATGCCCCTAAACCCCATTCTTGTTTTGGAAATATTTGATTGTTAGGGGATTGATTTCATGGGACCTTTTCCAAGTTCATTTGGTTACCAATTCATCTATGTAGCTGTTGATTATGTGTCTAAATAGGTGGAGGCCATCACATCTCGAACCAATGACCATCGAGTTTTGGTCAAATTCTTGAAAGAAAATATTTTCTCTCGTTTTGGCATACCCCGGGCTATGATTAGTGATGGGGGTAAGCTTTTTCGTAACAAGCACGTTGGGATTTTGATGAGAAAATATGGTGTAATTCATAAGGTCAGTACCCCCTATCATCCATAGACTAGTGGCCAAGCTGAGTTGGCAAATAGGGAGATAAAGACATTCTAGAGAAAATAGTCAATCCAAACCGTAAAGATTGGTCCCTACGACTAGTTGATGCTTTGTGGGCATATCGAACTGCTTACAAGACCTCTTTAGGAATGTCTCCTTATAGACTAGTTTATGAAAAGCCTTGTCATCTCCCTATTGAGATTGAGCACCGTGCATGTTGGGCCATCCGGCAATTCAATAACAATGAAAATGAGGTTGGCAAAAATAGAAAGCTTCAATTGGATGAATTAGAGGAACTGAGAAATGATGCATTTGAAAATGCAAAAATTTCTGAACATAAGATGAAAACTTTGCATGATAAACATATCTTTAGAAAATCCTTTTGTGTTGGTCAAAAGGTTCTCTTATATAATTCACGATTACATCTCTTTCTTGGGAAGTTGAGGACAAAATGGATTGGTCCATTTATGATTAAATCCATCTCTGAGCATGGTGCATTTGAGGTAGAAAATCCTAAGAATGGAAATGTTTTCAAAGTAAATGGTCATCGATTGAAACCTTATCTTGAAAACTTTATGGTTGAAGTTGAGATATTAGATCTTGAAGATCCAATACCATTGTAGTATCAAAAGTATTGATTTTTTATTTTTATTTTTATTCTTTTTTTATTATTATTCATTTTCTTTCTTTCTTCCATCTCTTATATTTTATTGTTCATGCATTAGGGACAATGCATTATTTTAAGTAGGGGGGGTGTGAGGTTCTTTATTTTTCAAAAAAAAATCAAAATCAATGTTTTCTTTTAGTTGTGATATGCAGGTAAAAAAAAATCAAATAAGAAGTCAGCTCATGTCCAATTCAATCAGACATTCATCCTTGAAAACAAAAAAGGAGTAACAGTTTTCTAATCTTTATACTTTTCTTCTCTTTTTTTTTACATTGAGGATAATGTAAAACTTAATTTTAGATATTTGATTATGTTGAATGCTTGAGATGACCATACTTGTTTGAAAAAAAAAAACTTGCATTTGTATGTGAATGAGACTTGTTTAGGATTAACATTACATTTTTGGATTCATTATTGTGTTGAACATTGCATGCTTTAATTTGGGATTGATAATATCTTATAAAGCAAGATATAACATACTTTTTTTTAAGATTATTGAAGTACATCTTTCCTTGTAAAAGTTATGTGAGTTGTGTGATTATGCATGAAAGATGATTGTGATGCTTTACTTGTGATCATCCCTTTTGATCTAGTCCTAAACAAGGTTTAAGTAAATAGAGTAATAATTATTACACAAATAAATAAATAAATGTGTACAAAGTTCTATCTACTCCAATGTTTTGAGTTGCTTAGTAATTAGGGGTATTCATCACAAATGTTTATCTTTACGCCAAACAGCAGCTTGAAATATGAGTATGCAAAGCATTTTAAGTTTGTGATTTGTTGATTATTTATGAGCCATCCGCTATAATGTTTTCGGTGACAATTATCGAGTCAATAGAGACTGCGTGCACGGACGAATCCAGGCTTCAGTTGTGTAGGTAGTCTCGTTGATTTTTTCTGAGTCGTCCGCTACTCTATTTTCGGTGACGATTACCGAGCCAACAAAGACTATGCGCGCAGACGAAACCACGTGTCAGTTGGGGAAGCAATTTCGGTGACGATTACCAAGTACACAAGGACTGTGCGACCAGATGAAACCAAGTGTCATTTGGGGAAGTACCGTCGGTGATGATTTTCAAGTCGGCAGCGACTCAGTTTTCGTGTCGATTTCAGAATCTACAGGGTATCTTTGGGCCGACGTATCCAGGTGTTAGCTCTTGAGGCAGTCTCGTTGATTATTTCAAAGTTGTAGCAACTTTGTTTTTGGTGATGATTAACGAGTCAAAATGGATTCCGTGGACGGACGAATCCAGGCTTCAGCTGTGCAGGCAATCTCGTTGATTATTTCTGAGTCGTCCGCTACAAGGTTTTTGATGAGGACTATCGAGTCAATAGAGACTATGTGCACGAACGAATCCAGGCTTTAGCTGTGGAGGTAGTCTCGTTAATTTTTTCTGAGTTGTCCATTACTCTATTTTCGATGATGATTACCGAGCCAACAAAGACTATGCACGCAGATGAAACCAAGTGTCAGGTGGGGAAGCACTTTAGGTGATGATTACCGAGTCCACAAGGACTATACGCCCAAACGAAACCAAGTGTCACCTGGGGAAGCAGTTTCGGTGATAATTTTCAAGTAAGCAGCGACTCAGTTTTCGGTGTCGATTTCAGAGTCAACTATGACTGTGGCAGTGACTAATCCAGGCATCAGCTGTAAGGGTAGTCTCATTGATTATTTCTGAGTCGTCAGCTACTTAGATTTCAATGATGATTATTGAATCAACAGAGGCTGTGCGAGCAGACAAAACCTAGCATCAGCTAGGGAAGCAGTTCTAGTGAGGATTTTCTGAGTCGTCAACTACTCAGTTTTCAGTGACGATTACTAAGTAAACTGGGACTGTGTGCAGGGACGAATCTAGGCTTCAGGTGTGTAGCCACTCTCGTTGATTATTTCTGAGTCATCCGCTACTCTGTTTTCGGTGATGATTACCGAGTCAACAAAGACTGTGCACGCAGACAAAACCAAGTGTCAGTTGGGGAAGGAGTTCAGGTGATGATTTTCAAGTAGGCAGCAACTCGGTTTCCGGTGTCGATTTTTAAGTCAACTGTGACTATGTGCACTGACTAATCCAGGCATCAGCTGTAAGGGTAGTCTCGGTGATTATTTCTGAGTCGTCAGCTACTCAGTTTTCGGTGACGATTACCGAGTCAACAGGGACTGCGCGCGCAGACGAAACCTAGCATCAGCTGGAGAAGTTTTGGTGATGATTTTCGAGTCGAAGCGACTCAGTTTTTGATGTCGATTTCTGAGTTAACTGAGACTGTGTGCATTTACTTATCCAAGTATCAGCTGTAAAGGTAGTCTCCTTGATTATTTCTGAGTCGTCAGCTACTCAGTTTTTAGTGACGATTACCGAGACAACAGGGACTGTGCACGCAGATGAAACCTAGTGTCAGTTGTGGAAGTAGTTCTAGTGAGGATTGTTGAGTCGGAAGCGACTCAGTTTTTGATGTCGATTTCCGAGTCAACTAGGACTGTGTGCGCTGACCAATCTAGGCGTCAACTCTTGAGGTAGTCTCGTTGGTTATTTCTAAGCCGTCAGCCACTCAGTTTTCAGTAATGATTACCAAGACAACAGGGACTATGTGCACAGACGAAACCTAGCGTCAGTTGTGGAAGCTGTTCAGGTGACAATTTTCGAGTTGGAAGCGACTCAGTTTTTGATGTCAATTTCTGAGTCAACTGGGACTATGTGCGCTGACCAATCCAGGCGTCAACTCTCGAGGCTGTAAAGGCAGTCTTGTTGATTATTTCTGAGCTGTCAGCTACTCAGTTTTTTATGACGATTACCGAGTCAACAGGGACTGTGTGCACAGACAAAACCTAGCGTCAGTTGTGGAAGCTATTCAGGTGACAATTTTCGAGTCGGAAGCGACTCAGTTTTTTATGTCAATTTCTGAGTCAACTGGGACTGTGTGCGTTGACTAATCCAGGCGTCAACTCTCGAGGTTGTAAAGGCAGTCCTGTTGATTATTTTTGAGCTGTCAGCTACTCAGTTTTTGATGACGATTACGGAGTCAACAGGGACTGTGTGCGCGGATGAATCTAGGCTTCAGCTGTGCGGGAAGTCTCGTTGATGATTTCTCAGTTGAAATGACTCAGTATTCGCTTTCGATTTCGAAGTCTACAGGGTATCTTTGTGCTAACGAATCCAGACGTCAGCTCTTGAGGCAGTCTCGTTGATTATTTCTGACTCATAGCAACTCAATTCTTGGTGATGATTACCGAGTCAAAAGGGACTGGGTGCATGGATGAATCCAGGATTCAGGTGTGCATGCAGTCTCGTTGATTATTTCTGACTCGTAGCAACTCAGTTCTCGGTGATGATTACCAAGTCAAAAGGGACTGGGTGCAAGGATGAATCCAGGCTTCAGGTGTGCATGCAGTCTCGTTGATTATTTCTGAGTCGTCCGCTACTCTATTTTCGGTGAGGATTATCGAGTCAATAGGGACTGTGCGCACAGACGAAACCAAGTGTCAGCTGGGGAAGCAGTTCTGGTGATAATTTTCGAGTTGGAAGCGACTTAGTTTTTTATGTCGATTTCTGAGTCAACTGGGACCATGTGCGCTGACCAGTGCAAGCGTCAGCTCTGGAGGCAGTCTCGTTGATTATTTCTGAATCGTCAGCTACTCAGTTTTCGGTGATCATTATTGAGTCAAGAGGGACTGTGTGCATGTACGAATCCAGGTTTCAGATGCGTAGGCAGTCTCGTTGATTATTTTTTAGTCATCCGCTACAATGTTTTCAGTGACAATTACCGAGTCAACAGAGACTGTGTGCACGGACAAATCCAGGATTCAGCTGTGTAGGCAGTCTCGTTGATTATTTCTGAGTCATCCGCTACTCTATTTTTAGTGATGATTATCGAGTCAACAAAGACTGTGCGCGCAGACGAAACCAAATGTCAGCTGGGGAAGAAGTTTCGGTGATGATTACCGAGTCCACAAGGACTGTGCTCCCAGACGAAACCAAGTGTCAGCTGGGAAAGCAGTTTCGGTGATGATTTTCAAGTCGGCAGCGACTCGATTTTCGATGTCGATTGCGGAGTCAAATGTTACTATGTGTGTTTACTAATCCAGGCATTAACTGTAAAGGCAATCTCGTTGATTATATCTTAGTCGTCAGCTACTCAGTTTTTCAATGATGATTAACGAGACAACAGGGACTGTGCGCGCAGACGAAACCTAGTGTCAGCTGGGGAAGCAGTTTTGGTGATAATTTTCGAGTCGAAAGCGAATATGTTTTTATGTCGATTTCTTAGTCAACTGGGACTGTGTGCGCTGACCAATCCAAGTGTCAGCTCTGGAGGGCTTCAACTGTGTGGGTAGTCTCGTTGATTATTTCTGAGTCGTCCGCTACAATGCTTTCGGTGACGATTACCGAGTCAACATGGAGTGTGTGCACGGACGAATCCAGGCTTCAGCTATGTAGGCAGTCTCATTAATTATTTCTGAGTCGTCCGCTTTTCTATTTTGGTGATGATTACCGAGTCAACAAGGACTATGTGTGCAGAAGAAACCAAATGTCAGCTGGGGAAGCAGTTTCGGTGACGATTACCAAGTCCACAAGGACTGTGCGCCTAGACGAAGCCAACTGTTAGCTAGGGAAGCAGTTTCGGTGACAATTTCAAAGATGTGAGCGACTTAATTTTCGCTTGCTATTTCTGAGTCAAGATGGACTTTGTGCACTAAGGAATCCACATGTGTGGAATGGAAGCATTATCGTCGATGGTTTCTGAGTCGGCAGCTACTCAACTTTCGGTGATGATTTCAGATCAACAGGGACTATGTGCTCGGATGAATCTAAGCTTCAGCTGTGTAGGCAGTCTCTTTGATTATTTCTGAGTCGTCCGCTACTTTGTTTTCGGTGACGATTACCGAGTCAACAGGATTGTGTGCACGAACGAATCTAGGCTTAAGTTGTGTAGGCAATCTCGTTGATTTTTTGTTAGTCGGTAGCCATTAAGTTTTTGCTTGCAATTTTGGAGTCAACAAGAACGTTGTACGCTGATGAATCTACGCCTCAGCTGGGGAAGCACTGTTGTTGATGGTTTTTGATTCATCTGCTACTCTATTTTCGGTGACGAATATCGAATCAACAGGGACTGTGCGCACAGATGATACCAAGCATCAGCTGGGGAAGTAGTTTTGATGATGATTTTCGAGTTTGTAGAGACTCATTGTCGGTGATGATTTCCGAGTCAACAGGGACTGTGTGCGCTGACCAATCCAGGCATCACCTATGGAGGGAGTCTCAGTGATGATTTCTGAGTCGTCAGTTACTCAGTTTTTGGTTACGATTAATCAGCAATAGGTACTGTGAGCGTAGACGAATCCAAGCATCAATTGGGGAAGCAGTTTCGATGATTATTTTTGAGTCAGTAGCAACTCAATTTACGGTGTCGATTTTAGAATCAACATGGATTGTGTGCGTGGACGAATCTAGGCTTCACTTATGGAGGAAGTCTCATTGATGATTTCTCATTCGGCAACGACTCATTTTCACTTTCGATTTCGGAGTCTACAGGGAATCTTTGGGCCGACGAATCCAGGCGTCAGCTCTTGAGGCAATCTCATTGATTATTTCTAAGTCATAGCAAATCAATTTTCAGTGATCATTACTGAGTCAAAAGGGACTGTGTGCACGGACGAATCCAGGCTTCAGTTGTGTAGGCAGTCTCGTTGATTATTTATGAGCCATTCGCTACTTTGTTTTTGGTGATGATTACAGAGTCAATAGCACAGTGTGCGCAAACGAATCCAAGTGTCAGTTGGTGAAGCAGTGTCGTTGATGGTTTCTGAGTAGTCAGCAACTAAGTTTTCGCTTGTGATTTCTAAGTCAAGAGGGACTTTGTGCGCTGAGGAATCCACGCGTCAGCTGTGGAAGCACTGTCGCTGATGGTTTCTGAGTCGGTAGCTACTTAGTTTTCAGTGATGATTTCCGATCAACAGGGACTATGTGCAAGGACGAATCCAGGCTTCATATGTGGAGGTAGTCTCGTTGATGGTTTCTAAGTCAGCAGCGACTCAGTTTTCGATAGCGATTTTGCAATTAACAGGGGATCTGTGCGCAGAGGAATCTAGGCATCAGATGTTGAGGCTATCTCGTTGATTATTTTTTAGTTGTCAGCTACTTAGTTTACGGTAACGATTTCAGAGCCGAGTGGGACTATGTGCGCTGACAAATCCAGACGTCATCTGGGGAAGCAGTGTCATTGATTGTTTCTGAGTTGTCAACGACTAAGTTTATGCTTGCGATTTCCGAGTCAAGAGGGACTTTGTGCGCTGAGGAATCCACGCGTCAGCTGTGGAAGCATTGTCGTTGATGGTTTCTGAAACGGCAGCTACTCAGCTTTAGATGATGATTTTCGATCAACAAGGACTGTGTGCGGGGATGAATTGATGCAACCATATTATTCGATAGTTTCACCCATATTTAACTAGTGTTTTGCCTATGTTTTATATATAAAATGCCTTGATATTCTTTATTTTATGTTTTGAAAGCACTTTTGGATGAAATATGAAAAAATGAGTAAATTGGAGATAATTGGCAGATTTGACCTTCAGTCGATGTTTTGTGCAGAGCGTGAGCTCTAGAGGTCGAAATGAAGTGATTCCAGTGGCATTAAAAAGCTAACATCCATACCTTTCTGTACATATAAGGCAAGAAAATAAAATAAAGAAGAGCATGAAAATCATAGCTTTCAAAGTCAAATCTCACAATCTGCCACTATTGACCTTCGACCATTCCGACTTGAATATCTGGAGCTACAAAAGTCCAATTGATACAAACTCAATTTTTTTCGATTCCTGACTCCAAAGCCTATAAAGGCTCCAAATTGTAGTAAAAAATGATTTCATATGAGGGAGATATAAGTTTTCAAAGATGACAACTGAATTCTACCAACAAACAGGTTTTGTGAAGAAACAAGTCCAAATTACATTCTGAAGCATCTAAACTGATATCCAAGTTTTTATTTCAGCAATTTAGCTCCTCTAAGTCAAAGCTTGAAGATTTCATACAAGGATATTTCTTCTTTTTAGGAAAATAGTTATTGAAGTACTTAAATGTAAACAGTCTACTTAAGGGAGGGCTATTTTGTAAAATAGAGACTAGGGTTTTCTAGGATATAAAAAGAATGAGAGAAGAGAAGGGGAGCAACCAGCCAAGAAGAGAAAAATGCCCCCGTCCTCTAAGAAACTCGAAATCATGCATTCGTCCTTCTTTTTTATTAGCTTTTCAATAAACATGCAAGGCTAAACATTTTTTCTTGGTTGCAAGGACTGTGAGATTTATTTTACCTTTTCTTTTCAGTTTATATGATGAATTTATTTGTTCTCCTATGCTTATTTTTCCTATGATTGTTTATTTGAATTGCTAGAGCGGAATCTAAGTTATTATTGTAGACAATCTATTGCTAAGTTTGATATCAAAATCGGAGTTGTGGTATATGAACTTGTGAAGCAACTGAGTTTAATAATTGTGACAGATCTATGTTATTAATCTTAGGGAGAACATTCAATCAAATCAAACATAGAATGCAGACAGTTATGTTTTCTTGATTAATCAACTTATCTAGTTCTTAAGGCTGTCATTGAATTAAATTACTAGTGCGGACATTGTGGTTGTTTGATGGTTAGGGTTAGTTATACGGCGGATCCGTTAACTGATCAATGTTAAGAAGAGATAAATATTCAGAATATAAATTGATGTTTCATTTCCATGATCAGTTCTGATTTTTATAGGTGGATGTGTGCTTGTGACCAAGGTTCGTTCTCTTAATAATTTTCTGATTTTATTAAATTTTGTTTGATAATTTTCTGTTTTCTTTTACTTTAGCCTAGATAACATCCAAACCCCCCCTCCAAATTGCATATCATCTAGCATAAAAATCTAACTTGAACCTTCCTCGTGGGATTCACCCCTTGCTTGCTCTATACTATCTTGTGTGTTGTGTTTGAAGCTAGAGTAATTAATTTGTGCGACCGCGACATCACAACAAATGTTGGTGCCATTAACGGGAAAGTAATTTTAGTTGATTCTTGTGCTATTATTTTTATTTGTTGTGATTGTTATTTCTTTTTCTGAAAAAAAACAGAATTTTTGCTTGTTGCGGTACTGTTCATTACGGTAGCGGTACTGTTCAAAATAGATTTTTTGGTGGAATTAGGTATCGGCCTTTTGTTTTCTAAAGGGAAACGACGTTCTAAACAGGACTAGTGTTAACCACTAGAGGCCAAATTCCGTTGTTTTCTAGGGTTTTTAGGCAGTTTTAGTTTTCTAGCGTAGGATTTTTCGTACAATTTGCATTGTTTTCGATCCCCTTGTGTGGTTGGTTTCTTTTTAGTTTTCTTGATGATTTATGCCAGTAACTCGTTCTACTAATCAAAGTCAAGTGCAGTTAGATCTCGAAATAGAAAAAACTTTATGCAAGTTACGAAAGGAAGCTCGCCTCAACACTATAGCTGTTGCACGACAACAAACACTCAAGGAGCTTGCTGCTCCTAACATGAAAAATCAGCCATTGTGCATAAACATCGACAATAATGTAAACTTTGAGCTCAAATATGGTTTTAGACATTTGCTACCAACATTTAATGGTCTTGCAGGAGAAGATCGTCATACTCATCTCAAGGAGTTCCATATGGTTTAAGTTGGCATGAAACCGAATGGAGTTGACGAAGAACATGTTAAGTTGAAAGCTTTCCCTTTCTCTTTAAATTGGAACTTAGAATGGCATGAAGAAGATCTTCCTTGAGAAGTATTTCCCAACATCTCGAGTTGCCAACATAAGGAAAGAAATATGTGGGATTTGGCAATCTCATGGAGAGACACTTTCCGAGTATTGAGAAAGATTTGAGCAACTGTGTATTCAATGCCCTCATCATCAAATACCCGATCAGCTGCTCATTCAATATTTCTATGAAGGATTGATGCCAACTGACAATAGTATCATTGATGCTGTAAGTGGAGGGGCATTGGTAGATAAGACACCCGAGGCTCCACGCCAATTAATTTCAAACATGGCAGCCAACTCGAAACACTTTGGCACGCGTGGAGACTTCGCAAACAAACGAGTAAATGAGGTAAGTATTTCTAACCTTGAAAATAAAGTTAATGATCTTACTTCTCTTGTGCGTTCTTTGGCTTGTGGAAATGTACAACAGGTGAAAGTTTGTAGCATATGTTCCTTACAAAGACATACCTCAGATATGTGCCCAACAATGCAAGAAGATTGCATTGAACATGTTCATGTAGTTGATAGAGGATTCAACGGACAACCCCAGCGTAAATATGATCCCTTTTCCAACACGTACAATCCCAGATGGAGAGATCATCCAAACTTATGCTATGGGAAGCCACCTCAACAAGGCAATCAAGGTCGACATTTCCATCCCCATGGATTTCAGCCCCTACAGAATTATCAAGCAAGACAACCCCCTATATTCACAAACTCCAATGTTATAGGGTCGTCATCCAGTGATGATCTTCGTGAGATGGTGAAAACTTTGGCTTCTAACACTGTGACCTTGCAACAAAATGTCATGTCTTTTCAACAAGATACAAGGTCAAGTATTCACAACTTGGAGAAGCAAATGGGGAAAGTAGCTTCAAGTGTGGGGAAATTGGAAGCACAAATGAATAGAACATTGCCCTCCCAAACATTGAATACAAAAGAGAATGTTAGTGCAATCATGCTGCGAAGTGGGAAAAAACTTGAAGAGAAAAGGACGAAACAAACTGAGATGGAGGAAGAAGAAGAGATAGAAACTGAATTGAGTACAAAGAAGGAACATCCTCCTCCTCCACAAACTGAAACAAAGACCAACACTCTAAAGGTAACTCCTCAATCAATGACTTCTAGTTTTCAAACAATTCCACCCTTTCCTGTGAGTTCTTCTAGGTCAAAGAAAAAGGACAGAAAAAGAGATTTTAGAGGTTTTCAAAAAAGTAGAACTGAATATTCCTTTGCTTGATGATATCAAGCAAATTCCCAAGTATGCCAAATTCTTGAAGGAGTTGTGTACTACCAATAGAGCTTTCAAACTAAAATGTCATGAAATGGTAAGTATGGGTGAAGTTGTATCGGCTATTGTTCAAAAGAATATGCCTTTGAAGCAAAAAGACCCAGGTGCGTTTACTATCTCATGTGTTATTGGTAATGATGGTTTCAAAAGGGCCTTGTGCGATTTAGGTGCATCCATTAATGTTATGCCTAAACATGTTTATGATTCTCTTAGTCTTGAGCCTTTGAATAAAACTAGCATTGTAATACAACTTGCGGATCGTAATTTTGTTTACCCACTTGGTGTGATAGAAGATGTCCTAGTCAAGATTGATAGTTTGGTCATTCCATGCGACTTTTATATTCTTGATATGGAACATGATTCTTATGATTGATCAAACAGCACTCCTATATTGTTTGGGAAACCATTCTTGAAAACTGCCAATACAAAAATTGATTGTGGTAAGGATACTTTGTCTATAGAGGTAGGAGATGAAAAAAATAAATTTAATTTTCATGGTACAATGACATATCCATTAAGCGTAGCTTTGAGCTATAGCTATGATTTTACCAAGATAGAAGGGATGGAGAGGCATATATGTGTTCCCCAAAACGTGCATGAATCAACATTGGCTTTGCAAGCTTTGCAAACTGTTCCCCATGATGGAGGAGTCATTCACCCTATCATGGATAGTGAATGGGTGGTGCCTATCCTTTTGGTGCCTAAAAAGATTGGAATTACGTTGGAAGAAATACAAAATGATGCTTATGAGAATACAAGGATTTACAAAGAAAAGACTAAGAATGTCCATGATCGAATGATTACAAGAAAAGAGTTTAATGTTGGAGACAAAGTCCTTCTTTATCATTCATGTTTGAAACTTTTTCCTAGAAAGTTGCGCTCTCGTTGGATTGGACCCTTTGTTGTTTCTAATGTTTTTTCTTATGGTGCAGTTGAAATTACAAGTTTAGAAACCAATAAAGTACTCAAGGTCAATGAGCATCGCTTGAAACCTTTCTATGAAGGTTGGATGGTAGAACTCACCGCGTCTGCGGAGTTAGCTGAACTAATCTATGAAGAATGAGCATGCAACATGTCGAGCCAATGACATAAAACAAAAGCGCTTACTGGGAGGCAACCCAGCACAAAAAAAAAAGAAAAAAAAACAGATTTGCTTTTTTTTCCCTAATCTTTTATTTTTTGCATTTTACTTTAATTTTATCATTCTCCTATATTCCTTTTCTTTTATTTCAACATTGAGGACAATGTTATGTTTTAAGTGTGGGGGTATTGGGAGAATGTTGGTTTTCTTATTTTGGTTTTCTTTGCTGTTCCAAAAAAAACAAATTTCTATGTTTGATCTTTTGAACTCCTATTGATTTATGAGAATGTGAGTATTACATATGAGAATTAATTGAGATAGATGGAGATATGAATTGAATGAAGGAGTGTGCATGCAAATTTTATGGTATAATTGATTTAGGGATTGACTTTGAGAATATGTCATGTTGACTTTATAGTGTTATACCAATGCAAGCTTTTGAGCCTTTAACATTATATTCTTTGATTGTGCATTCTTTCAATGATATGTATCTCTAGAACTTGCTTCATATCTTGTTGAGATTACATTCACATTACATATATACATGAAGATGATAAAGGCATTAGGAATTTTAACCACTTGAGCCAAAAAGCCAACCTAAAGCATATTATCCTTAGTGAGCCCCTTTTGAGCTTGTTTATCTTTTCTTTGCTTTATCCATGTATAAGCCTTAACTTTTTATATGTTTTCCTTTTCCCTTGGCCAAGGATTAGTAGAGCATATATTGATGATATCTCATAGAATTATGGTTGGAAATTATGTGAAAAGAAAGAAGAAGTGATGCTTGATGAAAAGATGGGCAAAATTGCCAAAGGTAAAAAAAAACAAAAGAAGAAAAGAAAAGGAAAAGAAAAAAAAGAAAAAAAAAGTGTTCCTTTATGTTCTTAAGATTTTGCGTTGAAAAAGCTTGAAATCAAAAGAAGTTAAGCATTGATGATTAAAGATGGAAAATTTATGTGTTTCGATGAAATATTTTGTTTGAAATATCATTTTTCAGAATGCTCTACTTTCTTTGGTTTGAGCCTTTTCTTTTACTCAATTTTACCTCACCTTAACCTTAACCCCATTACAACCAGAAAATAAAACCTTTTGATTCATCCATTGTTTGTAATATGTTAGTAATGGAGATGAAATTCAAGAGCAAGCTTATGGTAGAACATATTCATTGATTGAATTTGAGAGATTTAACACATAAACCTTCAACATATGAGTGTTGGAGTGTATATCAATGAGAGGACCTATCACTTTGGCATGGTGTAGATTTCATTTAAATCCCAACGATTAATTGAGTTTTGAAGTTTGCATGTAAATAAATTCATGAAAGTTTATACTCTTTATCCTTCTTAATTGTGTTCTTGTTTATAATGCATATATTCTTGGATATTGATGGGAGATTAGGAGATTAGTCATAGTAATTTGATTTAATTTAACTTCAATTTGATTTTACCTATCCTTTCTCGAGGACGAGTAAGAGCTAAGTGTGGGGGTATTTGATGCAACCATATTATTTGATAGTTTCACCCACATTTTAACTAGTGTTTTGCCTATGTTTTATATATAAAATGCCTTGATATTCTTTGTTTTATGTTTTGAATGCACTTTTGGATGAAAGATGCAAAAATGAGTAAATTGGAGATAATTGGCGGATTTTACCTTTACTCGATGTTTTGTGCAGAGAGTGAGCTCTAGAAGTCGAAATAAAGTGATTTTAGTGGCATCAAAAAGCTAATATCCATACCTTTCTGGACATATAAGGCAAGAAAATAAAATAAAGAAGAGCATGGAAATCGCAGCTTTCAAAGTCAAATCTCGCAATCTGCTAATGTTGACTTTCGGCCGTTCTGACTTGAATATCTGGAGCTATAGAATTCCAATTAATGCAAACTAAATTTTTTTGGATTCCTGACTCCAAAGCCTATAAAAACTCCAAAGTTCAATAAAAAAATATATCATATGAGGGAGATATGATTTTTCAAAGATGCCAACTGAATTCTGCCAGCAAATAGGTTTCGTGAAGAAACGAGTTCAAATTATGTTCCGAAGCATCTAAACCGATATCCAAGTTTTTATGTCAGCAATTTAGCTCCTCTAAGTCAAAGCTTGAAGATTTCATACAAGGCTATTTCTTTTTTTTTAGGAAAATAGTTATTGAAGTACTTAAATGTAAACAGTCTACTTAACGGAGGACTATTTTGTAAAATAGAGACTAGGGTTTCCTAGGATATAAAAAGAATGAGAGAAGAGAAGGGGCGCAGCCAGCCAAGAAGAGAAAAACACCCCCGTCCTCTAAGAAACCCAAAATCATGCATTCTTCCTTCTTTTTTATTAGTTTTTCAACAAACATGCAAGGCTAAACACTTTTTCTTGGTTGCAAGGACACGGAAACCTTCGGATTTCAAGAACTATGAGATTTATTTTACCTTTTCTTTTTAGTTTATATGATGAATATGTTTGTTCTCCTATGCTTATTTTTCCTATGATTGTTTATTTTGATTGCTAGAGCGGACTCTAAGTTGTTATTGTAGACAATCTATTGTTAAATTTGATATCAAAACCAGAGTTGTGGTATATGAACTTGTGAAGCAACTGAGTTGATTGTTTCTAAGTCGTTCGCTACTCTGTTTTCGGTGATGATTTCCGATCAACAGGGACTGTTTGCGCGGACGAATCCAAGCTTCACCTATGCAGGCAGTCTCGTTGATGGTTTCTGAGTCGGCACTGACTCAGTTTTCGATAGCGATTTCAAAATCAACAGGGGATTTATGCGTTAACGAATCCAGGCATCAGCTGTGTAGGCAGTCTCGTTAATTATTTCTTAGTCGTCCGCTACTCTGTTTTCGGTGATGATTACCTAGTCAACAGGGACTAGGCGCCCAAATGAAACCAAGCATCAACTGGGGAAGCAGTTTCGGTGATGATTTCAGAGCCATAAGCGACTCATTGTTCAATGGTGATTTCCGAGTCAACTGAGACTGTGTGCGCTGACCAATCCAGGCATCAACTGTGGAAGCACTATCATTGATGGTTTTTAAGTCGCCAGCTACTCAGCTTTTGGTGACGATTTCTGATCAACAAGGACTGTGTGTGCAAACAAAACCAAGTGTCAGTTGGGGAAGCAGTTTCGGTGATGATTTCAGAGCCGTGAGCAACTCATTGTTCAATGGTGATTTTTTAGTCAAGTGGACTGTGTGCGTCATCTGGGGAAGCGATGTCGTTCATTGTTTCTAAGTTGTCAACTACTAAGTTTCTGCTTGTGATTTCCGAGTCAAGAGGGACTTTGTGCGCTGAGGAATTCACGCGTCAGCTGTGGAAGCACTGACGTTGATAGTTTTTGAGTAGGCAGCTACTCAGCTTTCAGTGATGATTTTTGATCAACAAGGACTGTGTGTGCGGATGAATTCCAGGTTTCACCTATAGAGACAATCTCGTTGATACTTTCTAAGTCAGCAGTGACTCAGTTTTTTATAGCGATTTCGCAATTAACAGGGGATTTGTGCGCCGACAAATCCAGGCACCAATTGTGGAGGTAGTCTCATTGATTATTTTTGAGTCGTCAGCTACTTAGTTTGCGGTGATGATTACTGAGTCAACTAGGACTGTGCACGTAGACGAATCCAAGCATCATTTTCGGTGGTGATTTTCAAGTCAAGTGGGACTGTGTGCGCTGACGAATCCAGGCATCATCTGAGGAAGCATTGTCGTTGATGGTTTCTAAGTTGGCAACTACTTAGCTTTCACTTGCGATTTCCGAGTAAATAGGGACTTTGTGCGCTGATGAATCGACGCGTCAAGTGTGAAAGCACTATCATTGATGGTTTATGAGTCGGCAGCTACTCAGCTTTCGGTGATGATTTCCAATCAATAGGGACTGTGTGCACTAACGAATATAGGCTTCACCTGTGGAGGCAGTCTTATTGATTATTTCTGAGGCGTCAGCTACGCAGTTTTCGGTGACGATTACCGAGTTAATAGGGACTTTGCATGGAGAAGAATCCAAGCGTCAGCTGGGGAAGCAGTTTTGGTGACGATTTAAAGCCGTGAGCGACTCATTTTTTGGTGGTGATTTTTCGAGTCAAGTGGGACTGTGTGCGCTGACGAATCCAAGCGTCATCTGGGGAAGCACTGTCGTTGATGGTTTCTGAGTCTGTAGCTACTAAGTTGTCACTTGTGATTTCTGAGTCAATAGTGAGTTTGTTCGCTAACGAATCCATGCGTCAGTTGTGGAGGCACTATCGTTGATGGTTTCTGAGTCGTCAGCTACTCAATTTTCGATGATGCTTACCAAGTCAACAAGGACTGTATACGCAAATGAATCCAAGCGTTAGTTAGGGAAGCAGTTTTGGTGACGTGAGAGACTTAGTTTTTGATGTTGATTTCTGAGTCAAAGGGGTCTGTGGGTGCTGACGAATTCACGTGTCAACTATATAAGTAGTGTCGTTGATGGTTTCTGAGTCTACAACTACTTAGCTTTTGGTGACGATTTCCAATCAACAAGATTGTGTGCACAGACGAATCCAAGATTCACTTGTGGAGGCAGTGTCATTGATGGTTTCTAAGTCGGCAGCGACTTAGTTTTTGCTAGCAATTTCGCAGTCTACATGTTATCTTTGCGCAACGAATCCAGGCGTAAGCTCCGGAGGCAGTGTCGTTGATAATTTATGAGTCGTCAGCTACACAGTACTCGATGACGATTACCGAGTCAACAACAACTGTGCGCGCAGACGAATCCAAGCGTCAGCTGGGAAGTAGTGTTGGTGATGATTTTCGAGTCGGCAACGACTTCATTTTCGGTATCGATTTCCGAGTCAACTAGGACTGTGTGCGCTGAGCAATCCAGGCATTAGCTGTGGAGCCAGTCTCGGTGATGATTTCTGAGTCGTCACTTACTTAGTTTTCGGTGACGATTACCGAGTCAACAGGGACTGTGGGCACAAATGAAAGCAGGCATCATCTGGGGAAGCAGTTTCGGTGATGATTTCAGAGCCATGAGTGACCCTTTTTTCGGTGGTGATTTCCGTGTCAAGTGGGATTGTGTGCGGTGACGAATCCAGCTGTCATTTAGGGAAGCATTGTCGTTAATGGTTTCCAAGTTGGCAGCTACTAAGTTTTCCCTTGTGATTTCCAAGTCAAAAAGGACTTCGTGTGATGATCCACGCGTCACCTATGGAAGCATTGTCGTTGATGATTTCTGAGTCGACAGCTACTTAGCTTTCGGTGATGATTTCCGATCAATAGGGAATTGTATGCTGCTGAATCCAGTCTTCACCTGTAGAGGCAGTCTCGTTGATTATTTATGAGTCATCAGCCACTCAGTTTTAGGTGAGGATTACCGAGTCAACAGGGACTGTGCGCGCAGACGAATCCAAGCATCAGCTAGGGAAGCAGTTTCGGTGATGATTTCTGAGCCGTGAGCGACCATTTTTTTGTTGTGATTACCGAGTCAAGTGGGACTGTGTGCGTTGACGAATCCAGCTTCAGCTGTGGAGGAAGTCTCGTTGATGGTTTTTGAGTCGGCACTGACTTAGTTTTCGCTTTGGATTTTGGAGTCTACAGGGTATCTTCGCACCGACGAATCCAGGAGTCAGCTTTCGAGGCTGTCTCGGTGACTATTTCTGAGTCATCAGCTACTTAGTTTTCGGTGAGGATTACCAAGTCAACAAGGACTTTGCGCGCAGACGAATCCAAGCTCAGTTGGGAAAGTAGTTTCGGTGATGATTTGCTTGCTGGTAACGACTCAATTTTCGATGTCGATATCCGAGTCAACTAGGACTGTGTGCGCTTACCAATCCAGGCGTTAGTTGTGGAGGCAGTCTCGGTGATGATTTGTGAGTCGTCACCTACTCAGTGTTCGGTGATGATTATCGAGTCAACAGGGACTGTGTGTGCAAACAAAACCAAACTTCAGCTGGGGAAGCAGTTTTGATGATGATTTCATAGTCGTGAACGATTCATTTTTCGGTGGCGATTTTCGATTCAAGTGGGACTGTGTGCGATGACGAATCCAGGTGTCATCTGGGGAAGCAGTGTTATTGATGGTTTCTGAGTCGGCAGCTACTAAGTTTTCACTTGCGATATCCAAGTCAATAGGGACTTTGTGCGCTGACAAATGCAAGCGTCAGCTGTAGAAGAAGTGTAGTTGATGGTTTCTGAGTCTGCAACTATTCAGCTTTTGGTGACGATTTCCGAACAACCAAGACTGTGCGCGCAGCCGAATCCAGGCGTCAGCTCTGAAGGCCGTCTCGTTGATTATTTTTGAGTCGTCAGCTACTAAGTTTTCGGTGATGATTATCGAGTCAACATAGACTGTGCGCACAGATGAATCCAAGTGTCAGCTGGGGAAGCAATTTCGGTGATGAATTCAGAACCGTGAGCGACTCAGTTTTTGTTGTTGATTTTCGAGTCAAGTGGGACTGTTGGCGCTGATGAATCTAGGCGTCATCTGTAGAGGCAGTCTCGTTAATTGTTTCTGAGTCGTCAGCTACTCAGTATTCGGTGATGATTACCGAGTCAATAAGGATTGTGCATGCAGACAAATCCTTGCGTCAACTGGGGAAGCAGTTTCAGTGATGATTTTCGACTCGGCAGCGACTCAGTTTTCGGTGTCGATTTCTGAGTCAACTGGGACTGTGTGCGCTGACCAATCCAGGCGTCAGCTATGGAGGGAGTCTCGGTGATGATTTCTTGGTCGTCACCTACTCAGTTTTCAGTGACGATTACCTACTCAACAGGGACTATGTGCGCAGAAAAAACCAAGCGTAAGCTGGGGAAGCAGTTTCAATGACGATTTCAGAGCCGTGAGCGACTCATTTTTCGGTGGTGATTTCCGAGTCAAGTGGGACTGTGTGCGGTAACGAAACCAGGCATCATCTGGGGAAGCATTGTCGTTGATGGTTTTGGAGTCGGTAGCTACTAAGTTTTCGCTTGCTACTTCTGAGTCAATAGGGACTTTGTGCGCTAACGAATCCACGTGTCAGCTGTGGTAGCAGTGTAGTTGATGGTTTCTGAGTCGGTACCTACTCAGCTTTTGGTGACGATTTCTAATCAACAGGGACTGTGTGTGTGGACAAATCCAGGATTCACCTGTAGAGGCTGTCTCGTTGATGGTTTCTGAGTCGGCAGCAACTCAATTTTTGCTAGTGATTTCACAGTCTACAAGGTATCTTTGCGCCGACGAATCCAGGCATCAGCTCTGTAGACAGACTCGTTGATTTTTTCTGAGTCATCAGGTACTCAGTATTCGGTGACGATTACTGTGTCAACAGGGACTTGCGTGCATAGATGAATCCAAACATCAGTTGAGGAAGCAGTTTCGGTGATGATTTTCGAGCCGTGAGCGACTTATTTTTCGGTGGTGATTTCCAAGTTAAGTGGGACTGTGGGCGCTGACGAAACCAGGCGTCATCTGGGGAAGCATTGTCGTTGATGGTTTCGGAGTCGGCAGCTACTAAGTTTTTGCTTGCGATTTCCGAGTCAATAGGGACTTTGTGCGCTGAAGAATCCATGTGTCAGTGATTAATACTTAAAAGTGCATTTTTATTAAGGTTTTATATCATCATTTTGCACTTGAATTATCAATAACTCCTTAACTAAAGCATGTTTTATAACAACAAGTCTGATACCATAAGATACCTTTAATTTATGGTACATGCTCATCTTAAATGCAGGCTTATCACATAAATAAAAGGATTGCTTGATGAGTTTAAGTACGAAAATTGAAAGGACAAAGAGAGAGCCAAACTTAGAAAATAGATGCTAGTTCAGTCCAAACTAGAACACTGTTCAATCATTGGGTCATATCTGGAGCTGTAGATCTTGTATTTAGGTCTGCTTTATATGGATGGAAAGCTAAGACATAGGCCAAAACTTTCATGTGGAGTCCAAGATTTAAAATGGCCGTTTTCAAGTCCAAAATGTAGCAACAATAGAGAAGTCCGAATATGTCTTGCAGCCCAGACACTGTTCAGTGTTCAATCCATATCTTGAGTTCTAGAAGTCCAAATGACCTCAACTGTTTTTTTCTGGAAAGCTGAGACAATTTCCTAGAACTTTCATGATTTAAGTTTATTCAAATTATGATGTTATCAATGATGTTTTTGGCAGATAAGAAGATAAAGATTGTTACCAAGTCAAGATGTGGCCACCCACTCAATAATTAGTCAACAAATCAATAGTTTTGAATTTTAACCTATAAAAGGAAGCATTTGCCATGTATTTAGGCATCTTGGTTTTCAGATCAAAATCATGCTCTTGCTCTCTCATTATATTTTGTAATGCTTAAGTTTTGCTTATATTAATCTCTTGCTTATGCTTTTCATTTCCTTTCCTTGTTTATTTATGTTTCTCTCTTTCATTATGTTTAGTTAAGTTTATCATGTCAGGTGAAAAGGTTACACTAATGGTGTAAGAATAAGTATAATATAAACTCAACATGGACTTTAATGTTTGATACTAACATGTTTTATATTTGTTATCTTATTCACTTTTAATACTTTGCTTGTTAAATGGTTAATCTAGATTTATGTTGTATAACCCTTAGTACAACAAATACTTGGCACTTTCATAACCCAACCGTATGGTATAACTAACACCTATACTAGAGGCAGAACTGGGTTCTCCTTAAATCATAGAACTTGTAGCCTCATGTCTTAGCTTTCCAACGAGACTAATCTTGCTTGAATCAGAGTTCTATAACTCCAGATATAGTTAAAAATCTGAGGAGAGGTCAGATAGTAACAGTTCAAAAACGAAACAGTAGCAGTTGGATAGTAACAGTCCAAGTGTTTCTTGATGAGCAATTTTGACTATCTTAGATGCAGAATTGGGTTCTCTTTAAATCATAGAACTTGTAGCCTCATGTCTTAGCTTTCCAATGAAAGTAATCTCACTCGAATCGGAGTTCTATAACTCCAGATATAGTTAAAAATATGAGGAGAGGTCAGACAGTAACAGTTCAAAAACGAGATAGTAACAATTGGACAGTAACAGTCCAAATGTTTGTTGATGAGCAATTTTGACTATCTTAGAGGCAGAACTGGGTTCTCATTAAATCATAGAACTTGTAGCCTCATGTCTTAGCTTTCCAACGAGACTAATCTCGCTTGAATTAGAGTTCTATAACTCCAAATATACTTAAAAATATGAGGAGAGGTCAGATAGTAACAGTTCAAAAACAAGAGAGTAACAGTTGGACAATGACAATCCAAATATAAAGAAAGGAATGATAACAGGGGTTGGACTAAGAACAACAATAATAATGAGTGAAATGAGAAAAATGTAAAATATTAAGAAATGACTAAAAGAAAGACTTATTGGTTGTTGATATGGTTATTATAAAACATATCCTTGAGTGAGGAAAATTTATGAGATAAACCTGTGATTTGCAAGATGGACCACAGGCATGGTGCAACAGCAGCAGCAGGGGAGCATGAGTAGAGCTTCTATTGCAGGTAGGTGAATCGCACCTTTACCTTCTAGTTAAATTCCATGATTTAATATATATTACCAATGTGAAATGTGAATTACTGAATGTATATGTACTCAAGGGCAAAGGTTGTTGTGTGAATTGCTAAGTGATGAAATTATCACTGACAAATGAAATATGAGAAATGTGATTTGAGGCGTAAACTAGCATACATTTAGGTTATGTTAGGATCCCGGGTAAGGGGATCGCCACGTTTGGACTAACATACATTTAGTGTATGTTAGGATCTCGGGTAAGGGGATCACCATGTTTTGGCTAGCATATATTTAGTGTATGTTAGGATCCCGGGTAAGGGGATCACCTTGCATCGACTCCTACGGGATGATGATGATGATACTAGTGAAAGGGGTATCGGTAATGTGTTAAACAAAGATAATCATGTTTGATCTATAAAGTCTAGAATGGAGGTTAATAGTGAAAGAGGGAACGATTATTAATAGTTGAATACGAAAGAGATTCTAATGAAAACCAGAAAGGAGAAGTGAATAAAATATGAATGCGTGTTACCCTGTTGAAATTGTTAGATATTCATGTTGTTATATTTATGTGATATTCACCTTTCAATAATATGTATTTTGTTTCAAGATCATCGTATGCACGACAGGAGTAGATCCTAGTTTATGTTCCCTTCTTGTAATTTAGGTTCTAGGGGGTATACCATTGTATTTTGTAAACATGAAAATGTTTGTATAACTTAATTTGTATAATTAATGTCTAAACTTGATTGAATGAACTTAATCTTTGTAGTTCATATAACTATTTTTCATGTCTATGTAATTATATTTTTTTTTATCCATCCATAATGATATTTTGTTATATAATGTATATCATGAATATTGTGGGTAATAGGTGTGAGAATATTTGTAGAAATTGAAACCCAAGATGATTGGGTCGGGATTAAGTTATGAGATGCGAAGTGTAAACAGGTTACATGTCGATAACTTTTGATATAAGGGGGACCCCGTCGAAATTTCGATAGATATTAATATGAAAACCATGAATATATATATATATATATATATATATATATATCATCAAAACAAATTGAGATGGAGGAAGAAGAAGAGATAGAAACTGAATTGAGTACAAAGAAGGAACATCCTTCTCCTCCACAAACTGAAATAAAGACCAACACTCCCAAGGTAACTCCTCACTCAATTAATTCCAGTTTTAAAATAATTTCACCCTTTCCTGTGAGTTCTTCTAGGTCAAAGAAAGAAGACAAAGAAAAAGAAATTTTAGAGGTTTTCAAGAAAGTGGAACTCAACATTCCTTTGCTTGATGCTATCAAGCAAATTCCCAAGTATGCAAAATTCTTGAAGGAGTTGTGTACTACCAAGAGAGCTTTCAAACTGAAAGGTCATGAAACGGTAAGTATGGGTGAAGTTGTATCTGCCGTTGTTCAAAAGAATCTGCCTTTGAAACAAAAAGACCCAGGTGCGTTTACTATCCCATGTGTTATTGGTAATGCTAGTTTTAAAAGAGCTTTATGCGATTTAGGTGCATCCATTAGTGTTATGCCCAAACATGTTTATGATTCTCTTAGTCTTGAGCCTTTGAATAAAACTAGCATTGTAATACAACTTGCGGATCGTAGTTTTGTTTACCCACTTGGTGTGATAGAAGATGTCCTAGTCAAGATTGATAGTTTGGTTATTCCATGTGATTTTTATATTCTTGATATGGAACATGATTCTTGTGATTCATCAACCAGCACTCCTATATTGTTTGGGAGACCATTCTTGAAAACCGCCAACACAAAGATTGATTGTGTTAAGGATACCTTGTCTATGGAAGTAGGAGATGAAAAAATTGAATTCAATTTTCATGATGCAATGAAATATCCTTATAGCAATGTTTATTCAATAACATGTTATGACCAAATTGATAAGTGTGTGCAGCAAGTTTGTGATTTTGATTGCAAAGACGGATTAAGCATAGCTTTGAGCTATGGCTATGATTTCACCAAGATAGAAGAGATGGAGAGGCACGTGTGTGTTCCCCAAAACGTGCACGAATCAGTATTGGCCTTACAAGCTTTGCAAACCGTTCCCCATGGTAATGTCTTTGTTGATTTAGTACTCTCACATAAAAAGCTTTTGCCGTCTATTTTACAGGGCCCCGAGTTAGAATTAAAACCTTTGCCCGATAATTTGAAATATATATTCATTGGCGACAACAATACACTTCCCGTTATCATAGCAAAAGGTTTGACAAGTATGCAAGAGGAAAAACTTGTGAAGTTGTTGTGTGATCACAAGACAGCTATTGGATGGACTTTAGCCGACATGAAGGGCATTAGTCCCTCAATGTGTATGCATCACATACTATTGGAGGACAATGCAAAACCAACAAGGGAAATGCAAAAGAGGTTGAACCCGCCTATGATGGAGGTAGTGAAAGCTGAAATTTTGAAACTGTTAGATGCAGGAGTCATTTACCCCATCACTGACAGTAAATGGGTTACGCCAATCCATGTGGTGCCCAAAAAGACCGGAATCACATTGGTGAAAAACAAAAATGATGAGCTCATTCCTACTCGCATCTCGAGTGGATGGAGAATGTGTGTTGATTACAGAAAGCTCAATCTTTCTACACGCAAAGATCATTTCCCATTAGCATTCATGGATCAAATGCTTGAACGCCTAGCAGGTAAGTCTTTTTATTGCTTTCTTAATGGATATGGTGGATACAATCAGATTGTTATTAATCCTGAGGATCAAGAAAAGACTACATTTACATGTCCATTTGGTACATATGCATATAGGAGAATGCTGTTTGGTCTCTGTAATGCTCCTGCAACTTTTCAAAGATGCATGATGAGTATTTTTTCTGACTATGTTGAAAGAATAATCGAGATTTTTATGGATGATTTCACGGTGTATGGTGATTCTTTTGATAAATGTCTAGAAAATTTATCTTTAATCTTGAAAAGATGCATTGAAACTAACCTTGTCTTGAACTATGAAAAGTGTTATTTTATGGTAGAACAAGGAATAGTTCTTGGGCATGTTGTGTCTTCACATGGATTAGAGGTTGATAAAGCTAAGATAGATGTTATTTCATCATTGCCTTACCCCTCATGCGTGAGGGAAGTTCGTTCTTTTCTAGGCCATGCAGGTTTCTATCGATGCTTTATCAAAGATTTCTCGAAGATTACAGCACCCTTGTGCAAACTATTAGCTAAAGAAGTGGATTTTATGTTTGATCAAGCATGTAAAGATGCCCATGATGAGCTTAAGAGACGTGTCACATCTGCCCCTATCATCCAACCACCATATTAGGATGAACCTTTTGAGATAATGTGTGATGCGAGTGACTATGCGGTAGGAGCTGTGCTTGGGCAAAGAATTGGGAAGAATTTGCATGTTATCGCCTATGCTTCTCGCATGTTGGATGGAGCACAATGCAATTACCATACAACTGAAAAGGAACTTTTTGCAGTGGTGTTTGCTCTTGAAAAATTCAGGTCATATCTACTTGGTACAAAAGTCATTGTTTTTACTGACCATGCAGCTCTCAGGTATCTTTTGAAGAAGAAGGAGTCCAAACCAAGACTGATTAGGTGGATCTTGCTTTTACAAGAATTCGATCTTGAGATCAAAGACAAAAAAGGTGCCGAAAACCATGTGCCTGATCACTTGAGCTATAACATCCCTCATTTCTGGGATAAAACCACAATCTCATGTCAATAGAAAAACAGAGTAGT
The DNA here is from genome assembly GCF_951802175.1 of Populus nigra. Lineage (NCBI taxonomy): Eukaryota > Viridiplantae > Streptophyta > Magnoliopsida > Malpighiales > Salicaceae > Populus > Populus nigra. Next base: position 5,543,270 of record NC_084867.1, on the reverse strand, counting down.
TAAATTTTTATATATATATATATATACATATTCATGGTCTTCGTGTTAACATCTACCGGAATTTCGACGGAGTCCCTCCTATACCGGAAGGTCCCAAATTACTGACATGCAACCTGTTTACACTTCTAACAGTTCGCATTTCATAACTTAATTCCCGACCCAAATCAACCTGGGCTTCAATTCCACAATTATACTGACATCTATCAACCATAATATTTATGATATGCATGATATAACAAAAATATCATTATGGACGAATAATTTAAATAAATATAAATACATAGAAATGAAATAGGGTTATATAAACTACAACGTTAAATTCATCCAATCAAGTTTAAATATTTATTATACAAAGTAAGTTATACAACCATTTTCATGTTTACAAAATACAAGGGTATACTCTTTAGAACCTAGATCTCAAAAAGGGAACATAAGCTAGGATCTACTCTTGTCGTGCATACGATGATCCTGAAACAAAATACATATTATTGCAAGGTGAATATCACCATAAATATAACAATATGAATATCTAATAATTTCAACAGGGTAACATACATTCATATTTCATTTACTTCTCCCTTCTAGTTTTTTTTTTATTTAAAATCTCTTCCTTATTCAAACTATTAATAATCGTTCCCTCTGCCACTATCAACTTTCATTCCAGACCTTATAAGATCAACATGATTACTTTTACTTATCACATTACCGATACCAATTTCACTGGTACCATCATCACCACCCCATAGGAGTCGATATAAGGCGATCCCTTTACCCGGAATCCTCACATTCTCTAAATCAAACATCCATACAAAATTCCAAATTCAATCGTATTTATCATGCAACCAACATAATTGATTCACGCGAAAACTCAACTTGTAATCTTCCCCTCTCACTACTACAAACAAGGTAGCAAACTAGAGAAATATCTATATATTTTTTTTTCTATTCTTTTTTTTTATGATATTATTTATTCTTTTTCTTTAAGTGGTCACTTCCCTTTTGACGTGAATACAAACATTTGTGATGAATGCACCCGGTTACTCACAAAGTCACAAACTTAAAGTGTTTTGCATACTCATATTTCAAGCTGCCGTTTGACGTAAAGATAAACATTTGTGATGAATACCCCTAGTTACTGAGCAACTCAAAACATTGGAGTAGATAGAACTTTGTACACATTTGTGTAATAATGATTACTCTATTTACTTAAACCTTGTTTAGGACTAGATCAAAAGGGATGATCACAAGTAAAGCATCACACTCATCTTTCATGCATAATCACACAACTCACACAACTTTTACAAGGAAATATGTACTTCAATAATCTTAAGAAAAAAGTATGTTATATCTTGCTTTATAAGATATTATCTATCCCAAATTAAAGCATGCAATGTTCAACACAATAATGAATCCAAAAATGTAATGTTGATCCTAAACAAGTCTCATTCACATACGAATGCAAGTTTTTTTTTTTTTAACAAGCATGTTTATCTCAAGCATTCAACATAATCAAATATCTAAAATTAAGTTTTTCATTATCCTCAATGTAAAACAGAAAGAGAAGAAAAGTATAAAGATTAGAAAACTGTTACTCCCCTTTTGTTCTCAATGATGAATGTCTGATTGAATTGGACATGAGCTGACTTCTTGCTTGATTTTTTTTTTACCTGCATATCACAACTAAAAGAAAACGTTGATGTTTTTTTTTTTTTGAAAATAAAGAACCTCACACCCCCCAACTTAAAATAATGCATTGTCCCTAATGCATGAACAAGAAAATATAAGAGATGGAAGAAAGAGAAAAAAAATAAAAATAAAAATGAAAAAATAAAAATAAAAACTCATTACTTCTGATACCACAATGGTATTGGATCTTCAAGATCTAATGTCTCAACTTCAGCCACAAAGTTTTCAAGATAAGGTTTCAATCGATGACCATTTACTTTGAAAACATTTCCATTCTTAGGATTTTCTACCTCAAATGCATCATGCTCAGATATGGATTTAATCACAAATGGACCAATCCATTTTGTCCTCAACTTCCCAGGAAAGAGATGTAATCGTGAATTATACAAGAGAACCTTTTGACCAACATGAAAGGATTTTCTAAGAATATGTTTATCATGCAAGGTTTTCATCTTATGTTTTGAAATTTTTGCATTTTCAAATGCATCATTTCTCAGTTCATCTAATTCATCCAATTGAAGCTTTCTATTTTTGCCAACCTCGTTTTCATTATCATTGAATTGCCGGATGGCCCAATATGCACGGTGCTCAATCTCAACAGGGAGATGACAAGGCTTTCCATAAACTAGCCTATAAGGAGACATTCCTAAAGAGGTCTTGTAAGCAGCGCGATATGCCCACAAAGCATCAACTAGTCGTAGGGACCAATCTTTACGGTTTGGATTGATTGTTTTCTCTAGAATGTTCTTGATCTCCCTATTTGCCAACTCAGCTTGGCCACTAGTTTGTGGATGATAGAGGGTACTGACCTTGTGAATTACACCATATTTTCTCATCAAAATCCCAACGGGCTTGTTACAAAAATGCTTACCACCATCACTAATCATAGCCCGGGGCATGCCAAAACGAGAGAAAATGTTTTCTTTCAAGAATTTGACCACAACTCGATGGTCATTAGTTTGAGATGCAATGGCCTCCACCCATTTAGACACATAATCAACAGCTACAAGGATGAATTGGTAACCAAATGAACTTGGAAAAGGTCCCATGAAATCAATCCCCCAACAATCAAATATTTCCAAAACAAGAATGGGGTTTAGGGGCATCATGTTACGCCTAATAAGGTTACCTAGTCGTTGGCATCAGTCACATGCAACACAGAAGGCATGCACATCTTTGAACATGGTGGGCCAATAAAAACCACACTGCAAGATCTTGGCAGTGGTTTTCTTGGAAGAGAAATGCCCACCACAGGCTAATGCATGACAAAAATTAATGACACTTGGAATTTCATGATCAGGAATACACCGCCTCATAATTTGGTCAGGTCAGTATTTAAATAGGTAGGGGTCATCCCAAAAAAAGGTACGCACGTTGCGCAAGAATTTTTGTTTGTCAAGTTTAGACCAATGAGAAGGAATCTGACTTGTGGCTAGGTAATTTGCTATGTCAGCATACCATGGAGAGCCAATGTAGGAAACAGTACCTGCACAAAATAAATTTTCATCAGCAAAGAATTCATTTATTGGAGATTCATCAATTGTGGTCTCATAGCTTGAAAGACGGGACAAATGATCAGTCACTACATTCTCTACTCCCTTTTTATCTCGAATTTCAAGGTTAAACTCTTGGAGTAAGAGGATCCATCGAATCAAACGTGGCTTGGCATCTTGTTTTGTGAGCAAGTATTTCAATGCTGCATGATTAGTGAAAACAATAACAAGAGATCTAACCAAATAAGACCTAAACTTGTCCAATGCAAATACTACAGCTAAAAGTTCTTTTTCAGTTGTAGTGTAATTCAATTGAGCATCATTCAAAGTCTTGCTAGCATAATAAATGACATGAGGCTTCTTATCTTTTCTTTGTCCTAAAACAGCCCCTACCGCAAAATCACTAGCATCACACATCAGTTCAAATGGTAAAGACCAATCAGGAGCTTGCATGATTGGTACAGTGGTCAACAACCCTTTAAGCTTTTCAAAAGCTTCTTGACATTTTGATGTCCAATCAAATTGAACATCTTGTGACAACAAGTTACACAATGGTTTGGCAATGGTACTAAAAGAATGAATGAATCTTCGGTAAAAACCAGCGTGTCCTAAAAAGGATCTCACATCTTTCACAGTCCTAGGGGTAGGTAATTTTTGAATGACTTCAACCTTTGACTTATCTACCTCTATCCCTTTTGAAGAGACAATGTGACCTAAGACAATGCCATGTGTCACCACAAAATGACACTTCTCCCAATTGAGTACAAGATTGTTCTCTTCACACCTTTTAAGAACTTTTTCTAAATGTATTAGACACAACTCATAGGAATCCCCATAAACTGAAAAATCATCCATGAAAACTTCCAAAAAATTTTCCACCATGTCACTAAAGATACTCATCATACACCTTTGAAAAGTGGCTGGTGCATTACACAAGCCAAAAGGCATTCTTCTATAAGCATAGGTACCAAAGGGACAAGTGAAAGTGGTTTTTTCTTGGTCTTCTAAAGAAACCTCAATTTGGTTGTAACCTGAGTATCCATCAAGAAAACAATAGAAAGCTCTTCCGGCTACTCTTTCAAGCACTTGGTCTAAAAATGGAAGTGGAAAATGGTCCTTCCTAGTCACCATGTTCAACTTACGATAATCAATGCACATACGCCATTCAGTTTGGATTCTAGTTGGTACTAGCTCATTATTTTCATTCTTCACTACCGTGACTCCAGATTTTTTAGGGACAACTTGGGTTGGACTAACCCATTTTGAGTTTGCAATGGGGTAAATGATACCTGCATCAAGTAGCTTAAGCATTTCACATCTTACTACTTCCTTCATGTTTGGGTTCAATCGTCTTTGCATTTGCCTCACAGTTTTAGCCTCTTTTTCAAGATAGATTCTATGTGTGCATAAAAGAGGGCTAATTCCTTTCAAGTCAATAATAGTCCACCCAATTGCTTTCTTGTGTTTTCTCACCACTCTCAAAAGTTCTTGTTCCTACTCTATGCTAAGTTTTGATGAAATCACAATAGGATATGATTCATCTTCCCCTAGAAATGCATACTTAAGATCACTCGGTAAAGGCTTCCTTTCTGGTTTATAAGGTTGGACAAGAGATGCCTCAGCTTTCACTTGGGGTGAAATCAAAGGCTCAAACGATGGGTCCATTGACCTATTGACATAATAGGCATTGGATCTAAATAAGTCTCGAGTTCTCTTACTTCCTCATCAACACATTCCAAAGAACAAAATCTTTCATCATGAATTAAAGTTCTCTCAATGGATCCTTGATCCACTCTCTCTCAAAGTGTTCTTGACAAATTGTTTGGATCAAATCTACCTCTCTAATGTCCTCATGTTCACCAATTTGTTTAGAGACATTGAATATGTTCATCTCCACAGTCATGTTCCCGAAAGACAATTTCATCACCCCATTCCTACAGTTGATTAAAGCATTGGATGTAGCTAGGAAAGGTCTACCTAAGATGACTGGGATGGGAGCATTAGAACCTTGAATAGGTGCGGTGTCTACCACTATAAAATCAACAGGAAAGTAGAATTTATCTACTTGGACCAACACATCTTCAACAATACCCCTGGGAATCTTGATTGACCTATCAGCTAATTGAAGGGTGATTCGAGTAGGCTTGATTTCTCCTAAACCTAACTGTTCATAAACAGTGTAGGGTATCAAATTCACACTTGCTCCTAAATCCAACAAAGCTTGGTCTATCTTATGACTTCCAATAATGCATGAAACGGTGGGGCAACCATGATCTTTGTATTTGGGAGGGGTCTTAAACTGGATGATAGCACTATCATGTTCAGTTAGAAAGGCTTTTTCTTTCACATTCAATCTCATTTTGACTGTGCATAAGTCCTTGAGGAACTTTGCATAAGAAGGGACTTGTTTAATTACATCAAGGAGTGGAATGTTGACTTTCACTTGTTTGAACAATTCATAGATTTCTGAGTTCATAAGATCATGTTTAGGTTTCCCTAACCTTTGTGGAAGTGGTGCTTTAGGAACAAATTCTAAATCACTCACTTTGACTCCAAATTTGCTTGAATCATCTCCTTTCTCACTCATCTCTTTCTCATTTATCTCACCTTCTTTGTCACTCAAGCTCTCATTTGTCACTTGTGTTTTGATTTCCTCTTCACTTTCCTTAGATTTCTCCTCCACAATACCTCTAGGAATCTCAAAACCTATAGCTTTGTCAACAATCTTTCCACTTCTAAGGGTAGTGATGGCTTGGACTTGTTCATGGTTTGAAGGTTCACTAGATGAGGATTCACTCATGTGTACCTGACCTCTAGGATTTGGCATTGGTTGAGCTGGGATCTTTCCCTTCTCTTGAATGCTTAGTAATTGAGTCAACTTGGTTAGTTGACTTCAAATGTCATCTAAGGTCCTATTGGTCTGGTCTTGAAATTTGTAAGCTTGGTTGTTGATTCCTCCTTGTGTTTGCATGAATTGTTGAAGAGTATCCTCTAGGGATCTCTTATGTGGTGGTTGGTATGTATTATGTGTGGGAGCATGAAATGGTTGGGGTGGAGGTTGAAATGTTTGAGGTACTGAAGGGCCCTCATTTCTCCATCCAAAATTTAGGTGGTTCCTCCATCCAGGATTGTAGGTCTCAGACTAGGGATTGCCTACTTGGTTTGAAAGTGGCTTTCTAACATTACTTGAATCAGAAGTTTGGCCATATAGCACTTCCTTGAAGGCTGGAATGGTAGGACACTCAGTTGTCCTATGCCCTTTGCTCTCACAAACAACACAACTTTTCTCTTGTTGTTCACTCATGACATGCACTTTTTTAATCTCAAGAGACTCTACTTTCCTAGCCAATGAGGCTAATCTAGCATTGAGGTCATCAGTCTCTTTCAATTGGAACTTCCCACTTGAATGAGAAATGGTGTTTCTAGACTCAACATGAAGTGGGAGAGAAGTCTCCCATTGCTTTGTGTTTTCAGCCAATTGATCAAAGAAATCAAAGGCTTCACTTGGTTCTTTGTCATAAAACTCACCATTACACATGGTTGACACTAGCTTTTTAAAATCTGCGGTAAGTGAGTCGTAGAAGAAACTCACTAACCTCCACATCTCAAAACCATGGTGGGGGCATGCATTTAACAAGTCTTTGAACCTTTCCCAAGCTTGGTGAAATGACTCATTTGGACTACAAGAAAAATTCATCATTTGACGTTGTAAGGCTGCCGTCCTATGAGTGGGGAAGTATTTTTTCAAAAATTCAGCTTGCATTTCTCTCCATGTACCTATAGGGACGCAAGGAGTTTAGCCAAAGCTTGGCTTTATCCTTTAGAGAGAATGGGAACAATTTAAGACGAATAATTTCCTCGGTGCATGTTCTATCAATAAAAGTATTACATACCTCTTCAAAGTCCTTAATGTGTATGTATGGATTTTCAGAATCCATACCGTGAAATGTGGGAAGAAGTTGAATCATGCTCGGTTTCAAATTGAAAGCTTGTTGGTTAAGAGGTAAGATAATACACGAAGGTGTACTTTGTCTAGCCGGGTGAAGATACTCTCTAAGAGTTCGAAAATTAGGTTGATCATTGAATTGTGGAGGTCCATTACCTTGAACACTCCCTTCACCCACTACATCTTCAACATTAGCCATGATAAAAAAAATAATAATATAACAATTATATGAATACGAAAGGAAAGGAAAAACAAAGAAAAAGAAAAAGAAAAAGAAGATTGCAAATAAAAGTAAATGAAACGTAAAAGATAAAGTAATAGCTCAAAAATAAAAATACAACAAATTAAGAAATTCTCCAACTAATAAGCAATATTAACAACAATAAACATTAAAAGATAATTATAACAAGCATGAATAAAAAGGCGGTAATACCGGCCAAGCACTTCAAATAATAAATATAAGAAAAATAACAATAATAAACAACAAAATAAAATAAAATGAACAAAAGGCGGTAGTACCGGCCAAGCACTTCAAACAATAAATATAAGAAAAATAACAACAATAAACAATAAAATAAACAAGAGGCGGTAAAACCAGCCTTATAATAAAAACAATAAATATTAGAAACTAATTAGAATAGACAAAAAAAATGGTTGAACCAACCAAAATCCAACAATTAATAGTCCAGTCCACAGTCCAATATCCGAAAAGTTGAGGTCAAATTTTTATTTTTTTTTAGGCGGTGAAACCAGCCATTTGATTTTTTATTTATATGTATTTTTTTTTGTTTTCCAATAATCAAATATAAATTTGTTACCTTTGCTTGCTAGCTCCCCGGCAACGGCGCCAAAATTGCTTGACCGCTTTTTATGTTCGGCTTGTTTTAACTCGCAAGTGCACGAGTGTGCGATGTAGCAATTAACTCGGTAAGATCGAGGTCATATCCACAGAGAGCTAGATCTGGAAATTAAGCTAGGTAACAAAAAAACTCAAGAGAAATTAAATTAACAATAACTTGGTTGAAAATGATTGATGGATTTGTTTTCAAAGATGAAAAAGTGTAAATAGATTTTAAATAACAAGAAAAGGTAAATCTTGGTCCAAATCAATTTTAATGGTGATGTATTGGTGATTCATTCGACATATATAAGATAACTCAACCTAATATCAACGATGGTGATATTAGATCGGAAGATATTACAATGAAGTTTAAAAAGATGAAGATTGATTATTGCTTAAGAATCAACAAGTATTTTCATATTAAGTAAGACATTGAATCAAGTAATCTCTATACCAAAACTAAGGTTTGTGCATAAAAATTCAAGATTATAACATTACCTAAATGATTTCTAAAATTTCTTTGCAATAATAAAACATTCATGAAGAAAATGAAAAGATAGACATTAAGATTCATTCATATCTTAAAGAACTCACCTTAACCACCATCATCCTTGATTTGGATCCAAGAAGAAGATTAGCCAACCATGATTATATATAATAACACTTTAATAAACATAAAATGATTTGAATCAAACTGAAATAATGAGTTTTACAAGCTAAAGAACCGAAATCTATAAAGAAGAACACAACACAATTTCAGTAAAAATTCAGACACAAATCTGACTCTAACTTTGGACAGCAATTCGACCCTTTTTCAAGCCTCTTCTAGAGATGGCTATTAGAGACATATTTATAGACCATTCTGTTAGCTTTCTAGATCATTAAATAACAGCTCATTTGGACATCTGAGTCAAAAGTTATGGGCAAAACACCAAAAGGTGTTCTGGAAAATCAAACCAGGCCAGCTTGGAGAACACTTTGGTGCATGTTTTTCTTCCTCCTTTATGAGTTGTCTCTTTTTTCTTTTGACCCAAAATAATGTCACAATGTCCCCTCCAGCTTTCCATCCATGTGCTTGCCCTCTTGGATCAATGAATTACCCAAATAAATCAAATGTTATTTGTTGTGTGGACATGTAGGATCATGGATTGTGTTTGGGCTGATTTGGAGGGTGATTTGGGGCTGAATTTAAGCATCAAATAAGGATACAAATGTACCTATTATTTGGGCTAAGATTGACATTGAAACCTTGAGTGTTTGATGGTTGAAGTTTGCACACAACATAAGGCATGTTTGGGCTTGAAATAGATCATATGATATTCTTTTCTAGAATTGGACTAGAATTGATTTTTGGGGCAAATTTGAAGCACTTATTTGAACCAAGATTTGCTTCAATCTTCAACTAAATTTCTCTTCAATTCTTTGTTCCGAATTCCGACGTTGAATTTTCTGAAATAATTCATTTAAGCTCCAAAAACCTATCGAAACATTAAAAGAAACTTCATTACTAAAAAGCACATCAATTATTATAAAAAACCCAAATAAAAATAATAAATACATATGTAAAATAAGAGACTTAATAATACTTTTGATGCACAATCACTAGCACCGATGGTGGCAATGACATGCGTTAGTTTTTTACCTTCACTAACAAACCCATTGGCGCCATGCATGCAGGAGATGTTTTTGGAAAAGCCAATGCATGTTAAGAGTGAAGGGGAATATGGTTGGTTATAAGATACAACAAGATAATTAATCCCAAAGAGGGGTTGCAACCAATCTAGGGTTGTTCGCATTGCTAGAGGGTCCCTTTCCTTGAAGTGAACAATAAGCCTTGTCTGACCTCAGACGAGGAGAGAAACTGTGGTATATTAGCCTTGACTTTAACTGAATATGAAGTCAATAATATGACCAAAGGATACTACCAAGTTGTATTGCAAAGTATATTGCTTCCCTGCCTTTTTTTTAACTTCCTTCTTTTATACTTGTCTTTGCAGGACTAATAGCTAAAGAAGAAGGGGGAACTTCATCAGAGCCTATAGAAAAGAGTTTACCCCAGGGGTCTTTATCTCATATAGCTGGTGGAGGTAGAGATGAAACGATGATGAGGGACTCCCCCATCATTGTTGGTGAATCCTTCGCTCTTGAGGGTTCTGTTTCTGAGGAGATGATGGTAGGGGCCATAACCCTCGCTTCTAGTTAACCCTCCAATTTCAGCATGGAAAATTGGTGTAGAAACTCTAGTGGGATGGGATTTGTCGTAATTATAAGGCCAAGCATTATAATTTTCACTCTTATTTACCGTTGTCTTGGTAAAACCAATTTTAGTGGCCCATTCTTAGTTGGTTGATATCTGCATACTTACCCAGCCACCATTCATACCTTCATGTTTTCTTCAAGGGTGTCAATTCTTAGCAATCCTCGTGCCATCATACTTCTTCTCACTTCACTGTGAAATTCTTCGCAATAATCAATGTCATGCCTATTATGTTAATGATATAGGCAGAAGTCACCATTATTTTTTGTGATTGGTGTTTTGAGAGCTACCTTTAACACCTTGTATACTCACTTATGGCTATCCTTAAAGCTTTTGCTTCCTTCCTTGCTTCTCATCTCTACAACATTAATGTTTCTATTTCCTAAAACATTGTTGGGAAGATGATTTGAATTCACACTTGGTGTTTTGATAAGCTAAAGAGCTTATCTTATGAAAGTGATGCATGTCTCAATGCTATGTCCTGGAGCATCAGAATGATATTCACATTTTAAGTCATGTTTGTACCAGTAGGTGAATGATAGATGCATGGCTAAAGTTGTGATAAGTGTTACTTGTTCGAGGTTGAGGAGATGCTGGTACATTTTTCCTAAGGATATTGAAAGTGAGGGAAGTTGTTCATTGTTTCTCTGCAAGGGGAGAAATGTTCTTTTAGTTGTTCATTGTTTTGAGAGTTGGCTTTAACACCTTGTATAACTCACTCATGGCTATCTTTATAGCTTTTGCTTCCTTCCTTCCTGTCTCTACAACATTAACATTTCTACTTCCCCGAAGCATGGTTGGGAAGAGGATTTGAATTCATATTAGGTGCATCATTAAAAGTGATCCATCTAGCTTTGATGAGCTAAAGTACCTTCTATAAGTCGGGTTTGTACCAGTAGAGGAATGGTGAATGCATGGTTAAGGCGGGGATGGGTGCTACTTGTTCAATACTGAGAAGACGCAGATGCATTTTTCCTAAGGTTATGGAAAGTGAGGGAAGATGTTCATTGTTCTCTGTAAGTCATTTTAGGGGCAAAATGTTCTTTCAGTTTGAGTATCTTGTTGGTTCTTTGTGTTGGGTTGACTTTTGTCTAAATATGTCAACTCGATCAACCTTTTTAGCTGAGGAATACAATAAAACATGGACAAACGGTGTCACTCAATCTCTTCATCAAAAACAAGTGACATGTCATTTACTTAAACCCTAAAAATTAAGGCTTTGTATTTAGGATTGTGATAAATTTTAATTTGGTCCTTATTATTTCAATTTAAGCTCAAACATCCTTAATTAAGATGAAACTAACTAATTTTATGAAATTACACCCCTGCCAAAATTAATAGAGATCCCCTAAGTCCGGCGGCTCCCTTATTTTCAAATTTATTCAATCTAGTCCCCAATTAAGCCTTAAACATTGATTTTCTTCAATTTAGCCTTTGGAAAAGTTTGGTACAACCCCTAATATGGCACACCTTTTGCAGAAAGATCCTTCGTCTTGAATGTTCTCAATTTGGTCTCTTTTAGCCTTAAAACTTCAAATTTCTTGCTATTGAACACCTGATTTTACCAACTTGGCCTTCCAAAGTTTCAATTGTGTCCCTGATCTTTCAATCTTTATGAATTGATCTGAATTAAGCCTTCAAACTTTATTTTTCTTCAATTGAATCCATAAAACTCATTAAAAGTTTAATGAAGTTAGTATATTTAATGATTCTTGAGTCTATATTCATAATTGGATTACATTATGAAACCCTCTAACTTTGATTAGTTGTGTTGAATTGAGTCTTTGATATATATATATATATATAAAAAAGGGTGTCATGTATTTAACAAGGGAGAAGGAATATAGAAGGATTGCAGAGGAAAAGTGAAAAAAAACTAAGGCTTGGTGTAGGGGTTTTAGAACGAGAAATTGATAAGTGTAGAAGATTATTTTATGACCTTCAAGTTTCGATGGAAAAGGAGGAACAATGCTGCAAGCATGAAAAACAAAAAAGGACAGTCATGGTTATTATTTAAAAGTATGTACGTAAGTGGTTAGTAAGACGTGCTTATTTGAAATCTTTATCAGCCACTATATCCATATAGTGTTAGCAAAAAAGGGATTCTTAAGACTTAAACAATAAGCGTATGAAACAATCATTATTCATATTAAAGATTCGAGGACGAATCTTCTTGAAGAAAAAGGTAATGATACGGTTCAACCATGGATTCTCATGAAGGGCCTTCAATTTTGTGCTTGGGTTTGATGGAGAGGCCATTCGGCCAAGATTGTGTTTTTCCTTGTAATTTAGCTTATGTTCCCTTCGGCTATGATGTGTTTTTGGTATGGGATAGGTTTAGCTAGCCTTTGTTTATGCATGATGATGGGTTTAATCCAATCTCTTTGATGATTCATTTGGCCAAATCAAGTTAGCCCATGTATGGGTTTGATTTACTAAAAAGCACATCAATTATTATAAAAAACCCAAATAAAAATAATAAATACATATGTAAAATAAGAGACTTAATGATACTTTTGATGCACAATCAACTGTCCAACCTTGCCTTCTTTTAAAGAATGTCTCCATGAATAAGCTCATGTATTAAACAGTTTTCAAAGGCCCAATCATAACCCATATTCGCAAACATATAACCCTGGTTGGAGAAATCATCCAAATTTCAGTTGGAAGAGTGAGAACAATAATGCTCAAACTTCACAGCCACCGTTTCAAGCACACCATAATTTCCAAAATTCTCATGGATATGCACCTCCTTATGCTCCCCCTCCTAGAAGAAATCTTGAGGAAACATTGCATGCATTTATGGAAAAGCAAGAGGCAATTAACACTCAACTTGCTCAAAGCATGACAGATTTTAAAGATACTCTTGCAAAATTCACATCTGCTCTCAGTTTCCAAAAGAAAGATAAGTTTCCATCTCAACCACAACAAAATCCAAAGGGGCAATACAATGTGAATGCAAGTAGTTCGGGAAACCAACACATGGATCACGTAAAATCAGTTATCACTCTTCGCAGTGGTAAGGTTATTGAAAAACCCATTCTTGAACCTTGTGAGAATGATGATGAGTCAATCTCTGAGGGTAAGGAAGGGGTTGAATCTGATCATTACAAAGAAAAGACTGATTCTCCGCTAGCACTTCCATTTCCTCATGCCATGACCAAACAAAGGAAAGTCAATCACAACTCTGAAATCTTTGAAACTTTCAAACAGGTAAGGGTTAATATACCGTTGTTGGATGCTATTAAACAGGTTCCTTCTTATGCTAAATTTTTGAAAGATCTGTGCACTGTGAAGAGAAAATTGAATGTGAAAAAGAAAGCCTTTTTAGCCGAACAAGTAAGTGCCATTCTTCAGAACAATAATAATTTGAAATATAAAGACCCTGGTTGTCTTACAATTTCATGCTTTATTGGAGAACATAAAATTGAAAGAGCTTTACTTGATCTTGGAGCTAGTGTGAATTTACTTCCATATTTAGTTTTTCAAAGTCTCAATCTAGGTGAGTTAAAACCAACTTCTGTGACTCTTTTACTTGCCGATAGATCTGTAAAAGTGCCTAAAGGAATAGTTGAAGATGTGTTAGTACAGGTTGATAAATTCATTTATCCTGTGGATTTTATTGCCTTGAACACACAACCTGTTAAAGCATGCAATTCATTTTCTGTTATTTTAGGGCGTCCATTTCTTGCAACTTCTAATGCATTGATTAATTGTAGGAATGGACTGATGAAGCTATCTTTTGGGAACATGACATTGGAGATGAATATTTTCAACATTTACAAGCAACCTAGAGATGATAATGATTTACAAGAAGTAGATCTTATTGAAGAATTAGTTTGTGATCAACTTGAATCTACTTTGAGCAATACTGAGTTTGATGAATTTGAAGATTTGCAAATGACTTATTCTCAGGAAGAAATCACGGATGAAAAAGGCATTGAAAATGTTGATGCGAATCTTTTATCAAGAGTGACAACAGATTCGATATCTGACATCACACCAACCGATGATTACTTTCATGACAAATCCTTATTTTCTCTTAGTTCAATGCCTTGGTTTGCTAAAAATATCAATTTCCTTGCCTCAGGAGACTTGCCAACTCATTGGAGTACCGAAGACAAAGGTAAGTTTTTGAACGAAGTGAAGAAATTTTATTGGGATGATCCTAACTTATTTAAACATTGTCCTGATCAAATATTTCAAAGATGCATTGCGGACAATGAGGTAAGTAGTGTCATTAAATTTTGTCATTCTGAAGCATGTGGGAGTCATTTCTCGTCAAAAAAGACCATTGCGAAAATCTTTCAAAATGGATTTTATTGGCCCACCATGTTCAAGGACACACGTGCATTCTGCAAAACTTGTGAAAATTGTCAAAAAGTTGATACTGGTCAAAAAGTTTTGCTTTATAATTCTCGACTCCATTTATTTCCTGGAAAGTTAAGATCAAGATGGAGCGGTCCATTTATTGAGAAACATGTGTATCCTTATGAGGCCTTTGATATTGAGAATCCAAAGAATGACAATGTTTCTAAGAGAAATGGACATCGTTTGAAAACTTACTTTGATAATTTTCCTAGTGAAAATGAATCCATTGGTTTGAATGATCCTGTAGATAAAGGTTGATTATTTTGTTTTTCTCACATTGTTTTTGTGTTTCCTTTTGGTGTGACTCTTGTTTTGCTAGTTTCTCTCACCCCAGTCAAAAGGCGGATAACGGTACTCCGTGACTTAAGTCGGTTCTTTCAGTTTCCCATAATAACTGATATCTGTATATATTTGTGCAATTCTTTGCTCTTTCTCTCTTCTTTGAATCTCTTCTCCAATTCTCATTTCAAAATGGACTCCATTCTTGAAAAATTAAAAAAGTACTTTCCCGCTCTGCCTCAGAATGCGATTACAAAAATTTACCGTGCTAGGTGTGCAAGATTGAAGTTATTAATGAATCATGGAATTCCTGAAGATATTCGCTGGCTGATTGAAGCAAAGGTCCGATTATCAGGTGAGTCCTCCAATTCTTTCATTTCACACATGCCTGGAACAGGTAAAAGCACTTTTGCAAAGAAACGTCGTGCAAAACGACTGAAAGTCTGTCACCGATGTGCCAGATGGACTTGTAATGCCACGTGTCGTTCTTTAGGAATGATATCTATAAACCGTGAAGATAAAATACAATTCATTAAGGATGGCCTGAGTAAGGGGTCTTTAGATAATCTTTTATTGACCCTTGAGACGCATCCTAGCGGAGATGTGCATCGTGCAATTCATGATTTATGGCCCCAATTTCATAAAGAACATGATAGACTTAGTCTTGGGAATTTGACTAAAAAAGACCCTGTTTGCTAGTTTTTAAGAAAACTGGATGGGAAGCCTATCCCCGACCCATAGAGGGCGTTTAAGCCGTTCTTGGACGTAAAACCAAGGGAAGATGTGAGCCACAATCACAACTACCTGTACATACACATGCTTTTTCAAATAAATAAATAAATAAATAAAGAGAGAGAGAGAGAGAGAGTGTGTGTGTGACTCCAGCTGGCCTACATATAGGTGATATGATTGCATTTTCAATTCCGCATCTATAAAATCTTCTCTTCCTTCCCCTCATTTCTACTCAACCCTTACATTAGACAGATATAGAAGCGTGTAGAAATGGTAGGTTCCTCAAGTTATCACATAAAAAATATTTGTGTTTTCGGTGGATCCAGTCCTGGGAAGGAAATAGCTTTTTTAGAAGCAGCAAATCATCTTGGTCAGGTACTAGCTGAGAAAAAGATTCATTTAGTGTATGGGGGAGGCAGCCTTGGGTTAATGGGGGGTGTGGCAATAGCTGCATTTTTAGGAGGTAGTCAAGTTTTTGGGGTCGTCCCCGAAGCTTTAACAAAAGGGGACATCATTGGAAGAACAATTGGAGAGGAACTACAGGTCTCCACAATGTTTGATCGAATGAATACAATGTTTAACCATGCCGATTCCTTCATTGCCTTACCAGATGGTCTGGGCACATTGGAAGAGATCTTTCATATTTCCTCTTGGGCCCAACTTCACATTCACCATAAACCTATCGGTTTGCTCAATGTTAATGGTTTTTATGATAATTTGTTGTCTTTTCTTGATCAAGCTGTGGAACAGGAATTTCTAACATCTTCGGCATGACAAATCATAAACTCTGCTGCTACTGCTGAATATTGATCGACAAACTACAATCTTTCACCCCTGGAATTGATCCTTCCATGAGTCGCATAAATTGGTCAACTACAGAAAGCCGTAAAAAGCTTAGATTGGATTTGAGCCTTCGTTTGTGAATCCTTATGTCTTTTGGTTTTATTTCTAGCATAATATTTTGTTCTGTTATTTCTTATATTTGTTTAAGTGTGTTTCAGGTTTGTCAGTGTTCGTTGTTTCAGGTGATGTCTTCTATACTCTATCTTTCTTCCTTAGGACATTGAGGACAATGTCTCGTTTTGGTTGGGGGGGGAGGGTAGTAGTAATTAAAAAAAAAAAAACTAACCAACTAACTGTTTTTGTTTTTAAAAAACCATTTGGCAAAACTGTTATTACTAGGATGGCAGAGTAAGGGGGAATGACTCTTGAGACGCATCTTAGTAAACATTTTCTAATGGTTATTTGTAATATTCATAACAAGGCCTATTAGAATACTTCTTAAAATATTCAGGTTTACAAACTCTCGCATTGTTATCACTTGGTTCTGCTCATATACTCATTTAACAAATATTCTTAAACCTTCATTTTCCACACACACACTTTAACATATGATTGTGGGTTGCACATTGGATTATTACATTATTTATGTTCTTTTGTTAAAGGTAACAACTAAGGGATAGGGATAGTCTATAATTTGCAAAAAAAAAAAGAAAAAAAACAAAAAAAGAAAAAAAGAAAAAGAAAAAAAAATGATGATAATAATAAAAACGTAGATAAGTTTGATTTCGTAGCCTCCCTAACCTAAGCAATTAAGCCCGAAGGGGTGTTTTAACACCTGATACCCTAAAGTCAACTGACTTGGGAGCTATTGGCCCAAAGCTTGTTACAAGGGTTAAGGAGAAAAGCTTAAGGGAATCAAACATTGCACTATCTACGTATCAATATCTGCAACCCGAGTTACTAAGCTCGTAGGGGTGTCTCAACACCTAATGCCCTAAGATCAACTGATCTGGGAGTCATTGGCCCAAAGCTCGTTACATGGGTTAAAGATGCATTGTGTTTTAAGTTATATGTATAGATATTAAAAAAAAAGAGTAAAATAAAATAAAACAATCCCAACCCAAGGAAGTTAACCTTAAACATTAGAACAAAATATTGTTTTCTTCCAATAAAAGCCCCATCATCTATGTTTCATACATTGAGCACATAACAAGGAAGGTTTATTAATATTTTGTTTAAGAGATATTGAGCAGATATATAAAATTTAATGAGAGTTTGTTTATCTTGATAGATTAATGGAAGTTGAATGATGAATGCCTTGCTTTGTGGAATTTGCAAATTGTTTTTCTATTTTAATGCTTTAATTACTAGGGACTAGTAATAAGCTGGTTGGGGGGTGATTAGTACTTAAAAGTGCATTTTTATCAGGTTTTATATCATCATTTTGCACTTGAAGTATCAATAACTCCTTAACTAAAGCATGTTTTATAATAACATATCTAATTATATAAGATACCTTTAATTTATAGTAAATGTTTATCTTAAATGCAGGCCTATCACATAAATGAAAGAATTGATTGATGAGTTGAAGTACTGAAATTGAAAGGACAAAGAAATGGCCAAACTTAGAAAAGAGATGCTGGTGCAGTCCCAACTGGAACACTGTTAGGTAATTGGGTCATATCTGGAGCTGTAGATCTTGGATTTAGGTCCATTTTATATGGATGGAAAGATAAGACATAGGCCTATAACTTTCATGTGAAGCTCAAGATCTAACAAGGCCGTTTTCAAGTCCAAATTGTAGGAACAACAAAGACGTCCGAATCTGTCCTGCAGCCCAGACACTGTTCAGTGTTCAGCCCATATCTCAAGTTATAGAAGTCCAAATGATCTCAAATATTTACCCTGGAAAGATGAGACAATTTCCTAGAACTTTCATGATTTAAGTTTATTCAAATTATGACGTCATCAATGATGTTTTTGGCAGACAAGAAGATAAGAATTGTCACCAAGTCAAGATGTGGCCACCCACTCATCAATTAGTCAACAAATCAATAGTTCCGAATTTTGGCCTATAAAAGGAGGCATTTGCCATGTATTTAGGCATCTTGGTGTTAGATCAAGATCATGCTCTTGCTTTCTCTCTTTGTATAAGCATGTTTTGCTTTCATTAATATCAAGTTTATGCCTTTCATTTCCTTTCCTTTACTTAGTTAACTTCTTTCTCATTTATGTTCTTATCTTGTTTATTCATGTTTCTTTCTTTCATTATGTCTAGCTAGGTTAATTATTTCAAGGTGAAAAGGGTACACTAATGGTGTAAGAATAAGTATAATATAAACTTAACATGGACCTTAATGTTGGATACTAACATGCTTTATATTTGTTATCTTGTTCATTTTTAATACTTTGCTTGTTAAATGGTTAATCTAGATTTATGTTGTATAACACTTGGTACAACAAATACATGGCACTTTCATAGCCCATACTGTATGGTATAACCGACACTTGAGCTATGAAAGGAACTTGATTTGTTGTTAATATAAGTTATAATCATGAATGCCTGACAACATTTACAAGCATTAGCATTATTTGAATAAGATAACTAATGTAATCATGTTACCAATTTATAATCTGATTGGAACCTCCTTTGTGTGTGGTTTCCAATTGAATAAAAAGAGTTTATACTATACTTGTTTGAAATACCATTAGTGGATCCTCTAACCTTGACATTTGTTGTTATCATTGTTTAATCCTTACGTTAATCTTTCATCTCAAAGTTCTCATCAACTTCTTCCTCTTCTTCTTCACTATTATTATTATTATTATTATTGTTACTATTGTTGTAGTATTATTGTTGCTTATAATTTATACAAGTAACCTCCTTGTGGTTCGACCCCGGTCTTGCTGGGTTATTTATTACTTCGACACTCCTGCACTTAGGAAAAGACATCAATCTTTTGGTCGTGTCATTCTAGAAAAGATATTGAGAGTAATTGAGGAATCTGTTTGACCTTGTACAAGCTATCATAACCTAATTTTTTAAATTCCAAAAAAAATGAATGAAAAGAGTGAATGAAAAATAAATTTGAGAATTGAGTCAAGACAACACAAATTGAAAGTTTGAGGACAAATAAGGAGGAAATTATAAATTTGAAAGTCGATTTGGCCAAAAATTAAAACAATTGATGAGTTTAAGGACTTAATTAAACTATAAACAAGGGTTGCTAAGACAACAGAACTCTTTTCTAAATAGGAACAGTTGAAACTAGGGTTTAAGTTGAAGGGAATTGTTGAGCTTCAGGATTTCAAGTCAACTGAGCTGAAAATCAAAATTGCCAAGATGACAAAATTCATCTCCTTATGGAAATAGTTAAATCATAGTACTGGTTGAAGGGGATCGTTACAAAGATAGTGTTTTAGTTCAATCGAACTAAAGTTTTGAGAAGATCAAGTTTGGAGAACAATTTATTTGTCTTTATAAACTTACTACACAAAGCACTTGACAAGTGTTAGCTCCAAAAGTATTGTAAAGAGGGAGCATTTGTTGTTACCCATTCTAGATCCCTACATAAAAATAAATGGATAAAATAAACATATATATACAAAAGAATTTAGACTCATATCTCAGAGCTAAAAAAAAGAGCGTCTTAGTGGGATTATACAAAACTTGACAAAAATGGGAGTTTTGGAGCAAGCTGCATGATGAGGAAGTTCAATGACCATTTTGGACAGATCTGGCAAATTAACAATCCAATTATGATTGATAAAGGCCCTGTTGATAAGAGAAAACTTAATTTACGAAGAAAAATTCAAAATTAGATGATTAAAGACTTAATTCATTTTTTTAAAAAAATCAATTTTTGTGTTCAATTTAGACTTTAATTGAAGAAATTGAAGTCTAAGGGTTAAATTGAATTTTTAAAAAGCTAATTTGGCCAAATCAAGAGCTTAATTGCATGAATACTAAGGTTTGATAGATAATTAGGGGGTTTGATTATAGATATTCAGAATCAATGACCTATTTGTAAAAGGCACGTGACTTTAGGAACTGAAATTGGTTAAATCAAGGGTCAAATTAAAGAAAATTAAAATATAAATAGTCAATTGAGGATTAATTTGTATAAATCAGAAACCAAGGATTAAAATGAAAAAGGTGCTAAACTTTAAGGTTGGTAATTGAGTTTGGCAAGGACAAGATTGCACAAAAATAAAAAGTTAGAGGGTAATTAAGGATATAATCAAGAAGATTTGATAGTTTAGGGAAGGAAATGAACTTTGAACAAATCCCAAATTAATTCCCTAATCCCTTGGAATTTAACCTAAATGACATGTCATCTAGGGTAAAATCAAAACACATCATTTAGACACGTGAGAAAATGACATGTCATCTGCCCATTATTCATCTTTTTTTTTTTTGCAGTTTTGGTTGATCGAGTAGGCATTTTCAAACGAATGTATGTGAACCTACAAACTAAAGTTGTGCACCTCCTCTATCAACTTCAGGTGGTCTCCGATGATGTTTACATTGGAATTGCTCTATTGAAGCCTCAAAAGTGGTCAACTCGATCATTCTTGATTGTGATACCTATTATGCAAAAACCACTTCTTTTTTTTCCATATGTTCACATTTGATAGCTCTTAGATGGGTTCTTATCACTAGTTGGAAATGTTTTGTAACACCTCACCTCACTAGCAAGATATTGTCCGCTTTGGGTCTTCCAGTCCACCCAAATCCAGGGCTTCTACCCAGGTCCCCCTCACGGTTTTGTTCTTGGCAGCCACGCATAGCCCCAAAACACGTCTTACTAGTCAAGGTGAGCATGCACTTATAAGGCCTTGGCTCTAGACGCTCGCTTCCGATATGAGATCTTACAATCCCCCCACCTTAAGACGAGCCGTCCTCGGCTCTGATACCAAATGTAACATCCCCCATTTCTGGGATAAAACCACAATCTCATGTCAATAGAAAAACAGAGTAGTTAATTTATATATATATATATATATATATATATATATATATATATATATATATATATATATATATACACACACATATTCATGGTCTTCGTGTTAACATCTACCGGAATTTCGACGGAGTCCCCCCTATACCAGAAGGTCCCAAATTACTGACATGTAACCTGATTACACTTCTAACAGTTCGCATCTCATAACTTAATTCTCGACCCAATCAACTTGGGTTTCAATTCCATAATTATACTCACACCTATCAACCATAATATTTATGATATGCATGATATAACAAAAATATCATTATGGATGGATAATTTAAATAAATATAAATACATAGACATGAAATACACTAAATGTATGCTGGCCATTACATGGAGTTTCATGGTCTTCATGTTAACATCTACCGGAATTTCGACGAAGTCCCCCCTATACCGGAAGGTCCCAAATTACTGACATGTAACCTGATTACACTTCTAACAGTTCGCATCTCATAACTTAATTCTCGACCCAATCAACTTAGGTTTCAATTCCACAATTATACTCACACCTATCAACCATAATATTTATGATATGCATGATATAACAAAAATATCATTATGGATGGATAATTTAAATAAATATAAATACATAGACATGAAATATGGTTATATAAACTATAACGTTAAATTCATCCAATCAAGTTTAAACATTTATTATACAAATTAAGTTATACAACCATTTTCATGTTAACAAAATACAAGGGTATACTCCCTAGAACCTAGACTTCAAAAAGGGAACATAAGCTAGGATCTACTCCTGTCTGCATGCGATGATCCTGAAACAAAATACATATTATTGCAAGGTGAATATCACCATAAATATAACAATATGAATATCTAATAATTTCAACATGGTAACATGCATTCATATTTCATTTACTTCTCCCTTTTAGTTTTTTTTTTAAAATCTCTTCCTTATTCAAACTATTCATAATCGTTCCCTCTACCACTATCAACCTTCATTCTAGACCTTATAAGATCAACGTGATTACTTTTGCTTATCACATTACCGATACCAATTTCACTGGCATCGTCATCACCACCCCATAGGAGTCGATATAAAGAGATCCCTTTACTTGGAATCCTAACATACACTAAATGTATGCTGGCCATTACATGGTGATCCCCTTACCCGGGATCCTAACATACACTGAATGTATGTTAGCCACTACGTGGAGATCCCCTTACCCGGGATCATAACATACACTAAATGTATGTTAGTCCATTCATGACGATCCCCTTACCCGAGATCCTAACATACACTAAATGTATGCTAGCCAATACAGGGTGATCCTCTTACCCGGGATCCTAACATACACTCAATGTATGCTAGACAATACATGGTGATCCCCTTACTCGGGATCCTAATATACACTCAATGTATGCTAGTTTATGCCTCAAATCACACTTCTCATATTTCCTTTGTCAGTGATAATTTCATCAATTGGCAATTCACATAACAACTTTTCACCTTGAATACTCATACATTCAGTAATTCACATTTCACATCAAAATATATTAAATCATGGAATTTAACTAGAAAGCATAGGTGTGAATCACCTACCTGCAATAGAAGCTCTACTTGTGGTCCCCTACTGCTGCTGTTGCACCACGTCTATGGTCCCTCCTGCAAATTACAGGTTTATCTCATAAATTTTCCTCACTCAAGAATATGTTTTATAATAACCATATCAACAACCAATAAGTCTTTCTTTCAGTCATTTCTTAGTACTTTATGTTTTTCTCATTTCACTCATTATTACTGTCGTTCTTTGTTCAATCCTAGTTATCATTCCTTTCTTTATATTTGGACTATCACTGTCCAACTGTTACTGCCTCGTTTTTGAACTATTACTGTCTGACCTCTCCTCAGATTTTTAACTATATCTGGAGTTAGAGAACTCCGATTCAAGCGAAATTTATGGCGTTGGAAAGGTAAGACATGAGGCTACAAGTTCTATATTTGGGAAGAACCCAGTTCTGCCTCTAAGGTAGTCAAAATCTCTCATTAACAAATACTTGGACTGTTACTGTCCATTTTTGAACTGTTACTGTCTGACCTCTCCTCAGATTTTTAACTATATTTGGAGTTATAGAACTCTAATTCAACCGAAATTTATAGCGTTGGAAAGGTAAGGCATGAGGCTACAAGTTCAATGTTTTGGGAAGAACCCAGTTCTGCCTTTAACATAGTCAAAATCGCTCATTAACAAACACTTGGACTGTTACTGTCCAACCGTTACTGTCCATTTTTGAATTGTTATTGTCTGATCTCTCCTCAGATTTTTAACTATATCTGGAGTTATAAAACTTTGATTTAAGCGAAATTTATGGCTTTGGAAAGGTAAGACATGAGGCTACAAGTTCTATATTTTGGGAAGAACCCAGTTCTGTCTCTAAGGTAGTCAAAATCGCTCATTAACAAACATTTGGACTGTTACTGTCCATTTTTGAACTGTTACTGTCTGACCTCTCCTCAGATTTTTAACTATATCTGGAGTTATAGAACTCCGATTCAAGCGAAATTTATGGCGTTGGAAAGGTAAGACATGAGGCTACAAGTTCTATGTTTAGGAAGAACCCAATTCTACCTCTAAGGTAGTCAAAATCGCTCATTAACAAATATCCAAAACTACAATTTCTATGAAGGAACTTGATCCTAATTCTTTCATTCTCCTACCCAAAATCTCTTTGAAGGTCAAAAGACGAAACTGTCCAGATTCATCAACCTTTCCATTTACACATAACACATGAAGTTCTTTACTTTAACAACTCTTACTTTTTCCTCAATTCAAGTCTAAGAACTCAATATATAAATTAACATTCAGGCATCAATTCATAATCGACTTGAAATGACTCATAAGACCAGGTTTAGAATATCCTACCTGATGCGAATCAAGGCTTCGATCTCTCCTTTTCTTTCTAATGACAGCCGACCCTCCCCTTTTCTCTTCTTGTTCAATTTTTCTTGTTAATCCCTTTCCCACCAGGGTTTATTTTACCTATAACCCTCAATCTGGGATGGGTTTTTTTTGAAATTTTGGTGTTTCTCTCTTGATTTGTAAAAATAGATATAAAAACTCCCTCTTTTCTTTCTTTACGTAGCTGCAGATCTGTTTTTTGATGAGAAGAGGAGTATTTATGCTCTATAATTATTCTTATTTGCATTTAGGCCCCATTTTATTTAAGTGTATTCGTTCTTGCCCCCACTTCTTTTTATTTTAGTTTATTTTCTTTAATTTAATCCAGCCTTGGTTTTTTTTTCTCGGGATTTACAATCTGCCCTCCTAATAAATTTTTCATCCTCGAAATTCAAGTTACGTACCTATGTCGGAGAATAAGTGCGGAAACTTTTCCTTCATCTTGGATTCTCTTTCCCATGTTTCTTCTTCTATTTGAGAGCTTCTTCACAATACTCTCACCAAGAGAACTCTTTTATTCCTCAACAATTTCTCATCTCGATCTAAGATCTTGACGGGCTTAGTTTTCATGGTTAGATCCCTTTTAATCTTCATAGGAACTTGTGGCAATACCCGTGAGGGGTCTATCTTGGCCTTTCGCAGCAATGATACATGGAACACATTGTGAATCTTATCCAAATATACAGGCAATTCTAATCGATATGCAACTGGCCCGATTCTTTCTTTAATCCCAAAAGGGCCAATATATCTCGGGGCTAATTTCCCTTTTACTCCAAATCGAATGATGCCTTTCCAAGGAGCCACCTTTAAAAATATTTTATCCCCAACTTGGAATTCCAACGGCCTTCTTCGGCGATCTGCATAACTTTTTTGTCTATCTTAGGCTTCCTTCATTCTCTTTTTGATCACCCTTACCTTATCAGTTGTCAGTTGCACCATCTCAGGTCCCAAAAGCTTTCTTTCTCCTACTTCCTCCCAACAAATTGGGGTCCGACATTTCCTCCCATACAATGCTTCATATGGAGCCATACCAATAGTAGTTTGATGGCTATTATTATAAGTAAATTCCACCAATGGCAGGAGATCCTCCCAATTCCCTCCAAACTCCAGCACACAGGACCTCAAGAGATCCTCAAGAGTTTGGATGGTCCTTTCAGATTGACCATCCGTCTGAGGATGAAATGTCGTGCTCAGATTCAACTTTGTCCCCATTGCCCGTTGTAAGCTAGGCCACAATCTTCATGTGAACCTTGGATCCCGATCCGATATAATTGAAACCGGCACTCCGTGAAGTCTGATTACTTCATTTACATACAATTTTGCCAGCATATCCACCGAATCAGTCATCTTCATTGGCAAAAACAAAGCAGATTTTGCTAGTCGATCCACGACCACCCATATGGCATCATTCCCCTTCTTTCCCCTGGGTAATCCCGTCACAAAATCCATAGAAATATCCTCCCATTTCCTTTCCGGAATTGCTAATGACTGTAATTCCCCTGCAGGTTTCTGGTGTTCTATCTTTACTTGTTGACAGATCCCATAATTTGACACAAATTCTGCTATTTCCCTCTTCATATTTGGCCACCAGTAGTTTTCCTTTAAATCCCTATACATCTTTGTACTCCCAGGATGAGTAGTAAATCGAGATTCATGAGCTTCTCTTAATACTTCGTCTTTCAAAATCTTATCCTCAGGCAAATAAATTCGCCTCCCATAGCTATTAGCCCATCGGATATCATTTGAAATGATGTCTCTATACCCTTGTTTACCCTCTCCTTGATCTCTTTTACTTTCCCATCTGCTTGTTGAGCCACCAAGACCTTGTCTCGAAGCACAGATCGGATCTTTAACTGAGCTAACAGTGATCCTCCGGGCCCTACACTTAGCCGCAAGCCCATTTTCTTTAATTCCACTACACTTTCTTGTTCTTTAAGCTCCACATCATTCATCACTGTTTTTCCCTTCCTACTCAAGGCATCGGCTACTACATTAGCCTTACCAGGATGGTAGTCAATAACACAATCGTAATCTTTTATTAACTCTACCGATCTTCTCTGCCGCATGTTTAACTCCTTCTATGACATCAAATACTTCAAACTTTTATAGTCTGTAAAGATTTGAACTTGTGTCCCATATAAATAATGTCTCCATACTCTTAAGGTAAACACCACCGCTGCAAGTTCTAGGTCATGAACCAGGTAATTCACCTCATGCAACTTTAACTGTCTTGATGCATAAGCAATCAGATGTCCATTTTGCATCAATACGCATCCCAGACCCCTTTTTGAGGCATCACTATATACAACAAACCCTTCTGTCCCTGATGGAAGGGCCAACACAGGAGCAGAAGTGAGCCTCTCCTTCAGTTCTTGAAAGCTTGCTTCACACTCTTCCGACCAAACAAACCGGACTTCCTTGCGGGTCAGCTTAGTTAAAGGTGATGCTATGGTGGAGAATCCTTCAATAAACCTTCGGTAATATCCAGCAAGACCCAAGAAACTCCGGATTTCTGTCACGTTGGTAGGCCTTTCCCATTTTAACACGGCCTCAACCTTTCTTGGATCTACAAATATTCCTTCTGCGGATATTACATGGCCCAAAAATACCACTTCCTTGAGCCAAAACTCACACTTATCCAGCTTTGCATATAATTGATTTTCCCTTAAAGTCTGTAGCACAACCCGTAGATGTTGTTCATGCTCCAAGTGAGAGTTTGAATACACCAAAATATCGTCAATAAATACAACCACATATTGGTCCAGGTAAGGCCGAAACACCTGATTCATCAAGTCCATAAACATGGCCGGAGCATTGGTTAACCCAAAAGGCATCACCGAAAACTCGTAATGCCCATAACGGGTTTAGAAGGCAGTCTTTTGTATGTCTTGTTCCTTAATTCTCAACTGGTGATATCCAGATCTCATATCTATCTTAGAAAATACCCTAGCACCCTTCAACTGATCAAACAAGTCATCTATTCGTGGGAGTGGGTACCTGTTCTTCACCATCACTTTACGATAATCAATGCACAAACGAAGGGTGCCATCTTTCTTCTTTACAAACAATACCGGAGCTCCCCAGGGTGAGTTACTAGGCCGGATGAAGCCTTTATCTAACAATTCCTGAAGCTGGACCTTCAGTTCCACCAATTCCATAGGTGCCATCCTATAAGGAGACTGGGCTATAGGAGAAACTCCTGAAATAGTTTCTATGGAACTTCAATTTCTCTAACTGGAGGTAATCCAGGCAACTCTTCTGGAAATACATCTTGAAACTTCCTCACAACAGGAATACTAGCCAAATCTATGCTACCCTTCTCTAGCTCTCTTACATGGGCTAACCAAACAGAACAACCTTTCCTCAGTAATTTTCTAGCCACTAAGACTGAGATTACACAACTTGGAATTACTTTTCTTTCCCCTTTAAACACTACTCTTTTATCACATATTCCTTGGATTGTCACCGTCTTGGTGAAACAATCCACTTGTGCCTTATGTTTACTTAACCAATCCATGCCCAGAATCACATCAAAATCATATAACTCTAACTGCATAAGATCTGCCCTCAACTCTAATTCTCCAATATATAGTTTTACCCCTCTATAAATATCATCAATATGTATATTCTCTCCCAAAGGTGTACTAACCGTCACCCCTACTCCCAAGTTACTAGATAACACATGCAAGTTATTCACAATTCTATAAGATACAAAGGAATGACTAGCTCCAGGATCAATTAAAGCATAAATTGCATGTATCTAACTGTAAAGTACCTCCCAAGTTACCCAGATTTTCTTGGAATGTTGTTCTGTGTTGGGGTAAAATTTCAGGTCAATCGAAATTCGGGAAGGCCTTGTGATATAAGTTAGAACAAGCTATGTGAATTTTGTTATTTACTTCCTTTTGACTTGTTATTTACTTTCTTACTTCATCTTTGGTAAGGATCATTTTCCTACAAGGATGTGGTAGCTTGTTTTAGGGATTTCCTAGTTCTATAAGGATCTTTAATAGGCTATAGCATAATTTCTAAGTGTAGCAAGAATTCATTAATGTTCCAAAATCCTTTTCTTTTGGTCAGTATGCACAACAAAAGCCTTTGGTAATGACAAATTGGTTAGTTAATTATAAGGAGTTTCCTAATCCTACAAGGAAGTTAAAGGAAGGTAACAATGGTTTTCATATATTAAGAGGATTCTTTAAAGTTGTAATTAATTATCCTAGACAAACAAGGAAACTAAAGGTGATACAACTTCAACAATCAATTTCCTATCTAATTTTAGTTATCTAAAGGTGGCACCAAAGACCCTAGTGTTTCTAGGATAGGAATTTCATTTATTACATTATTTAAACTAGGAAAATTATTAATCTTAGGTTATTTTGTTTAATTAGGTGCAACAACTTTAGTCTATGCATCAGATTGTTATTTTTATTATTTTCTTCATGTTTTGGCTTAGTTAATATACTTTGGGTTTATTATAAGTGGGTAAATATTACCTACAAGTTTTGGGTCCATTATGGTTACTAGTTTAACCATTATATAAGGTTTTGTAATCTAAAATTTTTAGTAGCCAAGGATGCAACATACTTTCTTTGCTGGGATAAAGAACATATTTTACTTATCAAGGTATAACTAACCTTATGGCATCTTCCTTATACTTTAGAAACATCATTATTCATTGGGTGAGGGTTTCTTATTACAATAGTGCTAGTGCATTGGGACAGGTTTAAATTGTGTCACATTCATATCAAACCTGATTTCTTAGCTTTCCAGGAGTTGTATCATCTACGTTGTGGGTTGTTTGACTGTGTGATCAAGACGTCTGCATCAACACTTCTAGCTTGTTTTACATGTTTAATGATGTTTTTGAACTTATTTTAGTGTTCTAATGTTTTTTAGTTTTGATTTTGACTAATGCATAAAAATGTTGTTTTTTTCTTGTTTAATCTTGCTTTAAGGTGGTTGTTTATGTTATTGGATGTTTATAAGATGTTTGAATGATTGTTTTTTATGAAATGGAATATGTTTGGCATCTGTTGAATATGGTAGTAGGTTTTTTTTTGTTTGGTAAATGCATGTTCCTGGCTCCTAGGTTTTGGTTTAGTCTTATAGAGTGTTAAAATGTCAATTTTGAACCTCAAATTTTTTAATATACTTGTTGTTTTAATTTGGCAGTTTCGGAAAGTGAAACCTCATGCATGATTTTGATGTTGTTTGTTATTTATTTTGATTCAAATATACTAGGTATTGGTATATGGTTAGTTAGGACCGAAAGTAATGGGTTTAGAGGTCAAAAATGAATTTTCTAGGGATGGGCAATAGGTGTGCATTTTCTGGGTTTTATGGGTTTTTGTTCTTCGAGTTCTTGAAAAGAACTTTGTCTTACATGCATCTTTTAGGCCTTGATTTTACCATAATCCTTGCTCTTGCAAATTCATATGACCTTGTGCATCGATAACCTGCATTTTATTTGAATAAAAAACAATTGTTGGGTCATTATAATCGTAAGTTTCCTTTTTTTCTAATTGAAGCCTATTTTGATAAAATTATGATTATGGGTTGATAATCAATGCTTTTTTATGATTGATTCTTGTTCCTTAAATGATTTACAATATGCATATGCCTTCAATTTTGTTGTATCAAATCGAAGTTGAGAGTCATGTGGCTAGGTTTACTTTTAATGTTCTTCGTGTTCTTGATTTTTCTATGTTTAATCTGTTTTGGTAAAAAAAAAAACTTATGTTTATCTGTTTCTTTTTTTTTTGCAAGTTTGATCTGCTTTATGTTTTGGTTTTTTGTTTTGGCTTGTTTTTTAGGTTAAACTAGTGTTTTTTGTTCGGTTTATAATAAAACCAAAGATTTCATATCAACCTGATTGAGTCAAGTGTTGTAATGTCGCGGTCGCACAAATTAATTACCCTAGCTTCAAACACAACACACAAGATAGTATAGAGCAAGCAAGGGGTCGATCCCACGAGGAAGATTCAAGTCAGATTTTTATGCTAGATGATTTGCAATTTGAGAGGGGTTTGGACGTTATCTAGGTTAAAGCAAAAGAAAACAGAAAGCTATCAAACAAAATTTAATAAAATCAGAAAATTATCAAGAGAACAAACCTTGGTTGCAAGTGACACGACCAAAAGATTGATGTCTTCTCCCAAGTGCATGAGTGTCGAAGTAATAAATAACCCGGTAAGACCGGGGTCGAATTACAGGGAGGTTACTTGTATAAATTATAAGCAACAATAATATAACAACAATAGTAACAACAACAACAATAATAGTAGTAGTAGTAGTAGTAGTAGTAGTAATACTAGTAATAGTAATAGTAATAGTAGAAGTAGTAATAATAATAATAATACCAATAATACTATTAATAATGAAAATAATAAAGATGAAGAAGAAGAAGTTGATGAGAACTTTGAGATGAAAGATTAACGTAAGGATTAAACAATGATAACAACAAATGTCAAGGTTAGAGGATCCACTAATGATACTTCCAACAAGTATAATATAAACTCTTATTATTCAATTGGAAACCACACACAAAGAAGGTTTGTTGCGATGTCGCAGTCGCACAAATTAATTACCTTAGCTTCAAACACAACACACAAGATAGTATAGAGCAAGCAAGGGGTCGATCCCACGAGGAAGATTCAAGTTAGATTTTTATGCTAGATGATATGTAATTTGGGGGGGTTTGGACGTTATCTAGGCTAAAGCAAAAGAAAACAGAAAACTATCAAACTAAATTTAATAAAATCAGAAAATTATCAAGAGAACAAACCTTGGTCACAAGCACACATCCACCTACAGAAATCAGAACTGATCATGGAAACGAAACATCAATTTATATTCTGAATATTTATCTCTTCTTAACATTGGTTAGTTAACGGATCCGTCGTATAACTAGCCCTAACCATCAAACAACCACAGTGTCCGCACTAGTAATTTAATTCAATGGCAGCCTTAAGAACTAGATAAGTTGATTAATCAAGAAAACATAACTGTCCGCAGTCTATGTTTGATTTGATTGAATGTTCTCCCTAAGATTAATAACGTAGATCCGCCACAATTATTAAACTCAGTTGCTTCACAAGTTCATATACCACAACTCCGGTTTTGATATCAAACTTAACAATAGATTGTCCACAATAATAACTTAGAGTCCGCTCTAGCAATTAAAATAAACAATCATAGAAAAAATAAGCATAGGAGAACAAACATATTCATCATATAAACTGAAAAGAAAAGGTAAAATAAATCTCACAGTTCTTGAAATCTGAAGGTGTCTGTGTCCTTGCAACGAAGAAAAAGTGTTTAGCCTTGCATGTTTGTTGAACAACTAATCAAAAAGAAGGAAGAATGCATAATTTAGGGTTTCTTAGAGGAAGGGGGCGTTTTTCTCTCCTTGGCTGGCTGCCCCACTTCTCTTCTCTCATTCTTTTTATATCCTAGGAAACCCTAGGTCTCTATTTTACAAAATAGTCCTCCATTAAGTAGACTGTTTACATTTAAGTACTTCAATAACTATTTTCCTAAAAAAGAAGAAATAGCCTTGCATGAAATCTTCAAGCTTTGACTTAGAGGAGCTAAATTGCTGAAATAAAAACTTGGATATTGGTTTAGATGCTTCGGAACGTAATTTGGACTCGTTTCTTCACGAAACCTGTTTGCTGGCAGAATTCAGATGTCATCTTTGAAAAATCATATCTCCCTCATATGACATCTTTTTTGGCTGAAATTTTGAGTGTTTATATAACTTTGAGTCATGAATCCAAAAAAAATTGAGTTTGCATCAATTGGACTTCTGTAGCTCCAGATATTCAAGTTGGAATGGCCGAAGGTCAACACTGGCAGATTGCGAGATTTGACTTTGAAGGCTGCGATTTCCATGCTCTTCCTTATTTTATTTTCTTGCCTTAGATGTCCAGAAAGGTATGGATGTTACCTTTTTAATTCCACTGGAATCACTTCATTTCAACCTCTAGAGCTCACGCTCTGCACAAAACATCGACTGAAGGTCAAATCTGCCAATTATCTCCAATTTACTCCTTTTTGCATCTTTCATCCAAAAGTGCCTTCAAAACATAAAACAAAGAATATCAAGGCATTTTATATATAAAACATAGGCAAAACGCTAGTTAAATGTGGGTGAAACTATTGAATAATATGGTTGCATCAAATACCCCCACACTTACCTCTTGCTCGTCCTCGAGAAAGGATAGGTAAAACCAAATTGAAGTTAAATTAAATGAAATCACTATGACTAATCTTCTAATCTCCCATCAATATCCAAGAATATATGCATTATAAACAAGAACACAATTAAGAAGGATAAAGAGTATAAATTTTCATGAATTTATTTACATGCAAACTTCAAAACTTAATTAATCGTCGGGATTTAAATGAAATCTATGCCATGCCAAAGTGATAGGTGAGAGGTATACACTCCAACACTCACGTGTTTAAGGCTTATGTGTTTAAATCTCTCAAATTCAATCAATGAATATGTTCTACCATAAACTTGCTCTTCAATCTCATCTCCATTACTAACATATTACAAACAATGCATGAATCAAAAGGTCTTATTTTCTGGTTGTAATGGGGCTAAGGTTAAGGTGAGGTAAAAGAGAGTAAAAGAAAAGGTTCAAACCAAAGAAAGTAGAGCATTCTGAAAAATGATATTTCAAACAAGATATTCCATCAAAGCACATAAATTTTCCATCTTTAATCACCAATGCTTAACTTCTTTTGATTTCAAGCTTTTTCAATATAAAATCTTAAGAACATAAAGGAACACTTTTTTCTTTTTCTTTTTTTTCTTTTCTTTTTCTTTCCTTTTTTTTAGCAACTTTGCCCATCTTTTCATCAAGCATCACTTCTTCTTTCTTTTCACATAATTTCCAACCATAATTCCATGAGATATCATCAGTATATGCTCTACTAATCCTTGGCCAGGGGAAAAGGAAAACATATAGAAAGTTAAGGCTTATACATGGATAAAGCAAAGAAAAGATAAACAAGCTCAAAAGGGGCTCACTAAGGATAATATGCTTTAGGTTGGCTTTTAGGCTCAAGTGGTTAAAATTCCTAATGCCTTTATCATCTTCATGTATGTATGTAATATGAATGTAATCTCAACAAGATATGAAGCAAGTTCTAAAGATACATATCATTGAAAGAAGGCACAATCAAAGAATATAATGTTGAAGGCTCAAAAGCTTGCATTGGTATAACACTATAAAGTCAACATGGCATATTCTCAAAGTCAATCCCTAAACCAATTAAACCTTAAAACTTGCATGCACACTCCTTCATTCGATTTATATCTTCATCTATCTCAACTAATTCTCATACGTAATACTCATATTCTCAAAAACCAATGGGAGTTCAAAAGATCAAACATACTTTTTTTTTTATTTTGAAAAATAACAAAGAAAACCAAAATTAGAAAACCAACATTCTCCCAATACCCCCACACTTAAAACATAACATTGTCCTCAATGTTGAAATAAAAGAAAAGGAATATTGGAGAATGACAAAAATAAAGTAAAACGCGAAAAATAAAAGACAAGGGAAAAAGAAAGCAAATCTGTTTTTTTTTTTTGTGCTGGATTGCCTCCTAGTAAGCGCTTTTGTTTTATGTCATTGGCTCGACATGTTGCATGCTTATTCTTCATAGATTGGTTCAGCTAACTCCGCAGAAGCGGTGAGTTCTGTCGTCCAACCTTCATAGAAAGGTTTCAAGCGATGCCCATTGACCTTGAGTACTTTGTTGGTTTCTAAACTTGTAATTTCAACTGCACCATAAAAAAAACATTAGAAACAACAAATGGTCCAATCCAACGAGAGCGTAACTTTCCAGGAAAAAGTTTCAAACGCGAATGATAAAGAAGGACTTTGTCTCCAACATTAAACTCTTTTCTTGTAATCATTCGGTCATGGAGACTCTTAGTCTTTTCTTTATAAATCCTTGCATTCTCGTAAGCATCATTTCGAATCTCTTCCAACTCTTGCAATTGCAACTTTCTTGCAATCCCAGCAGCATCATAATCCATGTTACATTTTTTAATGGCCCAAAAAGCTTTGTGTTCAAGCTCCACCGGTAGATGACATGCTTTTCCATAAATCATCCTATAAGGTGACATTCCTATAGGTGATTTGTAAGCAGTTCGATAAGCCCAAAGTGCATCACCAAGTCGTAGACTCCAATCTCGCCGGTTAGGTTGCACTGTCTTCTCCAAAATGGACTTGATTTCTCGATTTGAAATTTCAGCTTGGCCATTCGTTTGAGGATGGTATGCTGTGGAAGTTCGATGAGTCACATGATATTTGCGTAACAATGCTTCCATTGAACGATTGCAAAAATGAGTGCCACGATCACTAATGATAGCTTTAGGGATTCCAAACCTGTCAAATATGTGAGTCCTGACAAAATCTAAAACAACCTTAGCATCGTTAGTTCGTGTGGCTTTCGCCTGAATCCATTTGGACACATAATCAACAGCAAGAAGGATATAAAGATTGCCAAAAGAAGAAGGAAATGGACCCATAAAATCAATACCCCAAACATCAAAAATTTCACTCACAAGAATATTCGTTAAAGGCATTTGATTCTTATGAGTGATATTACCTGTTTTTTGGCATTTTTCACATGATTTGCAAAAATGATATGCATCCTTAAAAATAGAAGGCCAATAAAAACCACTTTCAAGTACCTTGTGGGCCGTTCTTTTTGCTCCAAAATGCCCACCACAAGAATGAGAATGACAAAAGGTAAGAATGGAATGAAATTCATCTTGTGGTACACATCTCCTAACTACTTGATCCACACAAAATTTCCACAGATAAGGAGTATCCCAAAAATAATATTTAGCATCAGCTCGTAACTTGTCTTTTTGGGATGTAGACAAACTTGGAGGGAATTCTTTGGTGACTAAATAGTTCACCAAATCAGCATACCATGGTCTTGTAGAGGAATGTAACACATACAACTGCTCATCGGGGAATGTCTCTCTTATTGTTTCGGTTTGTATATCCTCAGTCCTTAGTCGGCTCAAGTGATCAGCCACATGATTTTCGGCACCTTTTTTGTCTTTGATCTCAAGATCAAATTCTTGTAAAAGCAAGATCCACCTAATCAATCTTGGTTTGGACTCCTTTTTCTTCAAAAGATACCTTAAAGCTGCATGATCAGTAAAAACAATGACTTTTGTACCAAGTAGATATGACCTAAATTTTTCAAGAGCAAACACCACTGCAAAAAGTTCCTTTTCAGTTGTATGGTAATTGCATTGTGCACCGTCCAACATGCGGGAAGCATAGGCGATAACATGCAAATTCTTCCCTATTCTTTGCCCAAGGACAGCCCCTACCGCATAGTCACTTGCATCACACATTATCTCAAAAGGCTCATCCCAATTTGGTGGTTGGATGATAGGGGCAGATGTGACACGCCTCTTAAGCTCATCATGGGCATCTTTACATGCTTGATCAAACACAAAATCCACTTCTTTGGCTAATAGTTTGCACAAGGGTGCTGTAATCTTTGAGAAATCTTTGATAAAGCGTCGATAGAAACCTGCATGGCCAAGAAAAGAACGAATTTCCCTCACGCAGGAGGGGTAAGGCAATGATGAAATAACGTCTATTTTAGCTTTATCAACCTCTAATCCACGTGAAGACACAACATGCCCAAGAACTATTCCTTGTTCTACCATAAAATAACACTTTTCATGGTTTAAGACAAGGTTAGTTTCAATGCACCTTTTCAAGATCAAAGATAAATTTTCTAGACATTTATCAAAAGAATCACCATACACCGTGAAATCATCCATGAAAACCTCAATTATTCTTTCAACATAGTCAGAAAAAATACTCATCATGCATCTTTGAAAAGTTGCAGGTGCATTACAGAGACCAAAGGGCATTCTCCTATATGCATATGTACCAAATGGACATGTAAATGTAGTCTTTTCTTGATCCTCAGGATTAATAACAATCTGATTGTATCCACTATATCCATCAAGAAAGCAATAAAAAGACTTACCTGCTAGGCGTTCAAGCATTTGATCCATGAATGGTAATGGAAAATGATCTTTGCGTGTAGCAAGATTTAGCTTTCTGTAATCAACACACACTCTCCATCCACTCGAGATGCGAGTAGGAATGAGCTCATCATTTTTGTTTTTCACCAACGTGATTCC
This sequence comes from Populus nigra, assembly GCF_951802175.1. Classification (NCBI taxonomy): domain Eukaryota; kingdom Viridiplantae; phylum Streptophyta; class Magnoliopsida; order Malpighiales; family Salicaceae; genus Populus; species Populus nigra. Next base: position 5,506,740 of record NC_084867.1, on the reverse strand, counting down.
GGTCTTTTTAGGCACCACATGGATTGGCGCAACCCATTTACTATCCGTGATGGGATAAATGACTCCTACATCTAACAGTTTTAAAATTTCAGCTTTCACTACCTCCATCATAGGCGGGTTCAACCTCCTTTGCATTTCCCTTGTTGGTTTCGCATTGTCCTCCAATAGTATGTGATGCATACACATTGAGGGACTAATGCCCTTGATGTCAGCTAAAGTCCATCCAATGGCCGTCTTGTGATCACACAACAATTTCACAAGTTTTTACTCTTGCGTATTTGTCAAACCTGATGCTATAATAACAGGAAGTGTATTGTTGTCGCCAATGAATACATACTTCAAATTATCGGGCAAAGGTTTCAATTCTAACTCGGGTGCCTGTAAAATAGATGGCAAAAGCTTTTTATGTGAGAGTACTAAATCAACAAAGACATTACCATGGGGAACAGTTTGCAATGATTGCAAAGCCAATGCTGATTCATGCACGTTTTGGGGAACACATATGTGCCTCTCCATCTCTTCTATCTCGGTAAAATCATAGCCATAGCTCAAAGCTACGCTTAATCCATCCTCACAATCAAAATCAAAAACTTGCTGCACACACTTATCAACTTGGTCATAGCATGTGATAGAATAAACATTGCTATAAGGATATTTCATTGCATCATGAAAATTAAATTCAATCTTTTCATCTCCTACTTCTATAGACATAGTATCCTTACCACAATCTATCCTTGTATTGGCAGTTTTCAAGAATGGTCTCCCAAACAATATAGGAGTGCTGTTTGATGAATCACAAGAATCATGTTCCATATCAAGAATATAAAAGTCGCATGGAATGACCAAACTATCAATCTTAACTAGGACATCTTCTATCACACCAAGTGGGTAAACAAAACTACGATCCGCAAGTTGTATTACAATGCTAGTTTTATTCAAAGGCTCAAGACTAAGAGAATCATAAACATGTTTGGGCATAACACTAATGGATGCACCTAAATCGCATAAAGCTCTTTTAAAACTAGCATTACCAATAACACATGGGATAGTAAACGCACCTGGGTCTTTTTGTTTCAAAGGCAGATTCTTTTGAGCAACGGCAGATACAACTTCACCCATACTTACCGTTTCATGACCTTTCAGTTTGAAAGCTCTCTTGGTAGTACACAACTCCTTCAAGAATTTTGCATACTTGGGAATTTGCTTGATAGCATCAAGCAAAGGAATGTTGAGTTCTACTTTCTTGAAAACCTCTAAAATCTCTTTTTCTTTGTCCTCTTTCTTTGACCTAGAAGAACTCACAGGAAAGGGTGGAATTGTTTTAAAACTGGAAGTCATTGATTGAGGACTTACCTTTAGAGTGTTGGTCGTGGTTTCAATTTGTGAAGGAGAAGGATGTTTCTTTTTTGTACTCAATTCAGTTTCTATCTCTTCTTCTTCCTCCATCTCAATTTGTTTCGACCTTTTCTCTTCAAGTTCTTTCCCACTTCGCAGCATGATCGCACTAACATTCTCTTTTGGATTCAATGCTTGGGAGGGCAATTTTCCATTCATTTGTGCTTCCAATTTCCCCACACTTGAAGCTACTTGCCCCATTTGCTTCTCCAAGTTGTGAATACTTGACCTTGTTTCCTGTTGAAAAGACATGACATTTTGTTGCAAGGTCACAGTGTTAGAAGCCAAAGTTTTCATCATCTCACGAAGATCATCACTGGATGACGACCCCATAACATTGGAGTTTGTGAATGGAGGGGGTTGTCTTGCTTGATAATTCTGTTGGGGCTGAAATCCATGGGGATGGAATTGTCGGCCTTGATTGCCTTGTTGAGGCTGGTTCCCATACCGTAGGTTGGGATGATCTCTCCATCCAGGATTGTACGTGTGGGAAAAAGGATCATACTTACGCTGAGGTTGTCCATTGAATGCTCCATCAACTGCATTAGCTTGTTCAATGTAATCTTCTTGCATTGTTGGGCACATATCTGAAGCATGTCCTTGTAAGGAGCATATGCTACAAACTTTCACCTGCTGTACATTGTCACAAGCCAAAGAACGCACAAGAGAAGTAAGATCATTAACTTTATTCTCAAGGTTAGAAATACTTATCTCATTTACTCGTTTATTTTCGAAGTCTCCACGAGTGCCAAACTGTTTCGAGTTGGCTGCCATGTTTGAGATCAATTGGCGTGCAGCCTCGGGTGTCTTATCTACCAATGCCCCTCCACTTGCAGCATCAATGATACTACGGTCAGTAGGCATCAATCCTTCATAGAAATATTGAATGAGCAGCTGATCGGGTATTTGATGATGAGGGCATTGAATGCACAGTTGCTCAAATCTTTCCCAATACTCGGAAAGTGTCTCTCCATGAGGTTGTCGAATCCCACATATTTCTTTCCTTATGTTGGCAACTCGAGATGCTGGGAAATACTTCTCAAGGAAGATCTTCTTCATGCCATTCCACGTTCCAATTGAACCTGGGAGAATGGAGAAAAGCCATACCTTTGCTGCCCCTTTTAAAGAGAAAGGGAAAGCTTTCAACTTAACCTGTTCTTCATCAACTCCATTCGGTTTCATGCCAACGCAAACCATATGGAATTCCTTGAGATGAGTATGAGGATCTTCTCCTGCAAGACCATTGAAAGTTGGTAGCAAATGTATAAAACCAGATTTGAGCTCAAAGTTTACATTATTGTCGATGTTTATGCACAATGGCTGATTTTCCACGTTAGGAGCAGCAAGCTCCTTGAGTGTTTGTTGTCGTGCAACAGCCATGGTGTTAAGGCGAGCTTCCTTTCGTAACCTGCGTAAAGTTTTTTCTATTTCGAGATCCAAATGCACTTGACTTTGATTAGTAGAACGGGTTACTGGCATAAATCATCAAGAAAACTCAAAATAAACCAACCACACAAGAGATCGAAAACAATGCAAATTGTACGAAAATCCTACGGTAGAAAACAAAAACTGCCTAAAAACCCTAGAAAACAGCGGAATTTGGCCTCAATAGGGTGGGGCTAGTGGTTTGCCACTAGTCCTGTTTACAACGTCGTTTCCCTTCAGGAAACAAACGGCCGATACCTAATTCCACCAAAAAATCTGTTTTGAACAGTACCGCTGCCGTAATGAACAGTACCGCAGCAAACAAAAATTTTGTTTTTTTTTTCAGAAAAAGAAATAACAATCACAGCAAATAAAAATAATAGCACAAGAATCAACTAAAATTACTTCCCCGGCAACGGCGCCAAAATTTGTTGCGATGTCGCGGTCGCACAAATTAATTACCCTAGCTTCAAACACAACACACAAGATAGTATAGAGCAAGCAAGGGGTCGATCCCACGAGGAAGATTCAAGTTAGATTTTTATGCTAGATGATATGTAATTTGGGGGGGTTTGGACGTTATCTAGGCTAAAGCAAAAGAAAACAGAAAACTATCAAACTAAATTTAATAAAATCAGAAAATTATCAAGAGAACAAACCTTGGTCACAAGCACACATCCACCTACAGAAATCAGAACTGATCATGGAAACGAAACATCAATTTATATTCTGAATATTTATCTCTTCTTAACATTGGTTAGTTAACGGATCCGCCGTATAACTAGCCCTAACCATCAAACAACCACAGTGTCCGCACTAGTAATTTAATTCAATGGCAGCCTTAAGAACTAGATAAGTTGATTAATCAAGAAAACATAACTGTCCGCAGTCTATGTTTGATTTGATTGAATGTTCTCCCTAAGATTAATAACGTAGATCCGCCACAATTATTAAACTCAGTTGCTTCACAAGTTCATATACCACAACTCCGGTTTTGATATCAAACTTAACAATAGATTGTCCACAATAATAACTTAGAGTCCGCTCTAGCAATTAAAATAAACAATCATAGGAAAAATAAGCATAGGAGAACAAACATATTCATCATATAAACTGAAAAGAAAAGGTAAAATAAATCTCACAGTTCTTGAAATCCGAAGGTTTCCGTGTCCTTGCAACCAAGAAAAAGTGTTTAGCCTTGCATGTTTGTTGAACAACTAATCAAAAAGAAGGAAGAATGCATAATTTAGGGTTTCTTAGAGGAAGGGGGCGTTTTTCTCTCCTTGGCTGGCTGCCCCACTTCTCTTCTCTCATTCTTTTTATATCCTAGGAAACCCTAGGTCTCTATTTTACAAAATAGTCCTCCATTAAGTAGACTGTTTACATTTAAGTACTTCAATAACTATTTTCCTAAAAAAGAAGAAATAGCCTTGCATGAAATCTTCAAGCTTTGACTTAGAGGAGCTAAATTGCTGAAATAAAAACTTGGATATTGGTTTAGATGCTTCGGAACGTAATTTGGACTCGTTTCTTCACGAAACCTGTTTGCTGGTAGAATTCAGATGTCATCTTTGAAAAATCATATCTCCCTCATATGACATCTTTTTTGGCTGAAATTTTGAACGTTTATATAACTTTGAGTCATGAATCCAAAAAAAATTGAGTTTGCATCAATTGGACTTCTGTAGCTCCAGATATTCAAGTTGGAATGGCTGAAGGTCAACACTGGCAGATTGCGAGATTTGACTTTGAAGGCTGCGATTTCCATGCTCTTCCTTATTTTATTTTCTTGCCTTGATGTCCAGAAAGGTATGGATGTTACCTTTTTAATTCCACTGGAATCACTTCATTTCAACCTCTAGAGCTCACGCTCTGCACAAAACATCGACTGAAGGTCAAATCTGCCAATTATCTCCAATTTACTCCTTTTTGCATCTTTCATCCAAAAGTGCCTTCAAAACATAAAACAAAGAATATCAAGGCATTTTATATATAAAACATAGGCAAAACGCTAGTTAAATGTGGGTGAAACTATTGAATAATATGGTTGCATCAAGGTTCCAATCAGATTATAAATTGTTAACATGATTACATTAGTTATCTTATTCGAATAATGCTAATACTTGTAAATATTGTCAGGCATTCATGATTATAACTTATGTTAACAACAAATCAAGTCCCGATCATAGCTCAGGTGTCGGTTATACCATACAGTATGGGCTATGAAAGTGCCAAGTATTTGTTGTATCAAGTGTTATACAACATAAATCTAGATTAACCATTTAACAAGCAAAGTATTAAAAGTGAACAAGATAACAAATATAAAGCATGTTAGTATCTAACATTAAGGTCCATGTTAAGTTTATATTATACTTATTCTTACACCATTAGTGTACCCTTTTCACCTTGACATAATTAATTTAGCTAGACGTAATGAAAGAAAGAAACATAAACAAACAAAATAAGAACATAAATAAGATAAAGGTTAACTAAGTAAAGGAAATGAAAGGCATAAACTTGATATTAATAAAAGCAAAACATAAGTAATACAAAGAGAGAAAACAAGAGCATGATCTTGATCTGAACACCAAGATGCCTAAATACATGGCAAATGCCTCCTTTTATAGCCCAAAATTCAGAACTATTGATTTGTTGACTAATTGATGAGTGGGTGGCCACATCTTGACTTGGTGACAATTCTTATCTTTTTGTCTGCCAAAAACGTCATTGATGACGTCATAATTTGAACAAACTTAAATCATGAAAGTTCTAGGAAATTGTCTCATCTTTCCAGGGTAAAAATTTGAGATCATTTGAACTTCTAGAACTCGAGATATAGGCTGAACACTGAACAGTGTCTGGGCTGCAGGACAGATTCGGACTTCTTCGTTGTTGCTACAATTTAGACTTGAAAACGGCCTTTTTAAATCTTGGGCTCCACATGAAATTTGTAGGCCTATGTCTTATCTTTCCATCCATATAAAATGGACCTAAATCCAAGATCTTCAGCTCCAGATATGACCCAATTACCGAACAGTGTTCCAGTTTGGACTGCACCAGCATCTCTTTTCTAAGTTTGACCATCTCTTTGTCCTTTCAATTTCAGTACTTCAACTCATCAATCAATTCTTTCATTTATGTGATAGGCCTGCATTTAAGATGAACATTTACTATAAATTAAAGGTATCTTATATAATTAGATATGTTATTATAAAACATGCTTTAGTTAAGGAGTTATTGATACTTCAAGTGCAAAAATGATGATATAAAACCTTGATAAAAATGCACTTTTAAGTACTAATCAGCAAGCACACATCCACCTACAGAAATCAGAACTGACCATGGAAACGAAACATCAATTTATATTCTGAATATTTATCTCTTCTTAACATTGGTTAGTTAACAGATCCGTCGTATAACTAACACTAACCATCAAACAACCACAGTGTCCGCACTAGTAATGTAATTCAATGGTAGCCTTAAGAACTAGATAAGTTCATTAATCAATAAAACATAACTGTCCACAGTCTATGTTTGATTTGATTGAATGTTCTCCCTAAGATTAATAACGTAGATCCGCCACAATTATTAAACTTAGTTGCTTTACAAGTTCATATACCACAACTCCAGTTTTGATATCAAATTTAGCAATAGATTGTCTACTTAGAGTTTGCTCTAGCAATTAAAATAAACAATCATAGGAAAAATAAGAATAGGAGAACAAACATATTCATCATATAAACTAAAAAGAAAAGGTAAAATAAATCTCACAGTTCTTGAAATCCGAAGGTTTCCGTGTCCTTGCAACCAAAAAAATTAAAGTGTTTAGCCTTGCATGTTTGTTGAACAACTAATCAAAAAGAAGAAAGAATGTATAATTTCAAGTTTCTTAGAGGAGGGGGGTGTTTCTCTCCTCTTCGCTGGCTTCCCCCCTTCTCTTCTCTCATTCATTTTATATCCTAGGAAACCCTAGTCTCTATTTTACAAAATAGTCCTCCCTTGAGTAGATTGTTTACATTTAAGTACTTCAATAACTATTTTCCTAAAAAAGGAGAAATAGCCTTGCATGAAATCTTCAAGCTTTGACTTAGAGGAGCTAAATTGTTGAAATAAAAACTTGGATATTGGTTTAGATGCTTCGAAACGTAATGTGGACTCGTTTCTTCATGAAACCTGTTTGCTGGCAGAATTCAGTTGTCATCTTTGAAAACTCATGTCTCCCTCATATGACATTGTTTTTAGCTTAAATTTCGAGCGTTTATAGCCCTTTGAGTCAAGAATCCAAAAAAATTGAGTTTGCATTAATTGGAGTTTTGTAGCTTCAGATATTCAAGTCAGAATGGTCAAAGGTCAACACTGGCAGATTGCGAGATTTGACTTTGAAGGCTGTGATTTCCATGCTCTTCCTTTTTTTTATTTTCTTGCCTTAGATTTCCAGAAAGGTATGGACGTTAGCTTTTTAATTCCACTGGAATCACATCATTTCAACCTCTAGAGCTCACACTCTGCACAAAACATCAACTGAAGATCAAATCTGTCAATTACCTCCAATTTACTCCTTTTTGCATCTTTCATCCAAAAGTGTCTTCAAAACATAAAACAAAGAATATCAAGGCATTTTATATATATATAATATAGGCAAAATACTAGTTAAATATGGGTGAAACTATCGAATAATATGGTTGCATCATCAAGTTCAGATCATTTGTGTAAAGCCTTGTTTGGTTTTCAACGATAAAGGAATTTTTTGCTTAAGGGCGTGTTTGGCAAACATGCCCTTGGGCTTATTTTGACAGTTTTATTTAAAGAAAAATGTTTTTTATTCAAACAAAACCTTAAAAATAATAAAAAATATATATTTTTTAAAAAAATAAATAAAAGATTTCCTTGCATGTGGCCAAAAATCCTAAAACAATATTGGAGCATGTCTTAAAATTAGAAAAAAAAATCAATAAATATTTTTGCATGTTTAAAAATATAAAAAGTAATGCATGGATTTTACAACAAGTTTGTAAAGTTTCAAAGGATTATGGCCTATATTTCAAAAAATATAAAAAAATTTATTTTTAGTAAAATCTATTACTCACTTTTAATATAAAGATTAAAATCTATATGAGATTAATATCCAACATATTATATGGAGTAATATAACTCATTTACTTCTGATATAAAGATTAAAAAAAACCTACAAGGGGTTTTTTATCTGAAATATTACTAAAGAAGACGCAAAGGTACCCAAAGTTCAAGTTTGTTTGAAAAAAACCTCAACGATAAATGATGATATTTCAACCTATGTCTCATGGTACAAATCATGGACATTTGAAATACCACAAGGAAAAGTAAAATTTCAATAGTCACCAAATCTTTTTGGATTTCTAACTTCAGTTCCTTTGTAGCGCAGAAGTTGTGAATAAACTTACTTTCTTCTAATATCTTTTCAAATCGGGATCTTTTAGACCAAGTTCTTAATCTAGAACACCAGGGTTTGTTTATCGTAGCAAACTTATCATAGTAGGTTGATAAAATTTAGAAACACCATCATACCATAGCAATCACAAACAAAGAAAAATGATACAGTTTATCTCAGGTAAGGTGTATTATGAATGCTAATACATTTTCTTTACGCAACCAGTCCCTTTGCCTAGAATTTTTAAAGACTAGTTAGGATTTCTAATAATCATAATACTCTCTTTACGCAACTAGTCTCTTTGCCTAGAATCTCTAAAGACTTGTTAGGATTCGTAGTAACCATAATACAAGATGGTACCTCTTTATCCAACCAAAGACCTCTTAACCCACTCAGGAAGGGTCGTCGAGACGCCACACTCTCGTGAAGGGTACGACACTCATTTTGACCAAAAAAATTAAAAAAAAAAGTCAATAGATTTTTTTCCACTTGTTTTATCTCAGGTTGACTAGGTCGCAGTTCAACCCAGGTTTTTAACTAAGTTAGGTCAGATTAATCTTTTCTCTATTTTTTCTTAAACTCAAACTCTTTCAGGTATAGATCGGCCGAGTTCTGTCTATTGTCTACCAAATATAAAATAAAACAAATTATCATGTTCAGTCCAAAGCACACCAAATAAAAGACAAAATTGTTATTTGTTCAGTCATGTTCTGTTATGTTTAGTCTTATTTAATCCAATCAATATTGTTCAGCATACCAAACATTTAATAACAAAATCTCATTTTCACTACTCTTGATCATAGATATGCATGTTCAATTCTACATGGGATTAAATTTTATGTAGGGGGAGGGCAGCACCATTCAACTAATCAAAGTTAAAACCCCCTTCACTCAATATTTTTCACATGAGGACAAGGACCCAGTATGGTTGTGCGCTCTTACACCAGCTACAAAGGCAGGTTGAACTAACTTCCTCAATCTTTCTCTCCCCTCTTCTGGTTAATTGTGATACTTTCCATATATTCCTGAAGTGGTAATGACTTCAATGCCTTTTTGAAAATTGAGAAATTAAAGCAAGCCTTGGGGAACCATGAAGATAATTTTGAAGTTCACCGCACCACTAATTTCCTCATTCATGTCTACTTTCCGACACATGGATGGCCTGAGATGACCCACCATACCGATCGATTTAACACACTATTTTGGGTAAACAACACTGGCCATCCGATTTAACACACTATTTTGGGTAACATAAAGTTCTCAGGAGTAGTTGGGCATCAAAAGAAAATGATCATTACCAACTATGATGCATCCATGGTCAACCACCTAACCATGCACTTTTTAAAACCACAGACACCCACTATAAACACGAGTGTTTGTGACAGTCTATGCACTTGCAGATATCCAAAACTCAAATGTGATCCATGGGGCTCAATTTGTTTTCGGTGGGGAGCTTACTAATTACTATTACCCTTTTGGTTAGCATTTTGTCGTGCACATTTGAACTTCCAAGGAATGGATTTTCTATTATGAACTTGCTGATGGTGAATCCAGTAGAACACAAATGACTGGAATGGCAATTAAAACTACTAATCATAGTAATAGCAATACTAATAATTTCCTTTCGTAAGTTATGGAAATGTTTCCCCCTTTAAACTAGAAAATGAATTTAGGGATCCGTCCTCTCCCCTCCCTGGTTTTACAAGCTAATCGAAGTTGTCATCTTTATTCATTCATTCCTTCATTTTCTTTTCTTTTTCCCTTTTCATGGCACCCATGGCCATCAAAGTTACTCTCACAATTTGCTAGTAGTTGGTGAATGCGAAATGATCGCTTCAAGCACTTGGAAATGTCTTTCACAGTTTCAGCTTTCACCAAGAGAGCCAATATACAATGTAATGCAGTTTTACATGAGCTGCTGAAACGAACACGAAAGTCCCACCACTTGACACAGAGGTCCTCTCCATCATGCAAGGATCAGCTCTTGCAGTTGTTTTCAGTACTAATGTCTAGAGCTTCTTTAGTGTTCAATCAAAACAAAAATCTACAGAAAAAACCATATCCAGGTAAACTTTAGCCAACTTGAACATCATATGTTTTACAACAATTTTATGGTGCCTAAGCTGATGGAGAATGCAAAAGCAGTGTTTGCTCAACCTTCTTCCCAGTCTATATCATCATCGTCATCCTCTCCAGAAGCAGGAGCTTCAGCATTTAAGTCATTAACCTTAAAACCTTCACTTGTGTTGCCTGCAGTATTGTAGACAACAAGTAATGAACTGGGAGGAGAAGAGTTCAAACGGAAGAAGAAAAACTTCAACAACCTATGAAGTTAAAAGTTTTCTGCACTCCCAAGCAGCCAAATTTGGTATGGCTCAGTCTCTGCAATTTTAGTTTTAGTCCAGGTGATGTATAAAAACACAAGAGAACCCTGAATTAATTTGATTGATCAATATTCAAAATGTGACTTGAATGTCTGGGTAGGGCGATATTAAGGGTGCCAAACCAAATAGAAATAGGAAGAGGAAAACATACTAAACAGTCTTTAATGTTATCAGGAAACTAATTAAACCTAAATATATTCCTAAAATAAGTGCCTCCAAAATCTTTCACTGGCTGTCCCACCTCACCCGTTACAACATTTACAAAGCCAAGCCAGAATGGTTTCATTATAAATGAAACCAGGTTATACCCTAAATATGGAAGTACATATCTTCTTCGAAGGATAAAAAAATGGGAAGCTCCTAATCTATCTCCATATGTGCCCAATGCATCTTAAACATATGCATGCATCATGTGTTTTAATGCCAACAAAACAGGGAATCATATTTCCTCCCGTAGCTCAATAGCATAAGGTTGGAATAGGTTATGTGAATTTGCAGTAATCTGTCCCTATAGCCTGGAGTTGATACAATATACATTGGTCTTCGGAGATGAAAGGCCAGATGCTTTGGAGATGCAGGGCTTCCACAATAATATGATTGGTATTGCTTTCACAGCTTTTTAAAGTGTGTTTAGGATCAAGTTTTGAGCCAAAAGGTTATCTTTTTAACCATGTTTTGAAATCCCAAAAACTCAAAACATATGGTTTTGGAGAAGCAACAATCTGCTGCTTTTTTAAAAACCATGGTTTTGAAAACTCAAATCCCAACATGCACACTTAATGTGCAGCGTTTTTAGTGAGCATGCAAAACAATTGGAGTTCACTTTTATATAAGTTGAGATTTTTTTTCTTTTTCCTCAAGGAGGATGTCTTAACTTCCATTTGTACTCATTCTTTTTAGTCTCTCAATAGTATTGTTCATCTATTAACTAAAGAAAAACGAAAAACAATTTTCACCAATGTAAAGCACAACAAATGCAGGGGCAGGATGCCACTTCCTAGCATGCATAGGATGCATTGACACACCTCCTAGTCCCTAGTGGGATTGGAGAGGATCCCATTCCATTGATAAATATGACATACCTCCAATTGGAGCCTCTTCCCATTCAACGTCATCATCTGGCTCATCATCCTCCTCATGTTTGGATTTCATGCCCACTTGACGATCAGAAGATGATTTGGAAAAACCATTGGAGATGGATGTCTGTAACAATTCCTGTTGTTTCTCAGCAGATTCTTCTGCTTCTCGTTGTTTCTGAAGCAGAGCAGCATAATAAGCTTTAACATACTCATCCTGTCATTTGAAAAGAAGAAGCCAAGTCAAAAGATAAGAAAGTGAGGTTAAAAGAGGAAGCAAAACCATGTATAACAAATCAGAACATGCAAATATAATATCATGCAGGAGACCTTTATCTTGTCATCATTCTCAATAGAAATCTTTTTGTCATCTGAGGGCTCTGCTGCTGCTGAAATGTCATCCATCTTAGACCCCTGCTTGACCTCTCCACGTTGCTCTTTCGTAAGGTTCATTCCCTGCTTGATCATCCATGGTGGTAAAACTTTCAGACCGGCACTTGCAGTTTCAGATTTGAGATCCTCCTTGCCTTCAACACCAGAAAACGAAACTTCAACCTGTCAAAGTTTAGCAATTTATAGCTTGTGAATAATTTAATCAAATATCGAAGCAAATGCTGATGTTAGAAACTTTTACATGGCCAGTGTTCGTAACAAAGACCCAACAAATTTCAATGATTAGCCATAGCATGGTAAATAGAAAATTTTCCATGGAACCAGAAGACTGAAAAAAGAAAAAAAAACTCCTACAAAAAAGGTAAGGTTAAAAAGAACTGAATCACCAAACAGGGAAAAAAAAGACCCTGTCAAAAAGGGAATTCAAAGAATGTCCATTACATCTGACACAGACAATGGTTACAGCTTTGAGGGGTTTTTTTTTTTTCTAACAACTTGCCCTCCCTTTGGTAGAGCTGTCCTTTTCCTTTATCACACAGAGACAAGCACACATGATATATAGAACATTGGTTCCATGATCCTTTTACTGACCATTTGAAATGGATCATTAATGACAATCCAACCAATTATTTATGAAAGAGAAACATGTAATAGATCTCTCTACAGTTAGCGAGGGAGACAGTTTGCCCTTGCCCTCAATGTTTCCTAGTATCATCAGCATTGATTTCCCACTGTAAAAAGAGAGTATGAAATGCTCTGAAAGAGTTATTTAGACCTAAATATATCTATTTGGTGGAATTAATTAATCAGTCAACTCAAAATATCACTTTAAACAGCCACATTGATGGGACAGCAGTTTATAACACATTAAGCATCCCTGTACTAAGAAGGCATCATTTCATCACTGATGCTATCAACTTTGTCAACAACAAGCCCATGATATAACTGAACAAAATGGGCACTATTGACAAAAATGGTTCCGTTTTATCTCGCCAAATTTATAAAGTAAACCAGCCTGTCTGCAGTATGCCTTTCTCGAACCTGGTCATGTCTCAATTGGCATCTATTTGATGCATTAAATTCAACTTGGTGCTGCATGTCAAATGTGCTAGTCAAAATAACACCTGTAACTGATGTTTTCATGACCGATCATAGCCAAGGATGGATGAACTTCACCCAAAAAAAAAGCACTAACAACTTTTCAATTGGGAAAGTTACCATTTAGATATTATACATGCCATTTCAACTATCACATTTGATGTCAAACTTCTAGATTGCCTTAAATAATCACATCACAAGCCAGATAGTTCAAAGGAGTGATTTCATCATATCCATACCACTTTCAAAAGCTTCAACTCGTTTCCCATATGTATGACGGTTTAAGTGGTGGCAAAGTGAAGGGAGTTTGTACATTACACGCCTCTCATGGATTATATCAACACAATACCATACATTATTGTACATGGCACATATCTTTTTTGCTCAAACACCACCTAAACTCATTAAATAAAGATCAACAAACCCAAAAATACTACCAAAAATTCACACTGAATTATTGTCGTGAACACCCAAAACAATAGCTCAAAACACCTAATCTGGTTTGTTAGGTAACATCCAGGTGAGGATGATAAGCCAAAACACTTTATCAAATAAATTTAGCATGCAAGATTACATTAGTTGCCTTAAGAACTTGCAGTAAAGTCTACAAGTTGGAGCAAATGATTCTTCCAATCTCACACTAAAGCCAAAGCTTGAACTAACCTACCGTTGATGGACTGAAGGTTTGACAAGTGAAGTTATGACTCGCTAGAAGAGAAAAAAACACTGATCCCTTTCTTGAAAGAGAGACTGAGAGAAACAGTAAGGTCTGCGTGGTTGGCAAGGTACCATCCACATTCAAGAGATCAGTGAATGATAGACAGAGTAATTGAGAGAGTTATGATTTTGATCAACTCTTTCAAATATGACCCTAATTTATAGCCTTAAAACTTGTCATGCTACCACCACCAAGGCTTGAATTAACCTAGCTTAGATCATATGGAGTTTTCACATGTAAAGCTATGGCTTAACAGATGAGGGAAGCACCCAACTCCTTCATGGCCTGGGAGGCAGTGAATTGGTTTAATTCAAAATGCTTATTACCTAACACCCCATTCACCTTCTAGCCTAAATTTCATCTATTTGGTGCATTAAATTAAAATTGATGGCTTACTAAAAGGCACAATGTTAAATCCAAAGTGCGGCAATACCTTAGCTTATGCTAAACCATTTTTGTCCATTAACTTCATGCAAAAAGCTAACCCTAGAAAATTAAGGATGGCAATAATTTACGATCTCTGAAAGGTGTAGTGCTGCTTGGGTACACCAGAGGCGTTAAAGCTCCCTAGTAGAAGTATCATTTCTATGAAAATAACTTCTACATAAATTTTAGTGTAAGAAACCATATAAAAAGTCCTTATAGTTTATAAAAAACACTGCATGAGTAACAGCAGATATTTTCTGCACTCAAACTTCAAGCAGAAAGAGCGATTGTAGGAGGGACCGAGAAAAGTGTTACCTTTGTCTCTCCCAGAAATGGCATTGGTGTTCCACCATACCCTTGAGAAGATCTGGAGGGATCATTGGAACTAGAATCACCATTTGCAGCACGCCCAGCAGCACTTGCATGAATTTGCCATTCTTGAAGACTCCCAAATTCAGGGACAGGTAAATCTTTCACCCTGCTAAGTTGAGCCATTAATGGCTTAAGTTGTACCTAGCCATTTCAATTTGTCCAGTCATTGAGAAAATAAACCTATAAATTATACAGAAGCAATAATGAGAGCAAGAGTTCACATATCACATGACATTAAGAGTTGGAATGATGTAGCATCCAACAAAACATTCTTGAAATATGCAAATCAACGATCTCAGAAGCTGTGCACAATTCCAGATTTAGAATCTACCTGCATTTTCTTATGTGCATATGAGAACAGAATAGTCAACTAGTTTTTCTCACAACAATGACACCACATCCTGTCATAAGCATGATTAAGAATGTAGAAGTCCATCCTTGTATTTTGTTTTTTTTATTGCATGCAATAAGCACATCAAACATGTTATCAAGATGCAACCCAGTTAATCAACCAAGATGAGGTACTGTGAATGTACCGAACATTGAACACCAATTTTGCTTATCTAAATGTAACACAAAAGGAATATACAAGAGAAAACTACCTTGAGAAAAGAAAACCAGAAGGAAAAGGGGATGGTAAGTCTGAAAAAGAAGAGTTAGGTTTCAAAAATGCCCAGATTTTATGATTCGAAAACATTCATAATGCCTGGGAAAAACATCAGAAGTCAAATCCTCATTGTTATGACATTGTGAAATTCTTTTAGTTGTGAGTAAAATAAAGGATTTGGATCTCCATATGCTCTCTGTTCATGGAGAAATCCAGGAGTAAAAAAGAAAATCAAAAACCAAAAAAGAGTAATAAAGGAACAAAGTTATGGCCACTTGCTCAACTTCACAGCATAGAACCTGCATCACTAATACAGAAACAAAGATATGGCATAGCTAATAAAATAACTCCAACCATACCAAAGAGTAAGAAAGGATATATTTTTGTTATTCAATGACAAACCTTCTGCCAAGAACCTCTTCTATAACTCTATAACAAGCTTTCATTAATAATAAGTAACATTTAAAAAGGAAAAGATTGCTAGCATCCTGAACAAACAAGATAATAGAAATGAATAGCTACCTCCATTTTCTGAAGCATGTCTTTTAATTTTTCACGCCTCCGCCTCCTAGCATTGTCATCTCCATCTCCACCTTCTTGGGCAGCTAACTTGTCACTCTCAGCTACAAGCTCCCCATCACAATTCTCACAGTGGAAGTACTCATCAACTAGAGACATCAAGCGCAGAGCATCCAAAGCATTGTATCTGGTTATATGACATCAAACAAAAAACAAATACCCTCATATGTACAGATAGAGACAAATCCTCTCTCAAAATAAAACAGACAGAAATGAGAACAAAAAAAAAAACACCCATAAATACCTTCTTCCACAGTTGGGGCATGTGTATTCTTGAACAGTGTTCTTGTCTTCCAACTCGTCCTTCAGCTTTTTCCTCATGCGGTGCAGTCTGTACCTAACAACATCATATATCTGGAATCCAAAATTTGTAAAGAAGTCAGCTCAACATTTGGTAAAATAATACAGTGAAAAAGCTGATCAAATGAAGGTTCCTATATTGAGTGTGCATGCACGCACAGAAAGAGAGAGAGGGAGAGAACCTGTGCATAATCTAGACAGCAATAAGAGTGAGTGTGCATCTTGATCTTGTCATCTCCCTCCTTGGTTCTATGCCCATCAGTAGTGTTAGCTACTGCAGCATTATGCATCTTCGCAGCCTTAGCCGTCTGTGACAAACCAAAAGACTAACAATAATGCAGGAGGAAAGATATCCTTAATGAATCAAATGATGGCATCTAAGATTGTGAATAATTTCCACCAAGATTGTTCATTGTTAATAAATGGCACAAAAACTTGGACTGTGAGGACAGGGCTAGATTAATGTAAGAGGAAACTAGGAAGTTCGACAATTGGAAACTCAAAACACAAAAAAAGCCTCTCATGCGAGAGATAACAAATGTATCCCTAGGCCCTAAAAATCCTCTCTTCTCTTCTTTTTCCTTAGCTCAAGCACTGTACATAAGGATAATGACCACAAAAGGAAAATAAGGCTGAAATCTAAAACAATTAAATAAGAAAAAACAAGAAAAGAGCAAAGTTGTACTTCCTTATTAGCAAATATTACTTCAATAAACATGGTTCGGGAATGAATTCTGTGGCGAGAAAAAAGAAAGAGAAATAAAATGCTTCAGTGGCACAACAAAATACAAACTTTAATTCCAGATTTCCCACAATTAATGACTTTTTTTATCCTGCAGTCTATCAACCAGACTAAATTGATGCAAACAAAGTAAAACATCAACCTCTTTCCTATGATCCCGGGTCACGAGTTTTTCTTCCTCGAAAAACCGCAGAGTCCGACGAAGTTGCTTCGAGTGTAATTTCAACTCCTTGGCCAAATCTTCTTCCCTTACCCATTGTCGTCTGTGATCCAATATATATCACAATCACAACTAACCATATTAAAATACACTAAAACCTTAAGTCAAATCCCCAAACTATTATCTATACACATGACCTTATAAATCACATATTAATTAATTACAAAAAAAAGTTTACAAAAATTTAAGGAAAAAAAAAGTTACTTCTACTTCTAAAAGTTAAACTGATTAGTAAAATGAAAACAAGTATGCTCAAAATCAATTACAAGAGAAAGCGAGAGAAGCTGCACCTAGTGAGAGCGTCAAGCACTACCACAGCGATGCCCCTATTATCACTCCGTCCCGTTTTGGGTTGATTATCTCCTTTTGTTGTTATATCATCATAAAATGCTCGAGCCGCAAGCTTCACAAGCCTGTTTTGTTTTGTTTTTTTGACAAACAAAATTGAAATTGGAAAGGAAAACAGTTAGTAATTAAGTCGAGTTATGTACTAATTAAGTTTTATACGGTTAGTAATTAAGTCTAGTTATGTACTAATTAAGTTTTATTGAATCGACGAGTTGGTTACCTATTGAAAGGCTCGATACTCATGTTGACGAATTTTAGGGTTTCATAAGTTCAATGATTTGATTTTCAACTGCTACTGGTTTTGGAAGTGAAAGTTGCTTGTAGACGAAGAGAGAGAGGCAGTAGTGGTGGCAGTTTGAGAGGAATAGTAGAGATTGATCGTAGAAATGGGATGAAGGGAGGGGGGAAGGACTGATTTCTTTATTTGTCCTGTTTTTACTCTTTTTTCACTTCTGTATGTGCTTCGTTTATTTTTATAAATGCAGTCGTACCTCGGGGGCTTTCTTCGAATTTATTAACTAGTTTTGACCCGAACTCTGCCATGGTTCGGATAAAAAAATAATAATAATAATAATAAATGATTTTTAATAAACGCACCGGAAAAAAAAAAAAACCTTGTATTACATATTTAAAAAATATTTGATAGTATGATAGTGGTTACTTTTCAAATAATTTTTCGTATTGAAATTTATGTCAATAATTTTTTTTATTTTTTAAAAATTATTTTTGATATCAGCACATCAAAACAATCCAAAACATACAAACCATATTAAATTTAAAAAAAACAAAAAAAATTGAATTTTTTAGAAACGCGGTTTGCACCACGTTCCTAAACGGTTTCTTAATCATTGACCCCGAGTTATTTAATCAAAAATAAAAAATTTAAAAATATCTCAAAGTTTAATTTTTAATTTTTAATTATGATAAAATTTTAAAAAAAAACAAATCAAGATAACTAGACATAAACAAAAGGGAAGAAAATCATGAAACTCAATTAAAAACACAA